>NW_024704743.1:824237-1152490 GCF_018977255.1 Callorhinchus milii
GAGACGTCGCTCCATGTCACGGTAAATCCTGTGAAGCGCTTTGAGACATCCTTTGAGACACCTCAGCAATGTGATAAAGCGAGGATTATAAATAATAATAATAATAATAATAATCCTTGCATTTGATATAGCGCTTTTCACGTCGGGAGGACGTCCCAAAGCGCTTCACAGAACACACTGTAAAGTGAATTGACTGTATATTTGTGGGCGAACGCGGCAGCCAATTGCGCACAGCAATGTCCCACAAACAGTCGTGGATTGAAATGACCAATTTATTATTGTTTTTGGTTTTGGAGGGATTATTATTAGGCTCTGTGTGGAGTAAGGAAACTTGCCCAAGGTTTCGCCCTCTGCCTGGAATTGAACTCAGGTCTCTCACTTGCAAAGCGAGTGCTCTAACCACTGAGCTACAGGACTCCACATAATTGTTATCCTTCTGACCTGATAAGGTGCCGTACCCAATGCAAGGATTCTTCTTCTACACACAGGCGGAAGCAGGGAGCGTAGTATTCAGCTGAAGAGCTCTTTTCAAAGAGCCAGCACAGACACGATGGGCCTAATGGCCTCCTTCTGTGCTCTATGATTCTACACACACTCAACCTCCCTCCTCAATCAATGACTTTCCGCCCCCACCCACCACCACCTGTAACAGATTTGACTCTTTTCCCCCTCACCCACCCACCCAAACAACCAGCACATCCCCTCTCTCCAATCAACCAATGGTTGCGACTTCCTTCCCCAATCACTCAGTCTTCCCTCCCTCCATATCAGAAAATAATGATCCTTCCATTTGATATAGCACCTTATCACGTCGTCGAGCTGTCTCAAAACACTTCACAGTACTGTCAATTTGTGGGCAGAACACGTCGGCAGTTTGGGCACAACAGTGCTACACAAACAACCATGGAGTGAATGACCAATTTTATTTGGGCAATTGTTGGCCAGGACACTGTGAGAAACTCCTTTCAACTAAGAACATAAAAATAGGAGCAGGAGTAATAATAATAATAATTATAATAATAGGAGTAGTCCATTCGGCCCCTTGAGCCTGTCCCGCTATTTAATAAGATCATGGCTGATCTACTACCTAACTCCATTTACCCGCCCTATCACCATATCCCTTAATCCCTTTAGTTTTTAAAAATCTATCAATCTCAGTCTTGAATATGTTCAACGACTGACTGAGCATCCGCAGCCTTCTGGTGTAGAGAATTCCATGAATACCACCATGGGTTCTGTAACATCCACTAGAACAGGCAGATGGGACCTCAGTTTAACATATCATCTGAAGGATTTGATTCCTTCAGGATTCAAAGGATTTGAGGAGTCCTGTAGCTCAGTGGTTAGAGCACTTGCCTGGCAAGCGAGAGACCTGGGATCGATTCCCGGCAGGGCGAAACCTTGGGCAAGTTTCCTTACTCCGCATGCCTGATAATAATTCCTGAAGAAAGAAAAAAAAATAAAATTAGTCACTTCAATCCTCGACTGTTTGTGGGGACGCTGCTGTGTGCAATTGGCTGCCGCATTTCGCCCACAAATATACAGTCAGTTCACTTTACAGTATATTTGTGAAGCGCTTTTGAGACATCTAGAAGATGTGAAAACGTTAAGTACAAAGATTATTATTATTTCCCCACCCCAACAACAACCAGACCTACCCCCGATCACTGGCCATGACTTCCCTCTCCCCCAGTCACCAGTTGACCTCACCATCACTGGCACTGACCCTTTTGGCCCTGAGCCAATTGTAGATCACTTTTTGAGGTGGTGACATTCCAATTTGACAGTGTGCAATCATATGATTTTCTACATATGATTTTCCAAATGAGTATTTTCCAAAGAAACACATAAGAACTCTACACCCTGGTATCAAGGTGTGTAGTAAATTTTTTGAAGAAAGGAAATAGAGAGTAACCGATAGCAGAGAGAGGTTAAAATGGTAGGAAGTATTCAGTGGGGATGAAAGTCCATACTGGGACCATGAGAACTAAATAGAGCAGTCAGTGCAAATGTTGGGTGAATTGTGAAATCAAAGGAGGCATCCAAGGTCTTGAAAGGAGAAATCAACACGGAATGCACGTGTTCTGATTACTGATAAATCAAATTCAATGCAAATTAAAGGTTACTGCATGTGGGAATTACAATTTGAGGCGTATTTACTATATGGTGGAGTCCTGTAGCTAAGTGCTTAGAGCACTTGACTCACTAGTGAGAAACCTGGGTTCGATTCCCGACAGGGCAAAACTTTGGGCAAGTTTACTTACTCCACACGCCTGATAATAATCCCTCAAGATAAAACACAATAATAAATTGGTCACTTCAATCCATGACTGTTTGTGGGACACTGCTGTGCGCAATTGGCTGCTGCATTTTGCCCACAAATATATACAGTATATTCTGTGACGAGTTTTGAGACACCTAGAAGACGTGATAAGGCGCTGTATCAAATGCAAGGATTATATTTATATTCCCCGCATCTCCTCCCAGTCTGCAGCATCGAAAATAATGTCAAAATCATTCCTTTTTTTTATATAGTTTTCAATAAATAGGAAATCAAAGACTTTTTGTGCCACAGGCTCCGTGACCCCATCAACCCCACTCTCGCTCGGCTCCGCTGGCTCCCCATCCCTCAAGAGGATAATTTGAAAATCCTCGTCCTCACTTTCAAGGCCCTCCATGGCCTTGCCCCCTCCTACCTTTCTGACCTACTAACCCTCTATCAACCTGTCCGCTTCCTCCATTGAGCAGACTCCGACCTGCTCCATGTCTCCTCTCCCGACCCGCCCTACCATCATATCAACGGCAAGGATCATTATTACTCTGCACCTCAAGGTGTAAAATCTTTAGTGCATATGAGTGCGGTTGTGCTACCAGGCTGCTGGTATGAGATTCTGCTGAGCCCTGCAATGACTTTGAAACTCCAAGGTGCTGCACTGGCTTTATAAAACCAGCTCTGGAAAGCATCGGAATATGCTGATTTGATACTCTGCGCACAGCCCCTTGCTGCCGCTCCAGGTATTCAATAATAAATTCCAGGCGGTAAAGAAGAATCAAACTAAGCTAAACCTTAGGTACCTTAAGTTACATAATTGAAAGGGTATATTTTAATGTATATGATACAGTAAAATCACATAAGTCTTATCTTTATAAATCTTATAATCACCTAATGCACCTGTTCTGATAAACATCCACCTGAGTCCCATGCAGTGGTCCTATCAAAACCACTTACATGTTTGCATGAGACATATTAATCATCTCCTAACTAATAATGTTGCTCCCCTACCCTTCATTACTCCCGCACTTACTAGCTGCACTGAATCAAATTTTCTTACTCTACACCCCTCTGTTTACCGAGCAGTCAGTAGGAACCCGGTTGTTAGTCGATTGGCTGATCGCTTCTCCGGAAGTAATAATCCCTTCTAAATAAATAAATAAATAATTTGGTCACTCAATTCACGACTGTCTGTGGGATACTGACGTGCGCAAATAGCTGCTACGTTTCGGCCCCAAATATACAGTCAATTCACTTTGCAGTATATTCTGTGAGGTGCTTTGAAGCGTCTCACCGACAGGATAAGGTGCTATATCAAATGCAAGGATTATTATTGTTATTACTCCCACGCTGAAACGTTAAAAGCCTACTGTAACTACTGATCTAATGTCTCATTGTTGCCCACATTTCTGACTTCAATTTTGTCAGTATCTGGAAAGCTATATTCAAATTTTTCAATCACAGTTTCAACAAGGATTATTTTTTATGCGTCAGAATTTGACTGCACTTGATGCTGAAAGCGATGGAGCCCTGCTGCTTTCAGTTCATGGGCTATCAAAGCCTCAAGTAATCACAGACTAAAAAAAAAACCCACACCACCTCTTCACTCAGAATAAATGGCAAAAATTATAATTCATATTCAAAAAGCTGTGGACTTCTGTTAGGAAATCACACTCGGCGCTTCAATTCCAAACAGCGGGTTGCTAAGCATGAGGTACTGCTGATGAGCTGCAATTGATTGCCTTTAAAGTGCAAATAGGAAAACTAATTCCACATGTTTGAGTGCCCTGAGCTACACAAAAAAAATAGGTTTATCACAGTTAATCTGCTAAATGCAGTATTATTCTCTTGAAGCCATTGTTTGACATCCTGGGGGTTCCCTGTAATCTTTTGAATCGTAAAATCCAGTTTAGCTGTCGAACTTTTCCACAGCTGTTTTTGTGAACCTCCGGCAATGAAGGGCAATTGACAACAAAAATAGCTGAACAACAAATTTCCTCCTTTCTCCTTTGATATCTTACCTAAGTGGCCATTTTGTGTGAGTCAGTATCAGGTTTCCTCCCACCGCTAACCTTCTCTGATCCAATCTCTCCGCATAACTGCAGCCCTTCATCCCAGGAATCATTCTCACAAACCTCTTCTGCACCCCCTGTAAGATTTTAATATCTTTCCCTTGTGAGTTTAGAGTGAATCATTAGTAAGGGATCACTGAATAACCTGAATAAATTCACTATGTAGGATCATGGGCGAAGACAACTGGAATGCATCTTGATGTCATAGAAATCGCCAGCGCAAGAGAAAGCCAATAGCTCCACCGAGCCCTCACCGGTTCAAAAGCAAGCTTTATTAATTCGGTCCCACCGCCCAGCCTTAGCCCCACACTCCTTCGAGCTCCTCTCTTTCTTATACCTATCTATCATAGAATTGTACGGCACAAAAAGAGGCCATTCAGCCCATTGAGTCTGTGCCGGCTCTTTGAAAAGAGCAATGTATTGTCAATCCCACTCCCCAGCCCTTTCCCCATAACCCTGCAGACCCGTCCTCCTATCTCCTTCACTCTTGAAAGCCTCAGTGGGCTCTGTCCTGGAACTAGTCTCATAAACCTCCTCTGCACCCCCTCCAAGACCTCAATATCGTTTCTGAAGCGAGGTTGCCCAAAACTGGACACAGGACTACTCAAGTTGCAGCCTAACCAATGATTTGTACAAACGTACCATTATTGCTTTACTTCTGTACTCTGCCCATAGATAAAACCCAGTCTTTTGTCAGTTGCAATGCCAATTTCAATGACTTATTGTAATGACTGCACTCTCAAATCCCTTTGCTCATCAGCAAGATAATGTCATTCCTACATTTGTTCTTACAAAATTAATTGGTTCACATTAAGCCGGGTCATGAAATATGTCCCAGAGTTATTCAGTACCTTGAGTACTTGTGAGGAGGATAAAGATTTTCAACAATTGCCACCTAAATGCTTTATCAACAAGAATGCTAGGATTACTATTGCAACAGCACATTAATAGGATAAAACTAACCCATCTCACATTCTTTTATACAAAAGCCTATTAGGCTATAGAACCAAATTTATTTTTACAAAGAAAGCCATTCTGCTCATTAGGTCTGAAAGAGCAAAGATATGGACAATTTTACTTTTACAACTTCCTTTTGAAGCTGAGTTGATTACCATCTTTAAAAGGCAATTAGATAAACACTTGAAGAAAGTAGATGTAAAAGGCTATACGAAAATTGGATTAGAGTAGATAGCTCGGGAAGTATATGTGAGAGGGGTGGGGGGTGGGGGTGGAACGACTCACAAACTGTTTTCTCAGGCATACCGACTGTACTATGATTTAGAAATATTCACACATTTAATTACGCTGTTTGATAGTCCTCATCTTGATCTTCAGATCGCTTCAAGACCTTGGTCCTTCCCTATCTATAATAATAATAATCCTTGTATTTAGTATAGCACCTTTTCATGTCGTTTAGACGTCGCAAAGAACCTCACAGGATATATTGTAAAGTGCAGTGAGTGTGTATTTTGTGGGACTATGTTGTGGGTGACTTTCTGTCTCTCTTACCTCTACATCTTATCCCCATCCGTCAGGGAAAGGAGAGACTTTCTCTCACCACAAATTCAGTTCAGTAGAAAGAGAGGTGCAGAATTTTATGCAAAACAGCAATTTCTTTTAAGCTTTATATGAAACATATAAGTAGTTCCTAATCCTGAACCATCAGTGCTGCCAACAACTGAAAACTATTAGTACTAATTCTATAAAAACACCTTGAAAAAGTTAATAAAGATAACTGCAAATTATCTTTTTAGATCAGTAAATGGCTACTATGGGATATTGCTTTTGCACTTAGCTCTGCGCTTGTTCCTCACGTTTTAAATGCTTTTATTCCTCTGTTTTTTACTGAGACCTATTTCATCATTTTATTGAGGCATATCGCCAGTGGCACTATCATAACATTCTCTCCCGAGAATGGTTGGGGTAGTAGAAATTTAGCAGTAAATGTTTTTGTCAAGAGCGCACTTTTGCTCTGTCAAGGCTGTTTAGTCAATCATGGGACACGTAATGGTAATACACTGTGAAGAGTTATCTTTCTCAATCTCTTTCCCTATCCCCCTTCCCCAAAAAAAACATTGTAATCTGGAATGGTCGTACACTATGAAAAGCAATTTCTCAATCTCTTTCTCATCCACACACACAAAAAAACATTGTAATCTTTAAATATCTGTTGGGCACCTAAAGCCACTTCAGATGTTTTACAATCTGTCAAATAACTGCGAGATGCTGTGTGAGTAAAATGATCCATGTTATTGCCATATAAACCCGAACCGCTTGCTGATAAAATAGCTGTTGACAGTAAAATAAGTAATTAACAGCGGTAAAAAGGCGGCCTTTAACCTCTGGTTTCTGATCATTTGCTCAGGTGTCCTTTACTTGTTTTCAAAAGTTACTCTTCTTGTGACGTTAGTTCTTTGCTTTTTTTTTAAAAAACTAACGTTTAGTCGCAAGGTTCGGGTTCAAACCCCACGACGGGAACTCCCAGTCTCGGCTGACATTCCAGTGCAGCCCTGGGGAGCGCAAGACTGTCGTATTCAAATAAAGAAGCAAGTTTCTCTGGCCGACCATAAATTGGTCATTCATTGTCATGGCTGTGTTTGCACCCTTACTGTGCTGTGTATAAATACGGGTGCTTTACTTTGGCCGCAAATCCAGTTGTTGCGCTTGATAGTAATTAACCCGCAAAGAGCTCTGAGGCGCTATCAGTTGCAAAGATTATTACTTTAATATTATTTTGGGTTCCCATTCCCAACTGTCTTTCCTCCTGCCGTTACCCCACAGGTATTCATTCGTAAACCGAACAGGCCCGCAGGCAGCTCGCTCCCTGGGGCTCTGGTAACTCTGCAGTATAATTGACTATTAGGAGATATGACTCACTCTCCTGCTCTCTGCCTTTCCCTGCAGGCAGCACATAGCCCTTTCGCTCTGTTCCTTCCTCCTAACTGCTGGATCCCAACACTTTGATGTTCCAATGCACCATTATGAAACACATTAACTGCATGCTGTTTACTATTCAAATTAACCTTCCGGGTGGTGCATCTTGCCAACGGTGACATGCCTGGCAACAGAGTTATTGATGAATAATTTTAATTATTATTTTAAAAAATAATGATTATTATTCATCTCGGAATCCAGTTGGTCCTCGGTAGTCCAGTTCCTGAGCCAGCTGTACCCCAGGGCACTGCTGACCACAGACCGGTCAGTCTGGCGCATCGGCAGGATTTGGAGGGGCAGTTTGGGGTCCCACTGAGCTCCTGTTAACCCTGCAACAGGTCCAGTGGTCATCGCTTGACTAATGGCAACCTATGTGGTTTTAGCTGGTTAAACGCCGGCAGTACCCCCACGCACACTCTGGGGTTCCCCAGGCCACGGCCAATGCTGGTGGAAGGCTGTATTTGTGGATGTGTCGTCTTTTAGACGGGATTTAACACAGAGTTGTCATCTGCCTGTTCGAGTGGACCTGAAAGATCCCACGATGCGATTCAAAAAGCAGTGGAAGTTCTCTGCGTCCTGGCCAACAATCCTCAGATAAATTGGTCAAACACTTTCAAGGCTGTTTGGGGAGGTTAGCTATGTATAAAATGGCTGGTATGTCAGCCTACAGTCACTTGACAGAAGCCTTTCTTTCAATGTGGCACCGTATTATTATATTGACTCGATAGCTGAATGGGCTCTGCTGGGCTGCAAGTAGTTGCCTGAAAGTAGAGTTTAAAAATAGCCATAGGAGCGAGGCAGACGGGGGGGTTGTTGTGATGTGGCGGGCCAGTTTCCGGAGAAATGTTGGGAATCTTTTTGGAAGAGCTCTTGCGATGTGCCCATAAAAGGAATGGAAAGGCTTCAATGAAAAATGCTTTACGACGGCTGAGGAACGCAGACACAATTTAAAACGTGTTCCATTAGCGACCCTTTCAGTCCTGTAAAAAGAGTGGAGGGGACGTCTATTCTGTTTGCTTTGGCAACGAGATTTCAGCCTAAGGATTGCGAGCGAATTGCCACGCCGTTGGAACAGTTTGGGATGGCTGGCATCTTGCCCGTGTGAGATTAGTGAGGGGCATCGGGGGTGGGGGTGGGGGTGGGGGGTCAATTGAGGCCTGTGCTGGAGAAATGTTTGGTTACGCGGAAAGATTACAAAGAGACGTGAGCAGTAAATCATTCAGGCTGTTTTATTTTCACACGGGCAGAGGACCTGGAAGAAATTTAGCTCCATATCAATAAACTCCCAATAGATTGAGGTACTCTATCTGAGAACTTGTGCAATTGGCTGCTGCGTTTCGCCCACAAAATGTCCAGTCAATTACAGTATATTCTGTGAAGTGCTTTGAGAAGTCTCAAATTGTGATATTACGCAAAAGAGGTTATATATTATTCAATCATCAAAGAGCTAAAGTAGCATAGAGTTGTTTTTTAAAAAATACATTCTCTTCTGAATTAGCTTTTTTTAAACAAAAGAAATGCAGGTGTACATGTTTTAGATCCGTTTTAATCCAGTGGATTCTTTGCATTGGCGTAAAAGTCTGACTTGTGCTTTTACGCTGCTCGAAACCAAAGATTTATAAACTGAACTGGTATATAACATTCAGGTTACACCTCATTAAAAACCTGGCTTGGGCATTATCTGTTGTCGGGTTTCACCAAGTGTACTTTGCTCAAAATGGATATTTCAACCTGCATTGATCCATCCCGGAGTTTAACTGAACAAACTGTTTTATATTTAAAAAAAGATTACAGAACTGGAGGTGTAATCGGGATGATCTGCCGCAAATGGCGCTAAATTCCATCCTTGTTGTGTCATCTGTCTCCTCAAATCATACCGCATTTCAATTTAAATGGCCTCTATAAACACAGGGACTTTACAGTATATTGTACTCTTCCTCTATTCCTCGGCCTTTCCCCCCCCTCCTTCCCCATCTTCAGGTCGCCCCCGCAGACCTTCCTCTACCACCGTGCCCACGGTCACTTCCTCCCGGCTCGGCACTGTGCTCCGTCCCTGCCAAACGAACCTGCTCTGAGGGTCGCTGCGCTATATATAAATGCAAGTTGTTGATGTAGTACAGATTGAACCTTGTTTTGTGAGCACTTCAGTAATGAAGGCGACTTACCCGCCAGGCCATACTTTTGGCCCTTTGAAGCCGATGGTTGACCGCAAATCTCAAACTCGCTAAAGCAGACACCTCACCAGCGAAGGAAAGTTAGGCAATTTCTCCCATTGTCTCGACCGACAATCATTCAGATGAATTGATCAGCCGCTTCATGGCTGTTTGTGGGAGCTGCTACGCAAAATTGGCTGCTGCATTCGCCCACACAACAACAACTCGCATTTATAGAGCGCACCTTATGCAGGGTAGCGTCCCAGAGAGCTCAAGTCCCAGAAAGTTACCACACTCGGCAGCAGTCGCCTGTCATTTGAATCATAAATGCGTGAAGGCGAAACCAGTCAAAAACTCTTCATAGCTCTGCGACACGGGGTGGAAAGAGAAAAATTGGCTTTGAAAGTTTTTTGACATTATGGATCTTTTGATCGAAATACAAGGATACCTGTTACCTCTTTCCTACACGTATGAATCACACATCTCTTCCAAAGGAGCACTGGCAGGCTTGAAACGCCTGGGGTGGTTTGAAAGCAACTGGCAAAACAAGACTGAACTTATTTTGATCAATATTTCATGCAAGTTGAATGGTCCCCAAGATGCAATAAACCCTTTTCTCTTTCCAAGTGTGTTACAGAATAATGAAGCTTTTTGACTAAGTCTTCATGAATTTATTATAATCATATTAACAATAATAGTCCCTGTATTTGATATAGCACCTTATCACATCATCTGAAAGCGCTTCACAGGTATTACTGTAAATATTACTGGATTGATCGTGTATTTTGTTGGTGAAACAGTCGTGGATTGAGTGACCAAATTATTTAAATTTATTTTTGAAGGGATTATTACCCCCGGAAAAGCGATCCACCAATTGACGTAGCAACCGGGTTCCTACTTACTGCCGGTAAACAGAGGCGTGTGGAGTAAGGAAACTTGCCTGAGGCTTCGCCCTGCCAGGAATCGAACCCGAGTCCTCACTTGCGAGGCGAGTGCTCTGACCGCTAAGATATAGGATTTTACCTAAGTATAGTGAGGTGAAAGGGATTGGGTCAGAGTATTTATTTTTCCTTTGGGGACCCAGGTTTAACTTCGCGTCTGCCATCTCTAAATTCAAAACTTACAAATTCAGATTTGTGAGCATTGCTGTTTCATAGAATCGTAGAATTTTATAGCAAAAGAAGGTTATGCAACTCAGCGTTGCTACGAAAGAGCTATTTACTTAATCCCACACAGCTCTGGAGTCCCGCAGTGCAAGCGAGAGGACCAGGGTTAGATTCCCGGGTGGGGCAAAAACCTTAGGCAAGTTTTCTGACTCCAGCTGTTTCTGTTTACCCAGCAGTTAGTTGGACTGGTTGTTAGTCGATTGGCGGATCGCTTTGCGAGGGGTAATAATCCCTTTTTAAAAATTTGGTCGCTCAACCTACAGCTGTTTGTGGGGACGCAGCTAGCGTGCAATTTGGCTGCCGCGGTTCGGCCACAAAATACGCAGTCACTACACTTTGCAATATATTCTGTGTCGCGCTTTGAGACGTCTCAACAACGTGATAAGGATTACTGTTATTATCTGTCCGGAAGCGGTCTCTCTCAGGTTCTGTGTGAAATAAATTGGCCGCAAGGTTAGAAAAGCTCCAGCAATAATTGAGGCAGAAACAGATATTCTGGATGGAAGTAGAGACCGTTCACCTGAAGTTTTAGTTCGAGCAGATTTGAGTGGGGAGCAACAGAGCGTAGCGGGAGTTTTACTTTCGGTTCACTGTGCTTTTCCTCATCTGGCAGTGTTTGATGCTGACGGTGGGAGACAAATGTGAATGAAGCTTCTCACTCCAAGTGCTGACATCTTTCACCTTGCCGAGCACCACATCCACCCGGAGTGATTTCTTTTTAAAAATGCGATTAACCTCTCCTGCCAGCACGTCTCGCGGGACTGATGTCTCATTTTCAGCTCGCGCCCTGAATCCTAATGTTACAGAATTAATTAATTTTACCTCCACCTGAACACGCTGGAATAAATACAACAATCGCAATTGAAATTTCTTTTTAAAATTGCTTCGCCTGAAGTCGCAAGTCCCCCGTTTCCTACAGTTTTTCTTAAACCTCTTTCCCTTCCTTACATTTTGTTTTAATGTTATTGTCACTGCGTTCTGACCTAACCCCGCTGCCTAACCAGCTTCAAGAGCAATCAGCTTCCTTTTGTCAAGTTGTCAGCTTCACTCGATTGGTGCCTGTCACTAATCGGTGTTTCTTGACACACTCAGATATTTATCCTTGTCTGTATCAGCGTGACCCTGTAGCGTGGGACACAATAGCCACTCTATTGCGCTTGTAATTGCAAATCTCTTCAATAAGGACGGATACAGAAGGCAGGGAAGACCACCGTTTGATTTCAAAGAAAATCTGTATTTGCCGTCAGAAGAGAAGCGAGTTTCTTTCAACATCCTGGTCAACAATACAGACTAAATCGTCATTCACTTCATGATTGCTTGTAGAGTCTTGCCGTGCACAAATTGGCACAGCTGCTACGTTTGACAGCAATTTCCCGTGAAGCGTTTTTGAGACGCTTTGCTGTTTGCCGTATCCAAAGCAAGGATTCGTATTCGAAGGAGTGAGTGGTGGGGGTGCGTGGGGGTGGGGGGGGGGTGTGGAGAAGAGAGAAACCGACCTTTTTAAAAATTCAGGATCGTTTTCATTGAAAAGAAATTAATAATAATAATCCTTGTATTTGATATGGCGCCTTATCACATTGAGACGTCTGAAAGCGCTTCTCGGGATATACTGTAAATTGAATCGACTTTGCGTCCGAAACAGGGCAGGCAATTGAGTAAGGAAACTTGCCTAAAGGTTTCGCCCAGTCCGGGAACCCAACCCGGGTCCTCTCGCTTGCTTTCACCAATACGCTACAGGACTCCCACTCTGAAACCTAAGAAGATAGGCTGCGTCCTCACTGAATTACAGTTTGCCGAGTGCTTAATGGGTTAAACCTTTGCACTGCCATCGGGAGCTGTTTGCATCAGTGTCTGTGCTTACTGTGCAAAAACAAGAGACCACCCATCAGCCCATTTTCACCATTTGTTTCCCACTCGAGAATCTCTGTGTCCTTGGCTGTCGCCCATCATTGCTCGTGTGATTGCCCGCCTCACACACGCTCAATTATCTGCCTCCCGCGGTCAGTCGGGTGTTTACTGAATCTACAACCGCTTCCTCTTGTTACCAGTTGCTCGTTCGCACATAAGGGGCTGCGGAGGAAAGGGAAGAGACTCTGGGAAATAGAAATGCAGCCGTTGCACAGAGACAGAAATATGAAGGGACAGAGTAATAATGATTCTAAGAGATCAAAAAAAGGATTGTTCTGTGCGGCAATCACCACCAATGCACCACTACACTCTACTGTAAAGTGTGCACTTTAATGTGAAGTGTAGTGACTAATCTATTGGTGTGACCAGCAGTACTTGCCAGTCACTACGCTTTACAGGAAATCCAGTGAAGTGCTTTGAGACGTCCCCCTGATGTGAAATGCACTTATATCGAATGTGAGGATTGTTATCGACCACTTTCTTTTGCATTCAACTCCCAGCTTTCAAAAGAGGAAATCGCTCCATCTCAGTGCACCTCAAAATGTTGGCAGTGGCTGTGCTGCACTCTTTTTAGGTGTTGGCTTACTGTTGAAGTTCAGCCTCTCTGCCCCCACCCTCTGGATCTCCATCCCACAGTCCCTCCGCCTCACCCCACCCTCCCTTGCCTCCTTCAAGGTGTGTCTCAAGACCCTCCTCTTCGACCGTGCCTTCGGTCACCTTCCTACCCCTACCCTCTCCACCCCCCACCCCCTTCCTGATCCCAATCACCAGCTCGGGTGCGGATCCCTGGATGTCCAGCGCCTTGGGACGTCCTCCTGACGTGAAAGGCGCTGCGTAAATGTGATTTGCTGTTATTATTATTATGCCTTTGAACGTGTGGCCAACTTACTCACAGTTTTTTTTTCTTTCAATTTTAGGTGTCTTACGTCATTCGAGATGAAGTAGAGAAATATAATCGCAACGGGGTGAATGCACTTCAGCTTGATCCAACATTAAACAGGCTGTTTACAGCCGGTCGAGATTCCATCATCAGGATATGGAGTGTCAACCAACACAAGGTGGGTGGGTAGGGGGTGGGGGGGGGGGGGGTTCTAATTCAACAACGCTCTGTTTCTGACAAAGTAGGAATTTGAGAACTTGAAATTCTATCATATATTTAGAATCTGTTCTGAAAATATCGGTAAGCTAAGAGTCATATTACCAGGTCTTTGTGCCTTGTTCCTTGTGCCCTCCTCCGTTCCACCATTGGTGGCCAGACTTTCAGCCCCAAACATCTGGGACACTCTTCTATCCCTCAGCCTTGCTCCGTCCTTCCCCATCTCCGGGTCGCACCTGAAGACTTTCCTCTTCAACCGTGCCTACGGTCACCTACCTGCATGCAAGATGGAGGCTTGAATTGGAGGCCCGTATGGTAGCATGACCCGGGTTCGATTCCCGGGGCGGGGAGAAACCTTAGGCAAGTTTCTTTACTCCACACACCTATGTTTACCTAGCAGCAAGCAAGAACCCGGTTGTTTGTTGATTGGGCTGCTTTTTCAGGGGGTAATTATCCCTTCATAAATAAATAATTTGGTCTCTCAATCCATAACGCTGCTGAGTTTCACCCACAAAATGTACAGCTAAACAGATACACTTTATAGTATATTCTGTGTTGACGACCTGATGAGGCGTTATATGAAAATGCAAGGATTATTATTAAAGGGTCCTGGAATAGTTGGGGCAGTGGGGTTGAAAGTACAGCTTGCTCTGAGAGCCTCTGCAGTTTCTATGATTTTCTATCAGGCTTTGCAACAGTATATATTAAACCATCCCTTTGCTTGGATCCCTAATCATAGTTTCATGGCTAATTTAATTTATAATGTAATAAACCAAAAGGACATGTTGTTTTTGCAATAACCTTCCACCAGTCACGTGTGATGTTTACTGTCAGCAGATTGATGCGTACAGTGTAATTTTCCACCCAAGCTTTTCACACATTATCCAATTGTACAGTCGAGAGAGAAATTTCACATTTCGAGCTGCTTATAAATCTGTTGACAGAGATGACCATCCTACCCGTGTTCACACTTTCTGCTTTTAGATAGAGTGGTACTGATAACGAGATTGTTTATAAGAAGTTTTTCTCCCCAGTTCTTCTCTCCAGCGTTATTTGTTCCTGGAAGCTTCTACAGGGTTACTGGTACGACTCCTTTAGAATCAAGCATTGGGAATATTGTATAACTTTGTAATACATTTTATTGGTTATTAAGCTCCTGTGGTCCGATTATTATTGGTTTACTGTTATTGGAACAGTCCAATTACTAAACAATCTTACTTTACAGTGATCGAAGGCGCATTCAAAGGGGAAGGTCTTGAGGCAGACCTTGAAAGGGGCGAGTCGTAGGGACTCCTGGATTGGACAGTCTTCTTCAGCCCTATTCTCCTGCCCTATGCTGTTTCGCATCTGATCTGCTGTTTCTTCCTCACTCCCGCCATCCCACCATTAGTGGTCGAACCTTTGGCTTGAATTCTACCTCCTTTCCTCCCTGCAGAGTGTTCCCCAGTAAAGTGCTTTGAGACATGTATCTTAACCTGAAAGGTGCTATGCAAGTGCAAATTGCAGAAACAATGCAGATTCTATTACAGTCCCACCTATCTATGTCGACATGTTGGGGACCATTTGAATTTTATCGACATGAGCAGCATAATCAAAACAACAACGCAGGCACATGCACTGATCTTATAAATTGCTGACTGATTTATTTACATGTATTTCATATACAATACTGTCATTAGATTAGCTGTAAGATTTATTTACAAATATTTCATCTACTATGATTGCAATTTCAGTACCATTTACTGTATTGACATGTTTTTAACAACATGTATTCTATGTATTAACAATCAAAAGTGTTGATTCTTTCAAGAACAAATGAGATAGATTTCTGTTAGTCAATAATATCATGGGATGCAGGTTATGGTTTGGGGCACATGACATGTGCAAGCGGTGGTGGAAGGCAAACTTGTTGGTGGAAGGTGGATCTTGTTCTTCTTTCGTCTAGCAATTCTTATGTTCTTATGTACTTATTTTATTCAAAAAGATAGTCATTTAAGAGTATATTGTTGATATAAACAGGTTCGAAATAAGGTGGACACGGAGGGTTGATCAAGACGAGATGTTTTTAACACCTGTGATTGTGTGTTTCCTTCCTGCAGCAAGACCCTTACATTGCCTCTATGGAACACCACACGGACTGGGTGAACGACGTGGTGTTGTGCTGCAATGGAAAGACCCGTGAGTAAAATAAATATCATTAAATAGTACATTTCAGTGATTGTGTTACAAGAAGGATACTTGGGACTCAGCGTCTTGGGACATCCTCCTGACACGAAAGGCGCTATATAGGCCACTCGAAACAGGCCATTCAGCCCAACTAGTCCACACCAGTGTTTAAACCCCACAAGAACCCCTTCCTAATCCTCCTCTCATCTAAACCCCTCTATTCCCTTCTCTGTCATGTATGCATCAGGTTTTCTCTTTAATACATTTTCTATTGCTTTCACCGCAGCTTCCAACAGTAAGTTTCACAGTCTCGCCACCTTCGGCACGAAGAACTTACTCCTAAACTCCCTAATAGATCTACCACTAACTCGCTTAGATTTATGTCCTGACGGGCTCATCAACAAACGGAAACAGCCTATCAACATTCACCCTATTAAATCCTTTCATAATCCTGAACACCTCTGCCAGGTCTCCTCTTCAATCTGCATTAAGAACATAAGAATTTTCTGGCGAAATAAGACCAAAGCCCATCTCATTCACTTTCCACTATCCTGGCAGTCACTTGACATGTCGTGTCCCAGACTATAACACTGTATGCTTATGCACAGTTTTTTGCATCAACTTCAGCTCCTGTCACTGAGACTTCTGTCAGTAATTGGAGTTGAGGTCCAGATCAGTCGTGAATGGCGGGCCAGGCTCGAGAGGCTGAATGACCTCCTCTTGTTCCTGTGTTCTGATGAGATATTGAGAGTGAGTGATAGCTTTATCAGCGCAGTGGAGGAACAGAGGGATGTGAAGTTCAAATACATTGTTTATTAAAAGTGGGACTGCAGGTAGAGAAGGCTGATACAGCCGCAAACAGGGTTCAGACTTTTGTATAATAAATTCAATCTTCATTTGGAAACCTCTTATCCATAATTCCTTTTAGATTGCTTTTAGTCCTTTAGAAAAAGTCTAGTTAATGTGCTTGTAGAACTCCACTGGGAGTATTATATTGATTGACGAGAAAGGGTAGACACATTTTATTCACAGAAAGTATCCAGTCAAGCTACTAACTGGCCAGTAAAAAATAAAAGCAAGGACTCCTACAAGAATTTGGTACGGAATATATAAATAATAAATAATCCTTGGATTTGGTATAATAAAATAATAATTCTTGCATTTGATATAGCGTCTTATCACGTCTTTGAGACATCTCAAAGCGCTTCACAGAATATACTGCGAAGTCAATTAACTTTACAGTATATTCGCACAGTAGTGTTCCACAAACAGTCATCGATTGAATGACCAAATTGTTTTTTTAATGGAACATTACCACAGGAAAGCGATTTATGTGTACTACACACCCATATGTATATATCACGTCATTCATCATTTATTGTTTATGTATCATTTATTTTTTATTGATCACATCTCTGAGCACTTCACAGTATATAAAGTGGATTAACTGTATTTTGTATATATATTCGTATGTAATATCTTGGCAGAATAAAGACTTCTTCAGTCAACTGGGTGTCTGACACGTGGTGAGACACATCACCGTGCTTAAGAGTTTCTAAACCAAACTGAGAATTCCACGCATTCCACCTACACATGGAAATTCCCTGGAGATATTTATTGGAATGGAATGCTCTCTCTCTCTCTCTCTCTCTCTGGAGGGACACATAGTGTTTACCTAATTCCGGAGAGTATTAGACGCAGGTTGGCGGGAGCCAAGGCTTGTGGGGGGTGGGGGGGGAGCCAAGAGTGTGCGTTGGGGTAACTGCTAGAATCTAACCAGCTAAACCCACACACAGCTCGGCCATCGAGAGCGCTGTCTGGCCAAGCTTTCCCAATGCTTGTCCAGCTACGACCCCCCTCCCCGTTAGTTAGTTAGTTAGGGCTTTGGCTGCGGGGTTAACAGGAACTGAAGGAGAGGATTCCCTGCCCCCAGTTCCAGGTCCTGCCGATGAGCCAGGCCGGTCTGTGCTGTCCGCAGCAGTGAGTGCCCTGGAATACTGCAGCCCCTCCTGGCTCAGGAACCAGACTAGAGACTGGCACAGATGTAGGTGGGGCGAGGGGTGGGGGGGGGGGGGGGGGGCTCAATACCGACATTCCATTGCCAGGCATGTCCCCTTGGAGCCTGGAGAGCTCCGAGGAGACATTGTGTTCACCTCCAGACGGCGGGAGATGAAAGATCGGTGAAAAGGATCCCGTGAAAGATCCTCAGCGCATTTGATTGAATAAATTCTAAATTATTTGCCGAATGTTGTGGTGTTCAAAATGACCTTTTTGTGTTTTTTGCAGTAATATCCGCATCATCTGACACTACAGTGAAAGTGTGGAATGCTCACAAAGGATTCTGTATGTCTACGTTGCGGACTCATAAGGTAATCGTCAGTTTCATCGGTAATGCAACAATGACCTGTATTTACACAGCGCCCCTCACACGGGGAAGGGTCCCAAAGCGCTTATCAGCGGCAGAGCACGACTCCGAGGGGGAAGGGAGAGGTGACCGTAGGCACGGTCGGAGAGAATCGGCTTCGACCTGAAGATGGGGAAGGAAGGGGACAAGAGGGGGGGGAAGATTGAGGGAGAGTGTTCCAGAGTTTTGGGCTGAAATGGTGGAAGGGAGGGCATGAGGGACAAGCAGGAGGCTGGAGCCAGTCGAGGGGAAGCAACGGGTAGTTGGGTGGGGGGGTGGTAAGCAGGTCGGGGAGGTAGAGAGGAACCAGGGCACGAAGGGATTTGAAAACGAGGGTGAGGATCTTGAAATCAGTGCCAAATAGGGAAACATATTAAAGGGAGCTGAGTGAAGGAATGCCGGTTAGTATAAGAATGAGAATGGACCACTTCTTGATAGCCTAGTGAGAAAGTAAAGACATTCCGCGTCAGTTGGGGTGAAGTAATTGGGGCCTCAGCACATTAGGAAAGAGGCTCAGACAGGTTTCGTACTTCTAGACACACACACACACACTCCCACACCACCACCCACCGCCCCTGGAAGATGCCATGTCAGGTGAGGACGGAAAACGGCTCAGCTCTGATGCCAACTAGACGGCCAACACTCCCTGCCAAGCCTCGCGCATGATTAATAGCTACTTGAGACGTATCAAATAGCAACCGTGGATTTGTACTCTAGTAGAACAGGAAAGAGAGTCAAACCGTTTCAGGTGCTTGGACGGCAGGGGAGAGGAGTAAACTCAAGGAAGACTAAATCATTGTATTTCTCAGCATCATACAAATGTTTGCTTCCCCTCCCCCCCACCCCCCCCCGCCCCCCGCCATTGCCAGCCACCAGATTTGTGTGGTATTAAATTTCTCTGTTAATGAGAGAGTATCCTGTTGAAATTAGGAGTGATTCAAGCGTTTAATGACGATATGCCATCAATTTAAAAGGGTGGTCGATAGATGCTTGGAGGAGAGACATCAGGGGATTTGGAGAAGAGACAAGAGAATGGGATTAAGAGAACGGCCATGATCTGATAAAGAGGCAGAACAAACAAGCTTAGTCATCTGGATAGTCTCCTCCTATTTTATGGTCCTATGCACGTTCAATGTCCACTCCCAATTGCCGTATTTTGTGAAACTAATGAGCGGGATGTGCCAATCATTTATACTTGTTTTGCCGTTTAAATACTGTTAACTGGAAGAATGAAAGTTTTAATAGTTTCAGGAAACTGCTGTATTTATTATAGACAATTATTGGCTTGACTTTCAAATCAGCCGTCCCGATGGATATTTTTTTTATGACCCTTGAGTTGTTACTAACATTATTCTCACGGTTGTCTGGGAAAAGTGGATTTAAAAAAAAGAACTGGACAGGGACATGTTAAGGAAAAAGTATTAACAATAAGAATAATGCTTGCTTTTGATCTAGCGCCTTATCACGTCGTTCAGATGTCTCAAAGCGCTTCACAGAATAGATTGTAAAGTGGAGTGAGTGTTTGTTCTGTGGGTGAAACGCGGCAACCAATTGCGCACAGTATTCGGTGTAGGGAAGCAGCAGGGAATTGAGATTAGGATGGTTGGCTGCTACTTGGAGCCAACACTAAGCAAAAATGAGCTGATGGCCTTCCACCGTGTCGTACATTTCTGTGCTTCTCGATAGTAAATACAGTGCAGCCCTACAATGACTTGCTTCAATACAGCGCAAATTGACTAATGATGCAGTGCATTAACAGCCAGTATGCACAGTCAGCTCACTTTGACTTGCTTTTCACGCTAAAATGGACAACTTCCGGATCATTAGGTCGCATTAATATATGCTTGGAAGATCTAGGCAACTTTGGATGTAAGGTTCACAAAGCTTTCCACTGTTATTATACTGATAATCCTTGAATTTGATATAAGAACATAACATAGGAACATAAGAAATGCTAGTCGAAGAAAGACCGAGATCCATCTAATTCGCCTTCCACCTTCCTGCTGTCACCTTCACATATGTCCCAAACTCCCTTTGTACTATATCCCATAATTAAAATAAATCTAATCTAAGCTGTGTTTGAAAGAATCAACATTTCCTGCTTCAACCGTCTCCCGAGGGAGCCTGTTCCACAGGTTCGTTCACTGAAATAGAGCTTGCGTAGATTCGTTCTGAATTCACCCCCTTCCATCGCCGGCCGTGGCCTCTGGTTTCCAACTGGACAAGTTGGAACAGCCCGTCATGATCCAGATTGTTTCGCCTCTTTACAATCTTAAAGACAGCAATCATGTCGCCTCTCAATCTCCTCTTTTCCAGCGTGAATATGTCCAATTTACTGAGTGGCTCCTCACAGTCCAGTCCCTCCATTCCCTCAATCATTCTGGTTGCCCTCCTCTGTATCTTCTCCATTTCTCCAATATCCATTTTGTACTGCGGCGACCAGAACTGTGCATAGTACTTTAAATACGGTCTCACCAATGGTTTATACAGTGGCAGGATTATTTTGGCTTTCTATTGATCTTTTGCTATATCACAACATCTGGTTTGCTTTACTCACTGCCACAGCGTATTGTTGGGAGAGCTTCAATTTATTGTCAATCAGGACCCCCATATCCTTTTTATTTTCCATACATATTATTTTCCTTCCGTTCAAATAATAGTCCTTTCTAGGATTTTTTATCCCCATGTGAAGTGCTTTACATTTCTCCACATTGCACCTTATCAGGTCTTTGAGATGCCTCGAAGCGCTTCACAGAATACACTGTAAAGTGATTGATTCCATCAGTTTTCCAGTTGTTGAGATCAGCCTTATTAATACGTCTGGTTGACAGATAGAAACGGGGAGTTATCAATGGATTAAATAGCCTCCTCTAGTTCCCATGTTCACATCCGATCAATATAAATTTTGAACGTCTGCAATCTTGTGCAGTGAAAGCATTGATATTGATGGCAAACAGCCTGAAGAAAGGTGGATAGCTTATGGTAGACTGGAATATACTTGTGGGTTGTGTGAAGTTTTATTTTCAAACTGATCGAAGCCTAAGTCTTTCTCTTTCATTCCCTGGCATAGGATTACGTGAAGGCACTAGCTTATGCGAAAGATAAAGAGTTGGTGGCTTCAGCAGGACTGGACAGGCAGATTTTCCTCTGGGATGTAAATACTCTCACAGCACTGACAGCCTCAAATAACACTGTCACCAGTAAGTCTGATTGTAAATGTGTGTGTGTGTGTTTGGGAGAGGAGAAATTGGATTTGAAATGTAAACTAAAGTGATTGAGGTTTCATGTTACATAGAACTGAGAGGTCATATACCAGTCTTCAAAATAATAATAATAATCGATAATAATCTTTGCATTTGATATTAGATCTTTTCACGTCTTCGAGACGTCTCGAAGCACTTCACAAAATATACTGTAAAGTGAATTGACTTCATATTTTGTGGGCGAAACGCAGCAGCCAATTGCGCACAGAAGCGTCCCCACAAACAGTCGTGGATTGAGTGACCAAATTATTATTGTTTGTTTTTGAAGAATTATTATCCCCGGAAAAGCGATTCCCCCAATCGACTAACAATCGGGTTCCTACTTACTGCTCGGTAAACGGAGGTGTGTGGGGTAAGGAAACATGCCCAATGTTTCGCCCGGTCTGGGAATCGAACCCAGGTAGATTTACAGTACTTCACAATGCTAAAATGATGGGTCAATCTAGCTTTCAAATCCTATATATTAATGGGAGTCTACATATTAATGCTTGCAGCACATTATCATCAAGCGCCTTGGGATACTACCCAACACAAATGCAAGTTGTGGTTCACACTTTTGAACATTTCTACATGATCAGGAACTGCAAACGTAATTTGTAGAGAGTTGTGAAGCAGTTTTCACTTACTTTGAAGTGTCGTAACTCGTTACAGAGTAAAAAGTCAACAGCAAATTTGCACCATCAGCATCTCGATAATAATGAGGAATAATTAATAATAAGAATGATGAGGCAGATAATCATTTATTTTTCTGTGGTGAATTCTGATTAGGGATAAGCATTCATTAGGATACCAGGGAACACCCTCCTTTTTTTTAGGAGGGATTATTTCCCCCAGAAAGCGATCCGCCAACAGACTAACAACCAGGTTCTATACTTACTGCTCGGTAAACAGAAGCCTGTGGAGTAAGAAAACTTGCCCGGGAATCGAACCCAGGTCCTTTCGCTGGCGATGAGAGTGCTCTTAACCACTGAGTTACGGGACTCCAGATTTAGGGGCTGCGAAGGGTTATAATCACTTGTCCTTCCTTCCTAGTGCATCTAAAAGATGGAGCAAATGTGCTGGTGGTCTGGAAGTGCAGTTAAATAATCCATTGGATTTAGTGCTTTTTTTCACATCTTCTAGATGTCTCAAAGTGCTCAAAGCGATTCCCGGACGGGGCGAAATGTTGGGGCCAAGTTTCCTTACTCCGCCCAGCTCTGTTTACCTAGCAGTAAAATAGCAACCCGATTGTTAGTCAATTGGCGGATTGCTTTCCCGGCGATAATAATCCTTCAAAAAAAAAAAGTTGTTAGTAAAGGACTTTTATCCTTTTATCCCTGCGGTTGGGATTTTGAATCAAAGCCAAACTGTTGCCGCTAATGCTCCCAAAATGTTTCTTTAAAGTTTTTATACCTGACACCCGTGCTTAGAAGTCTCCAAACCAAACTGCCAAGAGGTCCGTATACGTATGATTGTTATCGCCGTTTGAAAAGAGATTTTTTTTTCCCCCCTGTGTCCAATGGCCAACCATTTCCTTCCCCACCACCCCCCACCCCCTCCTCCCCCACAGACTAATTGCTATTCACTTCATGCCTGTTTGTGGGATATCATTGTGTGTAAAACAATGTGCCATTTGCCTACAAAGAACGGCCGCGACAGGCAGCAATAATGACTGTGATACTCTTTGAGACGTTTTGACGTCTCAGGCACAATAAAAATGCAATTTCTTTCTCTTGTCAAAATGAGCTTCTGATGCGTCGTGTTGGCTGACATTTGACTGCTTGTTCATCCGTTACATTGAGATCGAGTCGAGTTTTTGGTGTAATAAACCTTCCTGTGTACGTTCAACAAAACAGCAAAGCTTCCTTTCTCGTGCTCTGCATTTTAAAGGGTGTGGATTCCCCCCCCCCCCACCCGAATATATCATTCAGGTTGGGGGGGGGGGAGGAGGAAGTTTTTGCTTTGAAATCGTTTCACTGTTATTACTGTCATTACTGTTAGCCTCTTTTTCTGTAACAGCATCATCATTGAGTGGGAACAAAGACTCCATCTACAGCCTTGCCATGAACCAGATGGGAACAGTAATAGTTTCTGGATCCACTGAAAAGGTGAGAACCTTATTTTTTTTGCCAAGCCGGGTGCCTGCCGCACACGGAAACCCGTTAGCGTCGCTTAAGTCCCCAAACCAAGCTGATGTTTCCGTGCGTCCCACCTACACATGGAAACCGCAGAGATAGATTGTTGGAATGGAATGCGCTCTCGCTCTCTCCCTGGAGGGAGGCACACTGTTTACCTAATTCCGGAAAGCATTAGGGCGGGTTGGCAACAACAAGATTCAACAACAAGATTGCATTTATTGAGCGCCTTTCACATCGGGAGGACGTCCCAAGGCGCTGGACAGTTGGGTCGGGACCCGAGCAGGGGGGGAATGGTCAGGGTGAGGGGAGGGGAGGGAAGGGAGGGAGCGAGGAGGGGGTAGAGAGTTGAGAGGGGAGCTGAAGGCACGGCTGAAGAGAAAGGTCTTCAGACCAGACTTGAAGGAGGAAAGGGAGGAAGCGGCGAAGGCACTGGGGGATGGAGTTCCAGAGCCTCGGGGCTGAGAGGCTGAAGGCCACCGATGGTAGGGCGGTTGGGGCGGGGGATGTGGAGCAGACCGGAGCCAGAGGGACGGAGGGTACGGGCAGGTACATGGGAGATAGTAGGTCGGAGAGGTGGCAAGGGGGGGAGCCCAGAGTGCGCGTTGGGGTAACTGCTGGAGTCTAACCAGCTAAACCCACACACAGCTCGGCCATCGAGAGCACTGTCTGGCCAAGCTTTCCCGCTGCTTGTCCAGCCTAGGACCACCCTCCCCGTTAGTTAGTTAGGGCTTTGGCTGCGGGGTTAACAGGAGCTGAGGGGGAGGATTCCCTGCCCCCAGTGACTGGTGTGCCCTTCCAGGTCCTGCCGATGAGCCAGGCCGGGCTGTGCTGCCATCAGCAGTGAGTGCCCTGGGATACTGCAGCCCCTCCTTATCTAGTAATTTATAATTGAGAAGAAAATCTTATTGTTTCTTTCTCTTTCTCCTTCCCCCCCCCCCCCCCGACCACGCACACACACACACTTCCATAACCTGCCTTAAAATGCGTCTTGACATTTACGTCATGACCTGCTAAGATGAACCAGCTGCATTATAGTGTGGTGCTTGATAGTTGTTATTGATCATGGTAATCTGAGTTTTCTTTTTGGAGGCTAATTGAATCTAAAAAAGAACTTCGTTAGAAAAGCAATCTCCACATTATTGAGCTTCCTACTTGAAATGTGCCATTTTCTTTCTTGACTGACAGAACTAATCATACTCTTAGCCTTTCTGAAGGCAGAGTTTTACATCTTGTTCAGGGACACAGTTCTCTTCATGACGTCTCTGTCAGCAGAGCCTTGAAACAAAAAAGGAGCTTTTGTTTGAGTCAAGCTGTGTGAAATGAAATGACTGGCAAGGATTAGCTTTGTCTTTCATCTGCTATGATTTCAACACCTTTCCAAAACCTCTTTACTTTCTTGATTATCTTCCTGAAGGGTTTTTCTATTGCAATATCTCCTCAGAAGTTGGTTGATCAAATTTAAGATTATAAAATCAACCCAAAATCTGCTGCTATTCTGAGACGAGATACCTAATCTGTTTATGTGTAGGTGCCATTAGTCCCAATACACATGAGCTAGAGCTTATTAATTAGAGCACTGTCCTTGCGAGTGAGAGGACCCGGGCTCGATTCCCGGGTAGAGCGAAACCTTAGGCAAGTTTCCTTACTCCACACACTTCTGTTTGCCTCTCAGCAGGCAGGAACCCAGTTGATGGTCGATTGGCAGATCGCTTTCTGGGGATAATAAGCCCTTTTAAAAAAAATTGGGGTCACTCAATCCACAACTGTTTGTGGGACGCTGCTGTGCACAATTAGCTGCCTGCGTTTCACTCGAAAAATACACAATCAATTGACTTTACAGTATAATCTGTGAAGCGCTTTGAGACGTCTCAACTACGTGATAAGGCGCTGTATCAAATGCAAGGATTATTATTCGGTGATTCCCATCACCGGAGACGGATCGACTTCACACTCGTGTTCAAATCCATTCACTCTCTGGCACCTCCCTACCTCCCTCTCCGACCTCCTCACTCCCCAATCCAACGCCTCCGCTCGACTGGCACCCGCCTCCTGCTCGTCCCTCGCCCCCTCTGCCCCACCATCGGAGGTCGCGCTTTCAGCCACTGCGCCCCCAAACTCTGGAACACTCTCCCTCAGTCCCTTAACTTTGCCCCCTCTCTCAAGTCCCACCTGAAAACTTCTTCGACCGTGCTTATGGCCACCTGCCCCCCCCCGCCCGCCCGCCACCCCCCCCACAGCTCGGAGTCAGGCTCCGCCACTGTTAAGCACTCTGAGACTCTGCCCTGTGTGGAGGGTATTTTATAAGTGAGGTTGTTGTTGATGATTTCTGGGATTATTTGCTGACAGGTTTTGAGAGTGTGGGACCCCAGGACATGCGCAAAACTGATGAAACTTAAGGGACACACAGACAACGTGAAGGCACTCCTGTTGAACAGAGACGGAACACAGGTATTGCACATTTCACTTGTTTCATTCCAGCCTGAAATCCAGCCATGACACATTGTGACGACGATAAGCCTTCAAAGTGGACAAACTGTAAAAGGACAGAGGTAGAGAAGTGCGAGAAACGCACAAAAATACTTCCAGGGTCACCAAAGCAGCAGCACAAATGATCACAGGTTAAGGGTAGTTCAAGACGTTGTTGAGACAGACCGAGGAAGTACAACAACTTGCATTGACGCGGTGCCCTTCGCGCCGGATAGCGGCTTCGAGCGCTGCACCGTGGCAGGGTTGGTCTATGAGGAGAGGGAGGTGACCTTAGAGTTGGTTGAAGAAGCAGATCTTCACGTGGGATTTAAAGGCAGATAAAGAGGCGGTGGGATTGAGGCAGGGAGTTCTAAAGGTTAGTTAGTAGCATCGTGGCTGTAGGCACAGCGACCAATGATGGAGAGTTCTGGGGATGCACAGCAAGCCTGTGTGAGCTGAGAGAATGGATTTACACAGAGGGTGGTTAACAACCGTTAACAATTTGGTCGTAAGGGTTGCCCTACGCTTTAGGAATCGCCCACAAAATATACAGTCGATTCACTTTACAGTATATCCTGTGAAGCGCTTTGAGACGTCTCGAAAATGATAAGGCGCTGTGTCAAATGTGAGTCCAGAACTAGAGGCCACAAATATAAGCTAGCTAAGACATAGGTCTAATGAGGAATTAAGGGGGAACTTCTTCGTGCAGAGGGTGGTGAGAATGTGGAACTTGCTGATCGTTGAAGCAAATGGCATCAATGTATTGAAGAGAAAAGTTAATCCATACACGAGGGAGCAGGAATTAGGAGGGGGGTAGAGTGTAAACACCGGCACCGACTAATTGGGACAAATTTCCTGTTCCCGTGCGGTATCACTGTAAGTATTAGTTTTAATTCCTAAGTTCATTGCCTTTTTTTTCTCCCCCTTTCCATTCTATTTCTTGACGCCGTTTTGTCTCCCTGTTAGTGTTTGTCAGGCAGCTCAGATGGAACCATCCGGCTATGGTCGTTGGGGCAGCAAAGGTGCATAGCAACGTACAGGGTCCACGACGAGGGAGTTTGGGCTCTACAGGTCAACGAAGCCTTTACTCATGTCTACTCTGGAGGGCGAGACCGAAAGATCTACTGCACCGACCTGCGGAACCCAGACATCCGAGTGCTGATTTGTGAGGAAAAAGCACCAGTTCTCAAGGTATGATAGGATCAGACCTCCTGCTAAGATGACGATGTACATGTGTCATTCTGGTCACATTCCATGGTTCATTTCTGTAGCTCAGTCCTGTAGCTCAGCGGTCAGAACACTCGCCTCGCAAGCGAGAGGACCCGGGTTTGATTCCCAGGCACGACAAAATGTTGGGCAAGTTTCTTTACACCACACACCTCTGTTTACCTAGCAATAAGGAGGAATCTGGTTGTTAGTCGATTGGCAGATCACTTTCTGGAGGTAACAGTCCCTTTAAAAAAATAATAGGAATAATTTAGTCACTCAATCCACGACTGTTTGTGGGAGACACTGCTGTGTGCAATTGGCTTCCGCGTTTCGCCCACAGTCAATTCACTTTACAGTATATTCTGTGAAGCGCTTTGAGACGTCTCGGAAGACATAATAAGGCGCTATATCAAATGCAAGGATTATTATTATTATTATTTCCAAGCATACAAAACATTAGTATGTCAGGGTGAGGGAAATGGCCGAGTTGCATTCTGTTCCCAGTATGCAAATGACCAGGAGGGAAGTTCTATTAATGAAAGTAGCGCGCATTGGAAAGATCTAATGTGCCCTTAATTTCTCTCTCAGTGATCGAGTCAATCTCTGTCACAGTCTCAGTAGTCCAGTTCCTGAGCCTGGAAAGTCCCCTTGTTTTGGATCCCTCAATCGGAGTGAAGAGGTATTCTCCCCTATCTCCCCATTTGTTCTGAATAAAGCGACATTCAGTCGAGATTTAATACAGCAACAACTTGCATTTACACAGCACCGCTCACTCAGGGTAGCATCCCAGAGCACTTGCATTTGATATAGCGCCTTAACACATCTTTGAGACATCTCAAAGTGCTTCACAGAATATAAGGATGGAGGTGATAGGCTCGCGGAGCCTGGTTTAGGAGAGGACATCCACCAGGGTTTGGGAGTTTTAGATTGTCTTCAGTGCAGGGAAGAGCTGGGAAGTCTGGCGAGCAGGATGTTGAAGTAATTCAGATACAAGTTTGTTTTGTTTGCTATCGGTGCAGACTGCACAATGCACGTTTACGCGTGCACACAATCAGCCAGGAAACAAAAGCATGAGACTCAAGTCCAGTGTGTTTGCGACCGCAATCCCTGTCATAATTTTGCGGTTAGGGAACGATATTTAGGAAGGAAGTATCTGTGCTCTTGGGTTCAGTTGATTTTGTCCCGGTTGTCCTGTTAATACGTCGCTCTTGTTTTCATCGGCAGATGGAGCTCGACAGATCAGCTGACCCCGCTCCAGCTATCTGGGTGTCAACCACCAAGTCGTCAGTGAATAAATGGGTAAAGTAACGGTTTTAGCGTTTATACATCTAAAGCCGCAGCTTGAAATGCACGCTCGTCATTTGCTCACGATTCAATTTCTCCCGGACAGGCGATGCAGTCTGTAGATGTAGTTTGTAGATACGGTAGTGGGATTCCCCTGAAATTCAGTCCACTGGTAATCGGGTACGTGCTTGCTGTCAAGTGCTATCGCACGACGTTCGATCGACACTGCCTCAGTCTCCTTATCAACAAGTGCTTTGTGATGCGATCTGGTTTGCAATTTATTCTCCCAAGTAAAACATGGAGTCCAAGCTTAAACGTTTGTGTGTGTGTACGTGCCTGGGTGCGTGCATGCAGACGAGTGTTCTCTGTACGCGCATGTATACTTCAAAACTTCTCCTGGGTTCCTATCCCTCTTGTTCGTTGTTTTGGGAGCAAGATCTCCAGTTTTAGTGAAAATCCTTTTCTTGTACTGAAGAACAGTGTCAGAACAGTGTCACAACATGCAGGGGTTTCAAAACACGCAGTGATGAAAGCCCCGACTAGTCTTATTTAACAGTTACAATACAATCTATATTAGCACTTTTACAACTGACCAAACTCTTTTTTTTCAGTCTATGAAAGGTATTCACAACTTCAGGGCATCTGGGGACTACGACAATGACGGCAATGTCCCCTTAAGTCCTCTTTGCACACAGCCAGAGCAAGTAATCAAAGGTACACATACTTTAATCGCGATTAAGTATTTCCATTGTGTTCTACATTAATATTTATTGGTTTTGCAATAAAACTGTAAATGATGGGATCAGATTTCACCTTTAAATCTTTCCACTGCCTCACCCTGCTTTATCTTTGTAATCTCATACTACCCTATCTCTGTGACCTCCATGAATACCGGCCTGCTTCATGATCCCGCGCTCTCTCCCTGGAGGGACGCCCCCTGCTTACCTAATTCCGTAAAGTATTAGGCGCAGGTTGGCAAGAGCCAAGGCTTGGGGGGAGCCCAGAGTGTGCGTTGGAGGTAACTGCTGGAATCTAACCAGCTAAAACCACACATAGCACGGCCATTGATATTCCTGTCTGGCCAAACTTTTCCCGCTGCTTGTCCAGCTAGGACCACCCTCCCCATTAGTTAGTTAGTTAGTTAGGGCTTTGGCTGTGGGGTTAACAGGAGCTGAGGGGGAGGATTCCCTGCCCCCAGTGACTGGTCGGCCCTTCCAGGTCCTGCCGATGGATGAGCCAGGGCCGGGCTGGGCGGCCATCAGCCGTGAGTGCCCTGGGACACTGCGGCCCCTCCTGGCTCAGGAACCGGGGACCAGAGACCGTCACAGAGGGCTGGCTCGATTCCGATGTTCCTTTGCCAGGCAGGTCACCTTGGGGCCAGTTCAGCTCTGAGTTGCTTCCCTGCATGAAAGGTGCAATATAATGCAAGTGGTTATTGTCGATGCTAGCATGTGTTGCTGCTTACTTTTCTGTTTCCCCTCTCTCGTAGGGGGTGCGAGCATTATCCAGTGTAACATCCTGAATGACAAGAGGCACATTGTCACCAAAGATACAAACAACAACGTGGCATTTTGGGACGTGCTGAAGGTGAGTGCAGATTTCAGTCAGGGCTTTGTGAAGAGCATTGATTTGATTCTTTTGAGACTTATTTTACACGAAAAGGCACGAGACAAATGTACGTTGGTTTTGTGTTTGAGCTCCTGAATGATTTTATGATGGATTTATTGACTTGGTCAATAAACAATAATAATAATAATAATCTTCGCATTTGATACAGCCCCTTATCACGTCTTCGAGACGTCTCAAAGCGCTTCACAGAATATACCGCAAAATGAATTGACTACATTTTGTGGGCAAAACGCGGCAGCCAATTGGACACAGCAGCGTCCCCACAAACAGTCGTGGATTGAAGATGACCAGTTAATTATTGCTTCGTTTTTTGGAGGGGTTATTATTAGGCGTGTGCAGTAAGGAAACTTACCCAAGGTTTCGCCCTGACCTGCCGGGAATTAAACCCAGGTGTCTCGCTTGCAAGGCGAGTGCTCTAACCACTGAGCTACAGGACTCCACGCAAAGTATGCGTTGGGTCAATGCTTCCCATTCTGAAGCCACTGAGTCCAAGGATATTTCAGCACAGGGACCCTGGTATTGTGGTTGCTGATGCCCAACTAATCAAAGCTTGTAGCTTCATCCTGTGAAGTGTAGTGACTATGTATTTTGGTAACCAAATTGCACATAGCAGTGTCCCTCAAACAATAGGAAGTATATAAAAAAGTGCCACAAGATCTTTAAGATTCAACTGAGCAGGTAGACAACAACAACAACAAATTGCATTTATGTAGTGCCTTTCATGTCGGGAGGACATCCCAAGGCGCTGAACAATGAGGGGTTGAACCTGCTCCCGAACTACAGGTTGGGGTCAGAGAGTGGTGGAGGCAAGTTTTTTTTTTCGCAAAGGCAAGGCAAGACCTCGGTTTCAGGTCTCATTGGAAGGACGTCACCTTAGACAACAAAGTACATTTGTGTAGCACCTTTCACGTGGGGAGGACATCCCAAGGCACTGGCGATGCACTGCATTGGAGTGTTAGCCGAGTCTGTAAGTTCAACGTCCTTAAGTGGGACCTACAACCTTCTGACCCAAGGTGTGAGAGACGTGCTGGGCCCTTAACGGACGATGCAATGGTTTCGTTTCGAATGCTGCTTCAATCCAAATTCCTTCCGTTGCTTTATGACTAGGAAGTCTTATTGAGTTGGGATGTTGGAGTGCTTTTTACCAGCATGTGTCTTCACTGACAGGCTTGCAAAGTAGAAGACCTTGGAAAAGTCGAGTTTGAAGAAGAAATCAAAAAACGATTCAAAATGGTGTACGTGCCAAACTGGTTCTCTGTGGATCTGAAAACAGGGGTAAGCTGGGTCCTGTGCTGTCGTTTTCTGCCTTATCAGTTGACCGAGAATCCCTATAAGCATTTCAGAACTGATCTTGGAAAAGGATTATCTTTTCTACCCTGGGGAGAAGCCACTCCAAGGCCTGCAGGTGATTATAAGAATGAAATTTATGCAGTTCGATGATTTCAAAAAATGCTCTTAATCTAGTCGGAAAAAAATAATAGAATCCAGGAGGATGCATTTCCATTGGAAACGTGGAGGGAGTTCATAGGGCAGACTGTGCCAGCTGGTTGTGGCACAAAGAAATTTTAATTTTATAATGTGACTTTAGGGAGAAGGGAAGCTCTAAGTACTGCTGGAGTCAGACCAAGTGGAATAGCTCCTCAGCAGTAGTCTCCAGCCAGACTCGATCCTGGGACTCTAGACCAGCAGTGGGAAGCTTGCCAGTGTCTTCATAATGCTGGATAATGTTAACATGTTAGACTCCAGCGATGCCCCCAATGCACTCTCTCAAGTCCCCAAGCCTCAGCGCTTGCCAACCTGCACTTAAGATTCTCCACGGTTAGGTAAGCCGAGTGCTCCCCGCTGAGGAGAAGGCGTGCATTACATCCCAGACAAGTGTAAACCTTACACAGTACGACGCAAAATGACATTGACTCAGCGCCTTTCAAGTCGCGAGGACGTCCCAAGGCGCTGGACAGTGTCAGGGATTAGGACCTTATTGGAGTGGGGGGCGCGGGGTTGGGTTAAGGGCGGTTCGAGGGCAGGGAGGATAGGAGGGTGCCCAAAGGCACAGTCAGAGAGGAGGGTCTTAAGTCGCGCCTTGAAGGAGGCAAAGGGCGGGTGGGGGAGGGGGGGGCGGGGGGCGAGGCACAGGGAATGTGGAATGGGCGTATGTGTGTAACTCGTCGCTATTTAGTTTGTCTGCTCTTGAGCTTGACGATGGGTTACCATGAGGGTCAGAGAGCCAGCGGGGGATGATTACAAAGCAGTGGTGGTCTAACTGAGGCGTTGACATGAGCTGCTAAGTAGTTCCGGGGGACTTAAGCAGCATTGCAATCCACCAGAACCGGACTCGGATCCGCTCTCGAGTTCGTTCCGTCGTTTCTTTTAAAGGCAATCCTCACGGACGGTCGTTCAGTTGAGTGCGGGAGCATTATTCTGCATTTCTGTCGGCAGCTGCTATCGATGTTGATAAGTGAGGTCACGCTCCAGCCCCTTGTACGGCGATGAAGTTCACTGCACATGATTGATAGGCTTTGGAGTCACAGCGACAAGTGTATTGAGAAACGATGTCCCGTGGATTCCCGGGAAACCCAGCAGCCAAGATATATCCTGAACAAAAAATTCCTTTTTTTTATATATACACACACGCAAGCAAAACCGTCTCGTGAGCACTGCTGATCTGATAGCTCCAGTGCTCAGACCTGTGTCTCCATGTTTTTTTTTATTTCCTGACAGATGTTGACAATCACTTTAGACGAGAGCGACTGCTTTGCGGCCTGGGTGTCGGCTAAGGATGCCGGATTCTCCAGCCCGGATGGCTCTGATCCAAAATGTAAGTGGCTAATGGTAAGGCTGAACCTCACTTAGGATGTATGTTATCTAGTAAACTTCTCAGCACGAGTTTGACAGTTAGGATGAGGGGCTGCAATCCTTCTACCTCACTCCCCGCAACCCCCCCCCCATTGCATCCTTCAAATCGCGTCTAAAGACCTTCCTCTTTGGCCAATCTCCCACACCTACCCACCCCCACCCCACCCCACCACCCTCCACCCCTCCTGACCCCAACTCCCAGCTCGGGTCCCAGAAACCCCTGACTGTCCAGCGCCCTGGGACGTCTTTCCGATGTGAAGGACGCTATGCAAGTGTCATTAGTTGTTGTTGTTGTTACTTGCAGAGTAAATTGCTCTTCACATTGTCAAGACGGAGGTGGGTAAACATTTGTCAAGTTGGGGGGGATCAGGGGATATGGAGAAAAGGCGGGTAAATGGAGTTGAGGTACAGATCAGCCGTGTTGTAATAGAGTGGCGGAACAGGTTAGAGGGGCTGAATGACCTACTCCTGTTCCTATGTCCCTGTGGTGGGGGGTGGGGTGGAGAGGGGGAGCAGTCTGCACGCCCTTCACTGGGGCTATGACCTCTGGGCTAACTGTGCCCTCATTTTGAAGTAGTGAAACCCGCCCCCCCCCCCAACCCACCCACCCAGTGTCCAACCCCGCCATTGAGCAGTGCTCGCAACGCGATCCTGGGTGAAAGACGCTATATAAAGGCAAGCTGTGGTATTGTCCATTGTAATAAGCAATAAATATTCATAGGTCAAGCTGACAGGGCCAATGTTCATTGCCCAAAATGCAGCTGCTCTGAGAAGGTGGTGCGGAAGGTAGCACAGGCATAAATCAGACTTTGGGCTTCCGCGTGTACAGTTTAAAGCGATTGGAGGCCACAGAGTAGTCGTGACCCAAAAATCGAGCTGCTTCCTTTGGGCCGTTGTCTGTACTGAAGAGCTCTGGGTACGGTGTTCAGTGTGACATTTTGCTCAAATCGCGTGTCGATTTTTGTCAAGCGGGGTATGAAAGCATTGGAGTGATAAAGTTCCTCTCACAAAACACACAATCAATTCACTTTACAGTATATTGTGTGAAGCGCTTTGAGACGTCTCAACGACACGTCAAAGCGCTACATCGAAGAGGGTTATATTATTGTAATAGTGTTGGCCTTTTAGAGGGAGACCATTGTTATTGAGCCGTGGCACAGATGAATAATTAACCATGTGGTTTTTTTTCCTTTCATGGCACCACCTAAAACATGACACTGCAATTTTCCGAGGATCTTTTGTTAATTTGCTTTTAATTTACAGGCCATTAATGCTCAGAGTCTGGTCACCGTCTTGTTTAATGGCAATTAGAAAGTGCTCTGGGATAGCGCCAGCTTCCTGTTGTGTGGGTTCCAGGTTTCTGTAGTTGCCTTTGCTTTGATTTCCAAGCCCGAATGGTGCTTTTGTGATTTTTGGCCTCCTTTGCTCTTTGAAGATTCCTATCACTTTCGAAGAAGCAATAAATGTCCAGTTTAACTCCATGAAATTGTGGATCCCTTAGCGATTTAGTAAGAGCGCTCCCCTCGCAAACGAGAGGACCTGGTATTCAGTTCCCGGGCAGAGCGAAACCTTAGGCAAGTTTCCTTACTCCACACGTCTCTGTTTACCCAACAGTACGTAATCGACCCAGTTGTTAATCGATTGGCGGATCGCTTTCCGGGGTTAACCTAACCGGTGGTGTGGTGGTCCTACCTGGACATCAACGACAAGAGCTTAAATCATATAGCGCCCATCACGCCTCTCGGGTAGATGGGCAGATAAGGTTGGCAGACATGTCCCCCTTATGAGTGACCTCTTAAACATAACAAAAAGGTATTGGAGTCCAGTTTTTCTAGACCTTTTAGCATCACGAAAATTTCAGTACGATCATCCATCGAGTCCACCTCTCCAATCTCTCCCTATAGCACCAATCCCCAATCAATAATTTAGCCCTTAGTTCTCCGTCTTCGCCAATCCTAAGATGTTGTGACTGCAGAACGGGAAGTGTAGTTTCAGTGTCTTACTACTGTAGGTTGAGAGGCAATGTTAAATGAGTCACAAAAGATATACGGTACTTGACGCTCAGATCAGTAAGCTCACCAGCAGACTCAAACCAAACAGTAAATTCAGTTTCAAGGCATTCGAGTTGAATTAATTGTGTGGACAACAGCAGCAGTGGCGGAGCCTGATGCTGAGCCGGGGTGGGGGGCAGTGAGGGTGGGAGGTAAAGGTCTTCAGGCGCGACCTGCAGATGAGGAAGGTGTGGGCAAGGCGGAGAGCTAGAGGAAGAATGTTCCAGCGTCTCAGGGCTGAACAATTGATCAGTTGTTGCATTACCGCTCTCTTGTGCACCAAAGCTACGTTGTTAAGATCAAATTCCCCTTTAATTGGCCTTTTAGGAAACCTCTACAACAATCGGCTGCTGTCGAGTTCCAAATTAGTGGTTACAGGTCGGGCGTGACCGAGGCTTTCAGCATTTGCAGAGCGTGTTTGCCAGAGAACAGGAGAGTTCCTTTTTTTCTTAGTTGGCTCCAAGAATGCTGTATATGACAACATATCCTGCAAGGAGTCCTGTAGCTTACCATTTAGAGCCCTCGCCTCGCAAGCGGGAGGACCCGGGTTCGATTCCCAGGGGGGCAAGGCGAAACATTGGGCAAGTTTCCTTACTCCACACACACACGCGCCTGCCTCTGTTTATCCAGTAGGCACCCGGTTGTTTGTCGATTGGCGGATCGCTTTTCCGGGGGTGATAATTCCTTCCAACAACAAAAAAAATTTATTTGGTCACTTCAATCCACGACTGTTTGTGGGGACGCCGCTGTGCGCAATTGGCCGCCGCGTTTCGCTCACCAAAAAAATATGCAGTCAATTCTGTAGTTGCCTTTGCTTTACAGTACATTTGGCGAAGCGCTTTGAGACGTCTCCAAGACGTGATAAGGCGCCGTATCGAATGAAAGGATTATTATTACGACCCTGCGGTTCCGCTCGGGGTGATTCCTTTCATTTGGCTTTGTCGCTGTCACACTTTTATTGCCAGCGAATCATTTCGGGACTGCAGCAAGCTCAGAAACTCGCCTCTCTTTCGAGGCGCACGTACACACGCGCGCACACACACACACACACACAAAAAAAATCTATACTTTGAGTTCATTGCCCTGGCTGTTTAAATTGTTGTATAGATTTTCTCGCAAGAGGAATCACCTTGAAATATGGCAGTCATGTTCCCAGAGTGCGCCACGTCAACTGAGCTTGACCCAGTGAAGGAGCGAGTTTTTTTTGTTATGTTGACCGAGGACATTTGAGAGGTAATGAGAACTCATTCGATCGCTCTCTGCTTGTACTGGCAAGCGATTTATTATGTTTGCGGTTGTTCAATCTGCCGGGCTAACACGCAGCCTTTCATTATAAATAACCCCGACACTGATGCGCGTGGGAGCAAGACTGATCTTCTGCTGCACTGGAGTTCAGAAGTTCACCAATAAAGCCAACCTGTTGTCAAATAGTTGACACTTTAGCCGAACGCGTGTAATTTATCGTTTGATCTGAGGCCTTTTCATTATCTGAAAAATCTATATCTTGATTGTTTCCTTAAGCTGCTTCTACGGCTTATCTTTCTTTTAGATTCTCTCGCGCTTTTACTTTCGGCCTTTTGTCAGGTAAAACAGAACATGTGTGACGAGTGCGGATTTCCTTACAAACCCGGAGCAGAGGTGACGCTCGTCGCATTGAATTGGTCCAGTCCCGTGCCGTGCAGCGCACAATGACCTGAGAAATAATCCTTGCACATAACAGAGCATCTTTTCGCATTGCGAGAACGTCTCAAGGCGCTTCACAGTATTTTACTAAGGTGTAGTGACTGTATGTTGGAGTCAGCCAATTTGCCCACGTTATTATCCCACGAATCATCATGAAGTGAATGAGCAATTTTTATCTGGGAGTCTGTTGGTCAGACTCCCTTCTGTTTTCGGGCAGGCAGTTCCTTGGTCTGTTTAATATCCACTGTAACAGGCAGACAGGATCGACAGAAACGTGTGGAAATATTTTCTGTCGGCCCAGGTTATGATTCGTAGACGAGAGCCGGGCTGACACCCGGCAAGTCTTTTCTGCTCTTTCGAGCTAACTGTTTTTTGGGGGGAAATGATACCCTCTTGGCACTGTGAGGTAGCGTATCTTTGTCCTTTACTCTGTCCACTGAATATATCCAGATCAATTGATAGTTGTTTATGGTTGCTGTGTTTGTCGGGGTGGTCTGCATCCTTCCCCGTTGGGTTTAAGCTTACCAATAGAACCAGGGAAAAGTTTGCCGCATTGTACACCGCTGTGCGCAATTGGCTGCCGCGTTTCGCCCACAAAATATACAGTCGCCACACTTCACAGTGTATCCTGTATCCACGCCGTGACAAGGCGCTGTACCAAATGCAAGGATTATTTTTATTGTTCTTTGTCCAAATCTCTCTCTCGGTGAATAAAATAATTTGAGGATTTCAAATCTCTTCACTTAACGATGAATTTGAATCCGAGGTGAATCGATTCAATTATTTTTAAAGGAATATCTTAAACCGTGACTCGACTGATTGCCTGTGTGTTACAGTGAACCTGGGAGGGCTTCTCCTTCAGGCCTTGCTGGAGTATTGGCCAAGAACTCACATCATTCCCATGGATGAAGAGGAGAATGAGATGAACCTGGGTCAGTCTCTTTGATTAAACTGCTTCAGGGTAAACGCGAGTCCAGGTCAAAGATTCGCCCCGAACTGAAGAGATTGTCGCTCTACAACCACACCAGCAGCAATCACTTACACTTATACAGCGCCCTCCACACAGGACAGCGTCTCAGAGCGCTTAACGGTGGCGGAGCCTGGCTCCGAGCCGGAGGTGGGGGGGAGGTGGCTGTAAGCGCGGTCGAACAAGAAAGTTTTTAGGCGGGACTCGAGAAAGGGTAGAGAGTGGGTGGGGGCAGGAGGAGGGATTGTGGGAGAGCGTCCCAGAGTTTCAGGAGGTAGTGGCTGAAAGCGAGATCTCTGATGGTGGGGGCAGAGGGGGGTGCGAGGGACGAGCAGGAGCCCGCTGACCGGGTGGTGGATTGGGGGAAGCGAGGAGCTCGCGGAGTTAGGGAGGTGCCAGAGAGCGAAGGGATTTCAACCCGAATGTGAGGTCGAGAAAATCTCTCTCTCGAGGCTGAGAGCTCCAGCAACCACGACTCGTGAAATCCCACCAAAACCAGATCGTGCATTCCGAGAGAGAGAGAGAGAGAGAGATACCATGAGTAAGCGAATACGTCTGGGATGACATTCAACGGATTAACAATAGGAACCCTTCAGCGCTGAATATCTGGTGCCATCGAGAGAGAAGCCAATGTCAAAATGTTTCAATGGTTATTGGCAGTGGTTGTGTTGTGCATTCATGGGCCAATTCCTTTGTGGGACTTTACCTCCAACTCTTGTCTCTTTTAATGTCCTTTAATGTCTCTGGTGGGTCGGTTATCTGTGTACGTAATCTATGGAACCTCAACGTTTCGTTTCTGTCTTCAGTTAACGGCGAACAGGAGAACCGAATACAGAAAGGGAATGGGTATTTCCAAGTGCCACCACACACCCCAGTCATATTCGGTGAGGCAGGCGGGCGGACCCTCTTCAGGTATTTATCGTACATCACTGTATGCAATCAGCTAAGACAGGTGATCACATTCACCTGGTGTGATGTGTATATAGTGTACCTGTGTCCTTCTGTGATTGTCTGTCGTTTGGGGAAGTCTGTAGAACCTCTTCAATTCTCCTTCGCAGGCTTCTGTGCAGGGACGCTGGGGGCGAAACCGAATCCATGCTTCTGAACGAGACCGTCCCTCAGTGGGTCATTGACATCACTGTCGATGTGAGTAACGTACCGAATCAGTTCTCTCTCCCAACACTAAAACGGATCTGGCTTTTTTTTCGACGTCAGTCTGTTGTGGGGTTCAAGTCTCCCGTTGGGACTTTGAACTCCTAGTCTACGCGTTGGGGAAGCACTGCGTTGGGTTTCCAGCACGATATAAAAACCAAGGTCCCGTCTGCCTGCTCAGGTGCACGTGAAGAGATTCCGCTGTACGATTTGAAAAGGTGAAGGGGGTTACTCCCCGGGTTATTTTGTCAATGGTCCTGCAGGCAAGTTGGTCATTCACCTCCCAGCTCTTTGTAGGACATCCCCGGGGAAGTTAGCCTCTGCAGAGTCGGGCGATATCGGCCGTGGAGATGCTATCATGGCTACAGCAACTTGAGTTCGGGAGACAAAAGATTCTGGGCTCGCTCAACCCACCCACGGCTGTTTGTGGGGGGAACACCGCTGTGCGCAATTGGCTGCCGCGTTTCGCCCACAAAACTTAGTCAATTCACTTAGTGGTGTATTCCGTGAAGCTCTTCGAGACGCCTCAACGGCGTGATAAGGCGCTGTGTCAAAACACGAGGATTATTATTATTATCATTGTTATGTGTTTGTTCAGTATGGTCTTAGGTGAAAGATGTGGCAAAGTGTTCCGTGATCTCAAACGTTACCATCTTCCTTCACAGAAAAACATGCCCAAATTCAACAAAATCCCGTTCTATCTCCAGCCACATTCGTCTTCGGGAGCTAAGACCCTTAAGAAGTAAGTGGATGTAATTATAACGCTGTTAAGTGCCGAGCTCTAAGGTTTCCTCCTCACCCCCGGTTCACAAACAATCAAATCACCCGCAGTCCCTCTTTGTGTGGTGTTTCCCATCGTTGGAACCTATTGGTATTTTGATCCTCTATAAGATTAAGAGGTAATGGGTTCGTAAGACGCCTTCGGACCTAACTTTCCCACCGTGCTTCCTGTACTGACATAAATGCAGACTATTAGACCTACAAATCACTCTTTGCCATGTCTACCTTGTGCCCCCAACCCCTTCACGCCACCGTCAGTCACTAAGTCACTCACCTTTGCAACTCGCTGCCTCTATCCCTTCCTCTCGCTGTCTTTAAATCCGGTCTTAAAATATATTTCTTCTACCGCACCTAAGGGCACCTCCCCCCTCCTTTAATCTCTTGCCCCAACGGATGCATTTTACCCTCCATCCTGAGAGCGGATATCAGGAACTCCCTACGTCTCAAATTGAAAAGAAATTGAGGCATTTTAGTTCTAAACCCCGGCCCTTTTCCCCCAACGCTCAGAACAACGACTTATTTTACTGATTCAGATACTCGTGAACTTTACGGTATATTCTGGGAAGCGCTTTTGAGACGTCTCGAAGGCCTGATAACAACAACGCGAAATGACACTTGAAGAGATAGTGCCCTTCGTGTCAGAAAAACGTCCCGAGGGCGCTGAGCAATCGGGTTTTGGACCCGAGCTGGGAGTTGGGGTCACAAGCGGAGGAGGGCGGGGGGGGGGGGGGGAGGACGCCCGAAGGCACGATCAAAGAGGAAAGGCTTCGGATGGAACTTGAAGGAGGCAAAAGAGGGACGGAGGGATTGCAGGATAGAGCGCTATATTAAATGCACGGATTATTATTACTGTTATCCTCCAGGGATCGACTGTCAGCCAGCGACATGCTGCAGGTGCGGAAGGTGATGGAGCACGTCTACGAGAAGATAATCAATCTGGATAACGAATCGCAGACCACCAGCTCCTCCAACACGGAGAAGCCGGGAGAACAGGACAAGGATGAAGACATCGCTGTCCTGGCAGAGGAGAAGATTGAGCTGCTTTGTCAAGATCAGGTCAGCTCTCCCTTCCCCCCTCTCCCTCTCTCACACCTCAAAAAAATAATAATAATCTGGTCACTCAACCCGCCGCTGTTTGTGGGGACGCCCCTGGGTGCAGTTGGCTGCCCAGTCTCGCCCACAAAACACACAGTCACTCCACTTTACAGTATATCCTGCGAAGCGCTTTTGAGACGTCTCAACGACTTGATAAGGCGCGGTGGAACTTTGCTGTGCGTATATCGGCTCCCTACGATTCCACAATCACTCAAAGCTTTACGGCGATTTCACTCACGCGACCCACAAGTCGATTCCCTTTACAGTATGTCCCGTGCAGCCCTTTTGTCTCGACGACGTGATGAGGCTCTGTATCAAATGATGATTATCACTCAAGGATCAAATGCGAGGATCATTATTTCCCGTGAAGGTCCTTGAGACATTTCGGTAGTGTAGGTGCCGGGTCAAAAGTCGAGAATTCTTAAGCGTAAAACTTTACCATAGAAATAATTGCAATGAGTTGTTGCGCTATTCCCTCGAAACATGTCTTTACACCTTTACCCCCACCCCCACGCTCGGGCCTCCTTCAGGCAGGACAGACTGGCAAGCAGAGACAGCAGCAGGTTCAATGTTCTGCTCGCTTGACAGCCTTGGGTTGCTGTCTCTCCTGCAGAGAGGAGTTCATTATCACGTCTGTCTCCACTTGGCGTTGACAGAGCATGGGCCGGTCAGGTACACTGACATGTGATAATGAGCCTGTCTGCGCAGCTCGCCGGTTATCGTTAAGGATGTGATCAAGTCACTGGTCAGCGCTTTCCCGTCAGGACACCCCGGATCACATAATCATAATCAACGCACTTGACGCAGGAGAATGCCTCCAAAAGCACTTCGCAGGACTTCCCGTTCAGTTTCCGACTGTGGGTCAATTCGCTTTACCGTCTAATTCTGCGAAGCGTTCGGAGACGTCTCGAAGACGACAAAGTGCTTTTCAAACGCGAGGATTATTATTATTACCGTAGAACACGCAGTCACTACACTTTACAGTAAATCCTGTGACCGGCTTTGTGTTTTTGGGGTTATCTTTCCCCTTCCCCCGCTTCCCTTGGCTCCCACCCACAGGCCCGGGTTGCCCAGCCATCAGCTTCCAGCTCCTCGGGACGTCCTCCCAACACGAAAGCCGGCGTTCAAATGTAAATTTGCATTGCGTCGAAAGGTTCCCGGCTGCTTGGTGAGGCGCTGTGTGAATTGCGAGGATTATTATTGTCACGAGTTGAACCCGAGTTACGGCGAGGCCCATTTTGAAGGGGCTCTTCCCTCTGTATCACGCTGCTGTGAAAGCCCCACTTCCCCCCCCCCCCCACCACCACCACCACCACCTCGGCGGTGCCATAACCCGTATTATCCTGTGATTCTAGGTGCTGGATCCAAACATGGACTTGCGGACAGTCAAGCATTTCATCTGGAAGAGCGGGGGTGACCTGACCCTGCATTACCGACAGAAGTCAACGTGATGTCTAATTGGATCAGGGAATCCTCGCCCCCCCCCCTGCCCCCCTCCTCGCCCCCTCTCTCCCCACCCTCCCCCTTCCCCTCTTCCCCCCACCTTCTTCAGTAATTGTGAACTCCCTCCCACCTCTATATCATTCCCTGCACTGGGCAAAACAGCAAACAGCCCCAGCGCAGCCCTGTTGCATTCGACCCGGCTCACCGACTAATCCAGCGTGGAGAGAGCGCGCGATTGTTCCGACGATTCGAACGCCACCGTATTAAGGAAGAGTGTAAATTGATTGCCAGACGCAGAATATTGTAGATTGACAGAGGTGTGGGGTGGTGGAGGGGGGAGCAGTGGTGGGGGGGGGCGGAGAGAATACTCTGTGCTAAATCTATAGGATTATAAATAATCTATCAAAGGGATATATCCAGGAGGCGCTTCTGCATTTGTTCCCAACCCAGTGGCACCTCTTTGCCGTTGACCGTTGCAATCACCTTACTACATATCTGGTCATTGACTAACAGCTTCTCCATACGGTTCAGTGTCCATTCGAATGGCATTTGAACAGCACCGGTCGGCCTTTAGCTGCTTTGCAGGTAAGAGGGGAAACACGAGGGGTAGAGAGGATTGGAGTGGAGATCGCACACAGCTGAACCATTGCCAGCGTTTTTTTTTTAAAAAAAAACACAGTAACGTCCCCCCCTCCCAGGTACTAATTTCATGTACTTTTTCTGATCTGACATCTCACCCCCCCTCCCCCCCATCACCCACCCACCCGCCCACCTCGCCACCACCGCCCTGCCCTCCCCTCCCTCCCGAAGATGTTCGCTCTGTCGCCGCTTTGAAGGTTCAAGCATGGTATATATATTTTACTAAATTAAAAACGCCAGTACTCTGTTAGCCCCAAAAAACAAGCAGTGTTGTGGTTTCGTCGTTAGGCAATAAAGGATACGTTTTATTCAGTTGACTTATCAAATAACTTCTTTTTTTTTAAAAAAAAAGAGAGCGTGAAGGTGGTGGAAATCTTTACCAAACCCTTGCAGTCAACCTCTCGACTGTACTTACCATCAGGGCTTGGAATGAGAATGCGCTTGTCTCAGGCTGACCTGTTAATGTTTCCAAGTACCTCGCACCCCCCCCCACCACCACCCCAATATACAGAGAGAACAGGTAACCTCTGCTTAGCGCGGTCAGTAACGAGTTAAACCTCCAGTTAAACCTTAAGAACGTAAGGATTTTCAGGTGAAAGAAGCCCCAAGGTCCATCTAGTTCACCGTCCACCAAACCTGCCAGTCGAGTGGCTTCCTACGCATTGATCGATTCAAACCAGTTAGTGACCCGTCCGGCTGCTTGGGTTTGAGGGTTACCCAACAGTAAAAGCTTCCCCTTTATTCCTTTCCTCTCTTGCCATCTCCCTTCCCCACATCCGCTCCCAAATCAGTCATTGTCGACCAGCACTAACCTCGGTTTACAGGACGAAAGCAGTTTAATGGAGGTTCGATGCAACAGTTAATGCCACGTTAGGAGCGTGATGAGCGGGCAGCCTTCCACCTCGTGAAGTAAATAGATACTTTCGCCACATCTTAGGACTTTTTATATTATATACAGCATATATATATACACACATACAATACGCAAAAGAAATTCAAACGCGTGTATTTGTTCGCTGAGGGGGCAATGATTTCCGAGTTGATGAAATCTTAAGTCATTCTCCCCGACGCCTGCATGAGAAACTGACCGAAACAAACTTCACCACCAAAGCAATAAAATCAGACATTTCCCCATAGACGCAGGGTATAGTGTAGGCTGACCTCTTGAGTTACAGTTTTTTACATTGCTTAAAAACTCTTTGCACAAGGTTTTAACGTCCTGAGAAGCTTAGGCTTGAAAAGGGGCAATGCATCACCTTTCACGTTTAATATCGGGTTATAAAGCACAAGTCGTATTTCAGAAACCACCGCTTAAGTAACGCTGCTTAAGAGATTATGATAATAATGATAATAATAATAATAATAAGCTTTGCATTTGATATAGCGCCTTATCACATCGTTGAGATGCCTCAAAGCGCTTCATGGGATATCATGTAAATAATAATAATCTTGCATTTGATCTAGCGCCATATCACAGCGTTGAGACGTCTGCAAAGCGCTTCAAAGCGCTGATGCTGTAAAGTGGAGTGACTGTGTTTTGCGGACATCCGTTTGCTCACAGCAGAGTCCCCACAAACAGCCGTGGATCGAGTGGCCAAATCATTACTTGTCTTTCGCTGTTTTTAAAAAAAGAGATCCTAACCTGGGACCGTGTGCGTCGTGTGCGATGGGAGCTTGGGGTTGACTTGCGATCGGCGCTGTGTGTAACGACTGGCAAAGTGCTCGTGTTTTGTAAAGAGTTTGGGTTGTGAAAAAAGCCCTGGGCTTTGCTTTTGTCAATGTTCGTCACAGGAGGCAATGTCGCCAGGCTGGTCAGACCACATCAGAGATTTGGATGAAGAAGTTCCTGCGGCGGTACGTGACCCGAATGCCCACCTTACTTACTGTCTACCTTCTCATTACAGGATCGAGAAGTCTCTCGGTTAGGTCCAGTGTCCTGGCCTCAACCCCCAATCCCTGTAACGTCGTCACAGCTGTTGATTAACCTGTATATATATGTATGTGTGTGTATTTAAGCTTCCTTGTGTTTGTCTTAAACTTGCTCTTTACATCCCTAACCCTCTTGTCCTGCTGTTTTCGGTCAGCTGGGGGTTTGGTGGGGGTGGGGGGGTGGGGGGCAGTGGGGTTTGGTGGGGTGGAGGGGGGGGGATCTCGACACACGCAGAAACTCATTGCCAACCTTGAGTATCCAAAAAAAACAACCCGTTCCATGTAAGTCATTTACACATTTAAATCTGTGTCTGGAATAATAATAATAATAATAATAATGATAATAATTCTTGCATTTGACATAGGTTTGAGACGTCTCAAAGGATTCACTGTGTTTGTATCGGATGGTTATCGTGCTGGTCAGACACGTTAACATTAATCCTCGTGGGAGAAGATTTCTCACGCGGAAGGTCACCGCTGCCCGTGGGTCGACGGGGTCAGGGGAAGCGAGCCTCGTCGAGCCCGGGGTTGAGGGCCCGACTGTGCCTTTGCCGGGGCCCTGGCGCTCCGACTGTTGGCGCCTCTCTCCGCTCCCGCTGACCCGAGACCCCCACCCCACTCCCCACCGCGAGCAGCGGCGAGCCCCCTCGCTCCCAGACCTCCTGCCGCGGGGACACTCGCCCGGCTCACTGTGGCTGGAACCAGCGGCTGAGGGCGTTTGCTGGAAGCCATGAGACAACAACCAACACAACCACCACCACAACAACAACAACAATGCCCTTCACACAGGGCCCTTTAAGACGAGCGGAGCCCGACCCCGAGCCGGGGAGAGGGAGGAGGTGACCATAGTCACAAATGCTCACAGTACAACCCGGACCCCGTTCGAGTCTCCCACGGCAGTTCGTCTAATCTCAATAGCTCCCCTTCTCCTCCCATTCCCCCTAAACCCCCTGTTACCATTGACAGACTCCCCTACTTTCTGGAGCTCTCTCCCTCTCTCCCTCACTCCCTCCCTCTCTCCCTCCCCTCCCTCCCTCCCTCCCTCCCTCCAGGTCCGTCTCAAGACCTACGTTTTTGAACCTAGAAATCTTAAGGACCCGATACCCCTTCGACCGCCGGTTTCGGTCAAACCCCTTCCTGGTGTCTGTCCTGAAATTGTCCTTTGCGACTCTGTCTCCTCTTGCGCTCATGTGTTGGGTGACCTGCAACCCCACACCCCCGCTCCCTCCAAAAGCTTCACACACACCCCCCACATCGCCCCCCTTTGCGTTCGGTACGGCGCCTTATCATGTCGGAAGGACGTCTCAAAGCGCTTCACGGGAATTACTGTGTCCCGCAAACAACTGGGATGGGATGACCGGTTTTATTGAGGGGAGAATTGTCGGCCAGGACAACGGGAGGGTGGGGGGGGAAAGAGAGAGAGAGAGAGAAACTCCGAGTAGGGCCCTGGGGACCTTCAACATCCAGCTGGACACCTCCAGAATAGTGCCTCCTCAGAAGGTTACCTCGGACAGGCAGGTGGGACGTCCACCTGACCAGCGCTGGGGGTGGGTTTTATTGTCGGAGACGCCGTCCTTCGGATGAGACGTTAAACCTGGGGGTCCGGTCCCGTGCCCTGTTCAGGTGACGCTCTCTCTCTCTCGCCGGGTGTCCTGGCGCAGGGCTGGAACGTCAGCCTGGAGGTCCGTTCCTCCCGTGGCGGTGGGCTCCGGGTGCCGCGCCCCGCGCAGTCGCTGCTCTCTCTCCGCTTCTCAGAGACCCCCAGCTCGGTCGACTGAAAAGGCAAGAAGGAGCCCGAGTAAAACCAGGGAACAGACAGAAAGGCCTTGTATTATTATCATCATCATCATTATCATAGCTCATTATTAGCCCTGTAGCTCAGCGGTCGGAGCAGTCGGCTTTGCGAGCGAGAGGACCTGGGTTTGATTCCGCCGTCTTTCAACGTCCGCCCGAACAGACCGACAAGACGCCCGTCTCATCGGGAGGACCAACCCGCCCGGCAGCGGCAGCCCGGGCCGCGGGGAGATCCAAACCTTTCCCGACGCCGAGGCGAGAGCGCTGGTCACAGAGCCGGGCTCACGCCCCGCTGCGGCTTACCTGGGCTGCAGAGAGGTTGGTCGCGGGAAGGGCCTGGGCTGGCGGAACGGCGGCTGCCGGTCTGAGTGCTGACCGACGCCCGGTGACTCCGCGGACCGGACGTGCTGAGTAATCGCTCGATTTCCAGCTGTTGGGATCTGATGGTCCTCTCCAGTCTGACACAGACACACACAGACACACACACAGACGACGAGAACATTTGGGAGACGGCGGCTTAAGCATCCGGCGCTGGAGCCCCGTCGCTCGGTGGTCAGAGCCCTCGCAAGCGAGCGGACCCCGGGTCCGATTCCCCGGCCGGGCTCAAACTTTCGGTCAGTTTCCTTAAGCGGGGGGGGGGGGGGGGGGTGGGAAACGCCGCTGCGCTCAACTGGCTGCCGCGTTTCGCCCGCGAAACACACAGTCACTACACTTTAGAGCGCGTGTCCCGCGAAGCGCTTTGAGACGTCTCGACGGCGTGATCGGGCGCCGGGTCAAACGCCAGGACTGTTGTTGTTGTTGTTGTTGACCTCCGATAAGCATCAGTCTTTCAGTGCAGAAGAAACCCACAGCCCCCACCCACCCCTCAACACCCCCCCCAACACCCCTCACCCCCCCCCACCCACCCCACCCCACCCCACCCGCTCCCTCCACCCCGCTCACCTGCGCTGCACCTTAAGCAGCTCGGCCACGCTGGCGCACAGCGAGACCACCCCCTTCCGACAGCTCCCCACCACCAGCGAGACCGCCCCCGCTGCCGCCACTTTATCTTCGTCCTCGCTCTCCGCTCTCCAAACGTCTCCTGGAAAATCGGGAACTTTTTCCTTGAAGGATCGGGCGGTTCCCGGGACAGTGACCCGGAGGCCCGGCTCAGCGCCGCTCTCGCCCTCTCGCGCTGTCTCGCTCGCGCTCTCGCTCTCGCTTCCGAGTCAGAAGCCTGTCTCAAAGCGCACACACACATATACCCGCGCCCCCCCCCCACACACACATATACCCGCCCCCCACACACACACACACACACATACCCGCACCCCCCCACACACACACACACATATACCGCGCCCCACCACCACCCGCCCCACACACACACACACACATACCCGACCCCCCCACACACACACACACATATACCCGCACCCCCCCACACACACACACACACATACCCGCACCCCCCCACACCACACACCCACACACACACATACCCGCCCCACACACACACACACACATACCCGACCCCCCCCCCCCCACACACACGCACACATACCCCTCTACCACACACACATATTATCCACCCCCCCCCCACAGAGACACATACACGCATATACTCCCACACACATGTATACCCATTCCCTCACCCACACGCACGCATATAACCCCCTCCACCACACAGAGCATATTACCCCCACACAGGGAATATACATGCACACCCCACTCCCCCGCTCTCCCCCCATAACCCCAATCAACCCCACTCCCCCGCTCTCCCCCCATAACCCCGATCAACCCCACTGCCCCGCTCTCTCCCCATAGCCCTGATCAACCCCACTCCCCCACTCTCTCCCCATAGCCCTGATCAACCCCACTCCCCCGCTCTCTCCCCATAGCCCTGATCAACCCCACTCTCCCCGCTCTCCCCCATAGCCCCGATCAACCCCACTCCCCCGCTCTCTCCCCATAGCCCTGATCAACCCCACTCCCCCGCTCTCTCCCCATAGCCCCGATCAACCCCACTCTCCCCGCTCTCCCCCCATAGCCCCGATCAACCCCACTCCCCCGCTCTCTCCCCATAGCCCCGATCAACCCCACTCCCCCTCTCTCTCCCACAGCCCTGATCAACCCCACTCCCCCGCTCTCTCCCCATAGCCCCGATCAACCCCACTCCCCCGCGCTCTCCCCATAGCCCCGATCAACCCCACTCTCCCCGCGCTCTCCCCATAGCCCCGATCAACCCCACTCCCCCCGCTCTCCCCCCATAGCCCTGATCAACCCCACTCCCCCACTCTCTCCCCATAGCCGTGATCAACCCCACTCCCCCGCTCTCTCCCCATAGCCCCGATCAACCCCACTCCCCCCGCGCTCTCCCCATAGCCCGATCAACCCCACTCCCCCGCTCTCTCCCCATAGCCCCGATCAACCCCACTCCCCCGCTCTCTCCCCATAGCCCCGATCAACCCCACCAGCCTGGATAGAGCTGGGTTTCGGATCTCACCTGGAGCCTGACTCTTCTCCATCGAACCGGCCTGGCGTTGGGAGTTGGGTTTCAGATTCCACCCCGAGCCCGGCAACCGTCCAGTGAACCGGGTCGGGGTTGCGTTCAGACACTTCTCGGCAAGTCAAATGTACCCTGAACATTGACGTGTCAGCTGCTGTGTGTGTCTACGCGCGTGTGTGTGTGTGTGTGTGTGTGCGTGTGCGCGAGTGGTTCGATTTGATTCAATCTCGACCTTTGCTGGTAAACTGTAAGACGAGACACAGAGAGAGAGAGATGATAGTTACTGAATGGTTTAGCACAGACTTGAGCAACACCTTGTTCAGCAGGTTAGACTCACTCTCTCTCTCTCTCTCTCTCTCTCTAACTGAGCTCAGGATCCCACACACAAAGGGGTGGTGGGGTGGGGGGGTGTGGGGGGGGGGGGGGAGAGGAAAAGAGAAATCATTAAAAAAAAATTATAAAGCACCTTTCAGGAAAGGTTTTTTTTTAAAAAAGTAAATCTCTTCCCGTCCTTCACCCACCGCTCCCTCCCCCATCCCTCCCGAAAAAAAAATCTTCTCCGTCAGAAAAGCATCATCTTTTTTTTTTAAAAAGAAAAGAACTCGCCGTAAGCGACTGGATTAAGAGCTGACTCTTAGACTAAAGAGCACAGGTTATCTTTAACCTTATCAAAGGTGCGCTCCCGGTTTGGATTTAAGGGCAGAAAATGTCACGGGTTAATTTTTTATTGGAGGGGCGAAGATGATTTGCGGCGTCGAGACGCCTCGAAGCTCCCATTCCGCTGACGTATCACCAGAGGACCATCGTGAGGATTATTATTACGGTTCTTCCGCTAACTCCTCGCGAGGGGGAACTCGCCGAGTAACGCTCCACACGTGAGATCGTTCTGCTTCTTGGTGGCGTGGCATCGGCCCAACACCGCCAAAGGAGGTGGTGACAATCCTTCTGGGCTGTGTAACTCCATGGGCGATAGGGAGGGAGAGAGAGAGAGAGAGGGGGGGTGGGAGGGGGGTGGGGTAGGGGGGATTGGGGTTGATTTGGAAGCTCTTTTCAAAGAGCTGGCACAGACACCATGGACCGAATGGCCTCCTTCTGTGCTGTGCTTGGCTCAGAGCCTGGGTTTCTCACCCTCACGCGCCAGGAGAAGGTGCCAACAGGAGCCGGAGATGAAGCCAATCGACCGTCCAGGTAAACCGGTCATTTGTTCCCCTCCCCTCTCGTCTGTGGGCCTCGGCTCGCGGGTAAATTTGCTGCTGCTTTTCCCTGTCGGAGATCAGCCACTTTCAGACAGCGATTACTGCATTGGATGCAGCGTCTGATCGGGTCGTCCGAGAGTGCTTCGCAGAACGCACTGTGAAGTGGATTGACTGTACATTTTGCGGGAAAAACACAGCAGTGCATAGTGACCACACTTTTCGTTATGAATCCCAGAAAGCGATCCGCCAATCGACTGATAAGTGTCAGGAAGCCGAGTCCTTGTTCCACGAATGTTTTCCGCGCGTTACGTGGATCGATCGTAGCGACTATTCAAACTGAGGCCGCAACACCGAAAAGAATGGCTTTTCTCCTCCTCCCTCCTTCCCTCCCTCCCTCCCTCACCTCCTTCAACGCCTGTCTCGAGACCTTCCTTTTTGACCGTGCCTTCGGCCATGGAAGATCTCGAGGCAGACCTGGAACGATGCGAGGGAGGGAGGGAGGGAGTCGGTGGGAGCGGGGGGGCGGGGGGTGTGGGGTTAGCCAAGGAAGGAGTCCGAGAGGGTAAGGACACATAGGCTGAAAGCATTTTAGTGTAAAAAGTAGTTACGCCGGTGATCATCTATCAAAATGCAAAGATGATTAGTACAACCGTTCCAAAATGAGACGGGAGCTGTTGCTTAAACAGTAAAGTAGAACCAACGCCCGATTAAAAAGTTTATTGTCGCTAATGTTAAGCACCTTAAATACAGTTCATTGGTGTGTTTCAACATATACAGCCGGATATCACGTCCTCCCCCAAACCGTTTTGTTTCATTCTTTTATCAAAATTAACCCTCTGTGTTAAAAAAAAAGTCTCCCAGCGGCCACAGCAATCCCGTATGTACACATCATATCAAAAGTATCATCTATATTAATTACTGTGACTTGAAGACCCGTTAGTGCTATAGTAATTGCAAGTTCAGAGTCCGACTCGTGTCGTCTGACTCTGGACCCTTTTTTTTTTGACCAGCGACCTGGGGGGAGGGAGCGAGTGAGGCATTGCAGCTTCACGATCGACACAAATGTGCACTCGCTTCCCCCTCCCCACCCACCAACCCCCACCCCCAAAAAAAATCACCCGTCCCCTTCACTAAAGAAGGGACAAGAAAAGCCATCTTGGATTTCTGTGGCCAGAGCACCACGACTAACGCCCGGGCAAAGGATTCCACCCCCCCCACCACCGCCCCCTCACCCAATTGGGCTGACAGTTCCCATTGCGAACGGTATTTCGAAAAACAAACCGGATTTTAGAAAATAAATACGAGCCCCGAGGTCACATATTAATAATAATAATCATCATCATCCTTGCATTGGATTTAGCGCCTCATCACGTCGTGGAGAACTCTCCACCACTGCCCCCCACCCCACACACGCACACACACTCCCACCCACTCACTCATTCCAAAATGAAGATGAAAAACTGATGATTAAAAACTAAGTTGAAAATTCCTCCACCATTAGAGCCCTAAACCCTCAAGTTACCATCGTTCCGCCCCCCCCCCACCACTACCACCACCTCTCGCCCACGCTCTCCCCTTTCCCCTCCCTCCCTCACCCCCCCGACCCTGTGCCCTCCTTCACCTCGTACAGCAGCGCTCCCCGCGTTTACTGGAAATAGCTTTTCAATATCCTTTTTTTTCCACAAAAAAAAATGCGTCGATAGAAACTGCCGCTCGCAGACGCTTGTCGCAGGTCAGTCAGGACCCACCACACACATCCCTCTTTGCCACCACTTTGGTTCTACTGTAAAGAGTGTTAACGACGACAGAAATAATAAAACTCTGGGGGCAGCGCTGTGGGTGGTGGGGGGGGCCGTAGATACCCTCGGCATTTGGCAACGACACATGACATAAAATTGGCGCTGTGTGTGTAAAAAAAAAAGAAAAACACCGAAACCAAAGAGTGACGGCGAGATTATCACCGGGGAAATTTCTAGTCAATGATCGGACAGTAGGATTCTCTCATTCGTCATTTAAAGTCTGTTTCGCAGGTGGGTTAATAGATGCCGTCATTGTTTTTTCTCGGGGTGAACTGAACCGTTATTGCTCACACGCTCTCGAAGCCCAGTTACAAGCCGGCTCTCAGAAGCCGGGAGCCCCAGGGGGTCGGTGAGATTATTCCACACCACCGGCCCCCCGTGGGCGGAACGGCTCTCACTTGCGGGAAAAGCGAAATGCGAGGCCTACGGTCTACGTATAAATCCCAAGTCTTTAGTGAAAGCGGAGAGCGTTTCTTTTAATATAATATATATATATTAAAAAGTCGGCTCCTTACCAGGAGAAGGCACGCAGAGGTCGCGAGAGGTAACGGGGAGGGGGGGGGGGGGAAATTAAGGCGGATTCCGCCCGTCGAGGAGACATTAGTATTACACCGATAGTATTTCAACCATCTCCTTATTGCTTCTGCTCAACAGGGGAATATTCTGCAGTGATGGGCTGACTTAGTGTGACGAGGCGAGGGGTGGAAAGCCGACGTCCTAATCGCCCCCTTTTTCTGTGCCTACTACGATGCGAAATTAAGCAGCTTCGCCGCCCGAACGCTTGCGTTTCTTAATGTAGCTCCCGGCGGTGCGAACAAGAGCAAAGCGGGTCGAGAACACTAGGCCGCAGGAGTCCTAATCGCTCTCATTTTCTCCCCCCGAGACCTCCTCCGCCGCGAGGCTTCGCGGCTCCTCTTCGGTCGCCGGGGGTTCGTGGGGGGCGACCTTCTCCGTCTCCGGCGGCGGCAGCGAGGGCGGAGGCTGGTCCTGCTCCCCGGGGAGGAGAGGCGGGGGGCCGGGTGACGCCGGAAGCGATGGGGTGGGCGTCTCGAAGACCGGTGGGCTCTCAGCGGCTTCCTCAGCGGCCGGGGCAGCGAGCGGCACGGTGCTGTCCGCGGCCGGAACCTCGGCTGCAACTTGGCAGGGCTGGTCTGCGGGACACAGGCCACACGAGGCACGTTTAGCGAAGGGCGAAACGCGGCAGCCAATTGCGCACAGTCCCACTTTGTCAGGGGGTAATAACCCCTCAGTGTCCCTCAGACCGTCAGCCGCGGATTGAAGTGACCACATTATTATTATTATTATTATCATCATCATCATTTTTTTTAAGATAATAAAAGCAGACGAGGAGGGAGGTGGCCTTACCCGAGTGGGCACTGAGCTCACCCTGTGTGAGCGAGCCGTCCGTTCCCGGAGCGCTGTCTGTCGTCCCGACTAAAGCCGAGGAGGATGTGATCGCAGCTGACGGATCTAGTACCCCGGACAGGTTGTGGGGCTCACAGGCCTCTGCGGGTACGGGGGAACTATCTGTTCGAGAATAGGCAGTAAATTCCAAGTTAAATGCGAGCCCAATCGGCACTCGCTCTCCGCAAACGGTACACAATCGGGTTTTATCATTGAGCAACAACAACTTCATGAAAGGCAGCATCTCGGGAGTGACGGAGCCTGATGCCGAGCTGGGGGGGGGGCGCGCGGGCGGGAGGAGGTGACCGTAAGGACGGTCAAAGAGGAAGATCTTCAGCTGTGAAGATGGGAAGAAAGGGGGTGTGAGGTGGAGGGATTGAGGGAGACAGTTCCAAGGCTTCCAGAGGGGTGTGGTGGCTGAAAGAGCGGCCGCTGATGGTGCGGCGGAGGGGAACGAGGAGGAGGGAGAGAGAGAGCCCACTGAACAAGCGTCTTATTCTGTGTATCGTCCATCTGTACCTCATTTGTTGGCGGCGGTTTTCGGTGCAAATGAGCTGCAAGTTTGCCTTCGGAACAATGTTCCCTTCATTCCTAATCATAATAATCCTTGGCTTTGACACAGCGCCTTATCATGTCATTCAGACGTCTCAAAGCGCTTCACGGAATTCACTGTAAAATGAATCGACCGTGTGTTTCGTGGGCGAAAAGCGGGAGCCAACTGCGCACAGCAGCGTCCCCACAAACGGTCGTGGATTGAGCCACCAAATTATTATTATTTTTTGAGTGGGGGTGGGGGTGGGAGGGAGGGATTATCACCTCCGGAAAAGTGATCCGCCAATCGACTAACAATCAACTGTTTACTGATAGGTAACAATTAATGATTATTATACTGTCTCATCAATTACAAAGTGACACACAGCAGGGGCAGGAGAGGGGTGGGGGGGGGGCTCGAAGTGAACCTGGTGAAGGTGACGGGGCTCAGGCCCCCTGTGAGAGCTGAAGATTCCCGAATACCTGGATCCATGACTCGTCGGAGAGGCGGCGGCGGATGAGGAGGTGGGGGGAGCGAGCTTTCCATCGTCAGGTCAGGCATTCCTTGCTCCAGGTCTGACACTCCCTGCTCCAGGTCAGGAGTTCCCTGCTCCGGCCCGGCTGGCCCGTCGCCCATTCGGTCACTCGAAGCGCCGGTGGCCATGAGCGATGCCTGGAAAAACGCCCACAACAATTCACGTGTAGATAGCGCCGGTCACAGCCGGGAGGACAAGACGTCTCGTGGCGCTTCACACAGCTTCGCAGAGCGAACCCGAGATTCCCACATGGGGCTTCCCCCACCCCCCCACCCCCACCACCCCATCCCACCGCCCCCACAAAACCATAAGTGTTTACGGAATTCAGCCCCGTAACAGCGCCCGGTCCGATTCTTGACAGTCTATTAGCCCTGGAAAGCGATCTGCCAATCAACCGATAACTGGTTTCCTGCTGGGTAAACAGATGTGTGTGTGTGTGTGTGGAGTAAGGAAACTCGCCTTAGGGTTCGCCCCTGTCCTGACTGGGAATCGAACCCCGGGTCCTCTCACTCGCGAGGCGAGAGCGCTCTAAACCACTGAGCCACGGGGACTCCACGCTTTGCCTTCGAACCGGGCGCCGACTCACCTCCGCGTATCCGTCCTCCGGAGGCTGTGGTGCTGGACTGGCTGGTGCTGGTGCTGCTGCTGCCGGAGGTGGCGAGAGATCGGGTTTGGTTTCCTCCGGCCCGGGTGGGAAGCAGGGGATCCTGTGCAAGTAGCCGTAACCAATCCCGCAACCCAGGCTGAGAGCGAGGAAGGGACGAGGTGTTAATACCACTTTACATTTACTTTTTAAATGTTTCTTTAAATCTTTCGAGGTTGGGAGGAGACGGCCCAAGGTTCAGACGACCTTTTTTGACTCGTATTGATCAGATCCTCAGGGATTGCCTCAGAGCCACAGTGGCCTGGAGCACTCGCCTCGCGAGCCTGGGTTAGTTCCTGCAAATTCCCGAACGCAGCAGCTCTCTGATCTCAACCAGCCCGTTGGGGAAGCACGAAATCTCACCCGCAGGCTGATCGCGACAGTCATTATTTCACGCTGCCTCCACACAGAGCACCAGGGCTGGTTCAGACGAGGGCGGAGTGTGCAAACAGGCAACACTGTACGTCCGTTAATAATAATAATAATCCTTGCATTTGTCACCGCGCCTTATCATGTCTACCGGACGTCTCAAAGGGCTTCACAGAATATACTGCGAAGTCAATCGACCGCACACGCGTTGTCGCAAAAGGGCACCGTAATAAAAATCCTTGCCTTTGATATCGTGGAAGAATTGCAAGGCTGCGGGGACTGAGCAGGGGAGAGAGGGACAGGGGAGTGGGACAGCCCTTTCAAACGTCCGGGGGCCGAATGCCCTCCTTCTGGACCGACCGCAGGATTCTATGATTCTATATTTAATATCACGTGGCTTCAAGTTACAGTCAACTACCTCGTACGTACCTTCCTTCACCTCCCCAGGCGCCATTGGGCGTGACTGCAATCTCTCTGCACTTGTCCAGCTCACTGTTATAGACCAGCAGCTTCAAGGGCTTCCCTTCGTAGAGCTCGATCAGGTTGTAGAAATCTTCAGACTGAAGAGGGAAGGGGGAGGGCGAGGGGGGAGGGCGAGGGGGGAGGGCGAGGGCGGAGGAAACAAGTGGTTTTACAGCGGCTCAGTGCGGCAAATGTGAGTCAGCGCGTGTCACCCGCGCTCAGCTGGTGTTGCAGGGCAGCCTTGCTCCAACTTGTTTTACAAGGATGCGACAGCAGGTTTCGCCCTGCAGCGTCCGGGAATTACAACAACAACTTGTGTTCATATTAGCGCCCTTCAGGCTGGGTAGCGCTCGAGCTCAATGTCAGTGGTGAGCTGATAATTGATGATCACAGTATTCGGTATAGCGCCGCCTCTCACACTGGGAGGCGTCTCAAATCCTCTTCCCGGGATTTACTATAAAGTGTAGTGACTGTATTTTGTAGGGGAAGGTGGGGGGGGGCAGCTCAGCAGGGGCGGTCTTTAACCTTCACGCAAATGGGGAGATGGGAGACCGTCGGTTTATTTCAATCTCTCATCCGAAGGGAGTTCCTCCTGGCGTCCTGACATGTCACGGTAGCGCGGGGAGAGATGGGTTTACCTCTTGCATCACTTGGTCGGCGCCTACGATATAATCTGTGTGCGGGGTCAGGCCAGCCAGGTCCGCGGGAGAGTTCGGCTCAATATTCTGTTGGGGGACAAATCCCGCAGCGTGTTGGAATGGATAGTTAGCAGCGCTCAACAGCGCCTTCATCGTGTCGCCGCGACGTCTCAAAGCGCTTCACAGGACACACATTGTAAAACGGACCAACCGTGCGTCTCGTGGGCGAAACGCGGCAGCCAACTGCGTGCCCACAAGCAGTCGTGGATCGAGTGACCGCATTTGTTTTTGTTGCCGGGATAATTATCCCTCCCCACCCTCCCCCCCGGGGAAAAGCAGTCCTCCAATTGACTAATAATTAGGCTCCCACCTATTACTGGCGGCGTGTGCGGAAACTTGCTCAAAGTTTCGCCCTGATCTGCCCGGGAATCGAACCCGGGTCCTCTCGCTCGCGAGGCGCGAGGCGAGAGGGCTCTGACCCCTGAGCTGCAGGGACTCCCACAGCACGTTGGGAATCATCACTACGTACCAGCACGTGCCAGACGTGTTCGTGAGCGCCCTGGAAGCTGCAGAAGCGGACGCTGGCTCCCAGCAGGCCCTGCCCACCCCACATGTTGCTGGGCACCACCTCCACCTCTCGGACCTTGGCGACCTTCATGCTGTAAACCTCCAGCTTCACAGCCTTCTCCACGTTAGCTTTCAGCAAGTCCTTCAAAGTGTCATTTTCCCGGTTCTGGACGGGGGTCAAGGACATCGTGCGTCAACAACAACGACGAATGATATTCACACAGCGCCTTTCAAGTCAGAAGTACGTCCCAAGGCGCTAAAATGTCAAGGATTTGCAACCGAGCGAGAGGTTGGGATCAGGAGGGGTGGTGAGGCTCTGTATCAAATGCGAGGATTATCATCATCATCATTATTATTATTATCGTGAAGCAATTCAAAAATCTTCCTGACCCGAGAGGCTCTGGTTCGAATATTTTTTTTTTATTATGCAATGAGCAATTGCTAAACCGCAAATCTAAGGCCTTTAAAAAGAACTAAAAAACAGTAATAATCCTTGCATTTGATACAGCGCTCCATCACATTGTTGAGCCGCCTCAAAGCGCTTCGCAGGATGTCCTGTGAAATGAACTGACTGCATATTCTGCAGGTAAACGCGGCAGCCGATTGTGCACAGCAAGTTGATTAGCCAACGGATTTTTTTTTGGAAGGGATAATCACCCGTAGAACGCGATCCGCCAATCGACTGACGACCGAGTTCCTACTTACTGCTATAATAATAATAATAATAATCCTTGCATTTGATATAGCGCTTTTCACGTCGGGAGGACGTCCCAAAGCGCTTCACAGAACACACTGTAAAGTGAATTGACTGTATATTTGTGGGCGAACGCGGCGGCCAATGGCGCACAGCAATGTCCCACAAACAGTCGTGGATTGAAAATGACCAATTTATTATTGTTTTGTTTTTTTGGAGGGATTATTATTACTGCTGTTGGCAAACAGAGGAAACTTGCCTAAGGTTTGCTCGGGGATCGAACCCGGGCCCTCTCGCCTTTGGGGAGGTCGAGGGAGAAATCCGAAAAGAACAGGCGTGGCCTCGACCGAAAGCGATAAACCATGCGATAAAGATTCTGAATAGCGGCATTTACCAGTCTGGTGTTGCCCACAGTGAGGATGAAATCAAAGAAGGGTTCCAGGCCAGCTTTCTGGGCTGGGGAATCATCTTGAACCTACAACGAAAAAGCAGAGACTATTGTTACTTTATCATATAATAATACTAATAATACTTGCATTTGATTCACTGCTTTACGACGTTCGCCGAAGCCTTAGGGTTGGGCTACAGCCGCGTGATACACCCCCCGGCATCACCACAGCAATAATAATAAGTTGGTCTCTCCAACCCGTGGCCGTTGGTGGGTGGGGGGTGGGGGGGGGACGCTGCGGTGGGCGATTGGCCGCCGCGTTTCGCCCGCACAACTTGCAGTCGGTGCACTTCACAGCGCATTCCGTGACAGCGCTCTGAGACGTCTCGACGACGCGATCGGGCGCTGCGTCGAACGCCAGCGCAATCTTGTTGTCACGCGCCTCGCCTAAACGCCTCGTTTTACATTCGCTTTGGAGTTGCAACGACGACGATGACGACAACCACCGCCACCCTCGCCTTTTTCACTGCGGCGTCGCGGGTTTCCCGGGAGCCGCGCAAACGGCGAAAGCAATGGCCCCTTTCAGCCAGAGACTGGCGCTGAGAGCCACTCCCGACCACGTGCTTCGGTCGGTCATTCAACCTCCAAGTCAACAGGAAAGCCGACCGTTGGCAAGAGGCTCAGTCGCTGGGTTTGGGCGCCTCACCTGCTGCAGCGGTGGCCGCACGGGCAGTGGCTTCTGTCTATCGGCGCTGTGTGGGAGGATGGGGTGGAGAATTAATGGGGGGGGGCGGGGGCGGCGGCGGCGGTGGGGGCTGGCTCCAGCGTGGGTATCCAAACAGTGCATCTGTGGTGTGTGTGTGTGTGTGTGTGCGCTCGTGGTCCCTCTCTCTCTCCCCCCCCCCCCCGCCCGCACCCCTCTATGTGCTTGTATCGTGGTCGGGTTCTGCCCCCACGCTCTGGAAGTCCATCCCCGAACGCCTCCGCCTGGGCCTCTCCCTTAGGCGGGTCTCAAGACCTTCCTCTGCGACCGTGTCTTCAGCCACACGTCCCAACCCCCCACCCCCCCACCCCCCCCCCTTGCCCTCCACCCCTCGTGTCTCCACTCCCAGCTCAGGTGCAAACTCTTAAACTCGCAGAGGGTACAGATCAAGATCCTGGCCCCTCGCCTTCAAAGCCCTCCAGGACCTTGCTCTCCTCTTCCCCCCCACCCCCGCCCCCCCCCCACCCCACCCACGTCTGTGACCTCCTTAACCCCCTACCAACCTGCCCACTCCCTCCTCTCAGCGGGAGCCGGCCTGCTTCACGGACCCCCGCACAGCCCGCTCCACCGTCGGCGAGCCACTCTGCCCCCACCCTCCGGAACTCCATCCCGCGCAGTCCCTCCGCCTCGCCGCCTCCCTCGCCTCCCTCGAGACCCGTCTCAAGACCCTCCTCTTCGACCGTGCCTCCAATCACCCTCCTCCCCCCCCGCCCCCCCCCCACTCCCATTGCCCTCCACCCTCCCCGCTCCCAAGCCCCGGCTCGGGTCCGAACCACTGACTGTCCGGCGGCTTGGGACGTCCCCCCGAGGTGAAAGGGGCCGCGTAAACGACAGTTGCTGTTAACTGTGCTGCACTGAGAAACAGCACTGAAAGGGTTAAGCCCCCCCCTCCTCCCTCCCCGCGCCCCCCCCCCAAAAAAAAAAACCGCCATAATTACAGTGACAACACCCTTTCTAATTTGATGATCTGGTTGTAAATCAAAGTGGTTGGGGAGGGGCAGCGCAACCTGCAAAACCTGTCCCCAAAATAGTTGTTCAATCTTAATTGAATGTTCCTGTCATCTGCACAATATTTATCGCTCCGTTTCCCCGAGTTCCAGATCACGAACCCGTCTCAGTTTTGCGCGGGGGGTGTGGGGGGGGGGTGTGGGGGGGGTGTGGGGGGGGGGGGGTGTGGGGGGGGGTGTGGGGGGTGGGCGGTCAGTCTGCGGGGAACTCACCGCCGGCGCTTCAGAATATCTGAACCAGACTGAGAAGGCAACACAGCTGTTTGCCGCCCGCCGTGGGAATTTCGCTGCGTAGGAAGAGTTTTACTAGGGAGAGGAAGAGGGGGGGGGAGGGGGGAGATTCCCAGTGTGCGCAACGGGATAACTCCTGGAGTCTAACCAGCGAAAATCTGCGGGCTTGCCATCGAGAGCGCTGCCGGGCAAAAGCTCTCCCGCGGCTTCTCCGAGCGCGATCAGCGAGGAAAGTCTTGAGACAGGCCTTGGAGTGAAGGCGGCACAGTGGGGGGGTGAGGGAGGGGGGAGGGAGGGGGGAGGAGGGGGGGGTGAGGCGGAGGGAGTCCGGGATGGTAGATCAAAGGGTTCCTACACGCAAACACATTCCGCTCCTCTTGGCAGTTCGTACAAACAGTTTCGTTCGGCCATAAAACAAAATCATACGCAGACAAATGACGCGACCGGTCAACGGCACAGACAGACACGACAGAGACGCCAGACCCGGCGCGGTGCGGGGTCCAGACCCGGCGCAGTGAGGGGTCCAGACCCGGCGCGGTGCGGGGTCCAGACCCGGCGCAGTGAGGGTCCAGACCCGGCGGGTGCGGGGTCAGACCGGCGCAGTGAGGGGTCCAGACCTGGTGCGGGGTCCAGACCCGGCGCGGCGCAGGGTCCAGACCCGGCGCAGTGAGGGGTCCAGACCTGGTGCGGGGTCCAGACCCGGCGCAGTGAGGGGTCCAGACCCGGCGCGGTGCGGGGTCCAGACCCGGCGCAGTGAGGGGTCCAGACCCGGCGCAGTGTGGGGTCCAGACCCGGCGCAGTGCGGGGTCCAGACCCGGCGCGAGGACCGGACCGGGCGGTGGTTTATACGTTATAAATATACTGTATCCCACAGTGTACCATACGCCGCGTCACACAACACAATATTAATATTAATACCCACAGCCGCCGCGACAATGGAATGTTCCAGTCCAACCCCCACCCCCCCACACCCACATACCCCCACCCCACATACCCCTCACCCCCACACCCCCCACACCCACATACCCCCCTCACCCCCACATACCCCCCTCACCCCCACATACCCCCCCTCACCCCCACACACCCCCCTCACCCCCACATACCCCCCTCACCCACATACCCCCCTCACCCCCACACACCCCCCTCACCCCCACACCCCCACATACCCCCACATACCCCCCCTCACCCCCACACCCCACATACCCCCCTCACCCCCACATACCCCCCTCACCCCCACACACCCCCCCCTCACCCCCACACCCACATACCCCCTCACCCCACATACCCCCCTCACCCCCACATACCCCCCTCACCCCCACACACCCCCCTCACCCCCACACCCCCACATACCCCCTCACCCCCACATACCCCCTCACCCCCACATACCCCCCTCACCCCCACATACCCCCCTCACCCCCACATACCCCCCCTCACCCCCACATACCCCCACACCCCCCTCACCCCCACATACCCCCCTCACCCCCACATACCCCCCTCACCCCCACACACCCCCCTCACCCACATACCCCCCTCACCCACATACCCCCCTCACCCCCCCCACACCCCCACACCCACATACCCCCCTCACCCCCACATACCCCCCTCACCCCCCACATACCCCCCTCACCCCCCCACACCCCCACACCCCACATACCCCCCTCACCCCCACATACCCCCTCACCCCCACAACCACACACCCCCACATACCCCCCTCACCCCCACATACCCCCACATACCCCCCTCACCCCCACATACCCCCCTCACCCCACATACCCCCCTCACCCCCACTCACCCCACATACCCCCCTCACCCCACATACCCCCCTCACCCCACATACCCCCTCACCCCCATATACCCCCTCCCCCTCCCCTCACACCCCACCCTCCCCCCTCAACCCCCCACATACCCCCCTCACCCCCTCCTCACTCCCCCCCTCCCCCCCCGGGCCCAGGCCCAGCCTCTCCCCTGTCAGTCGGTGCCACGGCGGCAGTTGCCCCTCCCCCCCCCCCCCCCGGGGCCCCGCTCTCACCCCGTGGATGTGATAGCCCTCACTGCCGCCGCCGCTGGTGCTGTGGGCGCTCTGAGAGCCGCCCATTGCTCCCGACTCCCGGACCGTCCCGAACAGCCCCTCCGCCGCCCGTCTCTTCCTCTCTCCCTCTCCCTCTCTGTTCGTCTGTCTCTCACTCACTGCGGAGCCGCTCCTCCCACAGCGCCACCGCGCGGCAGCGCCGCCGCACCGTCAGCCCTCGCGCTCTCCCGCTCTCCCCCACAGCGCCACCGCGCGGCAGCGCCGCCGCACCGTCAGCCCTCGCGCTCTCCCCCCACAGCGCCACCGCGCGGCAGCGCCGCCGCACTGTCACTTAAATCCCACCTCTCATCTTATTATTATTATTATTATTCTTATCCATATCATCATCACCATCAATGTCAGAGACATAAAACATTATAACATTTAATATCATTTAATATATCCTAATGCACACGAACGTACACTGTAATGACAAATTAATATGAGATGTAATACATTATAGCATTAATGTCATTCGATATACGATATATCCCCAACTATGTGTACATTGCACTGCGTTACGATAATAGCCGAATGATAATAACTATCGCCGTTGACGCGGCGCCTCATCGCGGGACACGCTGGAGAGTGAACTGACTGCGCAGTTTTGCGGGCGAAACGCGGCAGCCGATTGCGCACAGCGGCGTCTGTCCCCCCCCCACCCCCCGCCCACCGCGCGAACAGCCGGGAGGGGTTGAAACGACGGGTTTATTATGGGGGGGAAGGGGGGTTCCCTTGAGGGACTATTATCAGGCGCGTGTGTGTGTGGTGTAAGGAGTAAGGAAGCGCTGCCCAAGGTTTCGTCCTGACCGGGAATCGAACCCGGGCCTCTCGCTCGTGAGGCGAGCGCTCTAACCACTGAGCTACAGGATTCCTGTATTATAATAATAATAATAATAATAATCCTCGCATTTGATATAGCGCTTTTCACGTCGGGAGGACGTCCCAAAGCGCTTCACAGAACACACTGTAAAGTGAATTGACTGTATATTTGTGGGCGAACGCGGCGGCCAATTGCGCACAGCAATGTCCCACAAACAGTCGTAGATTGAAAATGACCAATTTATTATTGTTTTGGGTTTTGGAGGATTATTATTAGGGTCTGTGTGGAGTGAGGAAACTTGCCCAAGGTTTCACCCTCTGCCTGGGATTGAACTCAGGTGTCTCGCTTGCAAAGCGAGTGCTCTAACCACTGAGCTACAGGACTCCACTGTAAAATATATAATATAATATCCACTATAATATAATATTATATTAATGGTGAGGTATATGAATATGCTATTAGTATCAACACACGCAGCCTGCCTTGGCAATGGAATGGTCGATTCAAGCCAACCCTCTGTGGGGGTTTATAGTGATGGTTATATCATTGTAATCTCGCGCTCTATGCAATATAGATGACAAAATAATTAATTGGGTCACCTTTTCTCCCAAAAGATAAGGAACAAATAGATGTCTTATCACCTGTGCCAACGTTGGAACAGTTGAACCTGTTCCTATCCCACATCTGATACCCGGGGGGCGGTGTGTGTGGGGGCGGTGTGTGGGGGAGGGGGTCATTTGATAGCAATAACGAACAGGTAACCTGGGGTCTCAGCCCAGAGGGATTCCGACCCGGATCGACCACCGCGTTCGAAGAATACAACAACAACAACAACAAGATTCCATTTATAGAGCGCCTTTCACGTCGGGAGGACGTCCCAAAGCGCTGGACAGTTGGGTCCCTTTTCCCCCCCCCCCCCACCCCAAAAAGGTAAGAAACGGTACGTACGACTGAGGGGAACCCTTCAGTCGGGTTTTGGAGAACCCTTAAAGCCGGGCGAGGTGACCCCCCCAAAAAAAAAACCCCTGGCGACGAGCAGCGACCTGAAGACAATAGTTACCCTAGTAACAAGTAACCGCCTAGAAACAGAGATGCTCGGGTGTGGACCCCGGGCTACCAAACCGCAGGTGAGCTGCGTGTACCGTGATTATTACTATTGGTACTCCGGCGTAATATTACTGAGAATTTTGGGGCGCTTCGATCCGCGGCTGTTTGTGGGGGTGTTTGTGCGCAATCGGCTGCCGCGTTTCGCCCCCCAAATCTACACTCACCGTAGAGCCCGTGAAGCGCTTTGAGACGCCTCTCGAAGACGTGATAAGGCGCTGCTGTAGCCAATGCAAGGATTATTATTATTATTATTATTATTATTTTTCCACTGCGGGGCTTTATACCGTATTCGTTCTAACTTTAGGACTTCGGAGAGCAGAGCGAACGCAGGTGGACCCCGTTCCCTCCCGAACTGAGCCATGACTGACCTGGAGACCACTTTGGTAGGTGGATTTTTAATTATTTATTTTGTTTCCTCCTTAGGGTCATTCGTGTTAATGAACCCGCACAGCCGGGGGTTTGACTCCATTTCGTTGGGTCAGCGCTCTCTCTCTCTCTCTCTTCTCCCTCTCTCAGCCCTGGTTCCGAGACTGCACTTTGGGTTGAAGCTACAGTATGGTGCTGGGGGTGGGGGTGGGTGTGTGGGTGGGGTGGGGTGTGGGGGCGGTGGCGCTGTCGGAGGTGTCGTTGTTCGGGTGAGAAGTTGACCCCAGTCCTTGTGTTCCTGTTCAGGTTCGTGTTAAAGACTCTATTCAGAGATAAATCGGTGAATTCGCGTTGCAGCTGTAACGTGTAGTGACTGTGTAGTTTGTCGGTGAATGCAGCAGCCAAATTGTGCGCAGCAATGCCCCACGCGCACGCACACACGCACACATATACACACACACACACACAGCCATGAAGCAAATGAGCAAATTTATCTGGGGGAACTGTTATAATAATGATAATAATCCTCGCATTTGATGTATAGCCCCTTATCACATCTCCGAGACGTCCCAAAGCGCTTCACGGGATGTGGGGGGGGAAACACAGCAGCCAATTGAGCACAGCGACGTCCCCACAAACTGTCGTGGGTTTGAATGACCAAATGATTCCTTTTTTTTAAGGAATTATTATCCGCAGAAAGCGATCTGCAATCGACTAACAACAGGGTTCCTATTTCCTGCTCGGAAAACAGTGGGCCGTGCGCGCGTGTGTGTGTGTGTGCGTGTGTGTGTGTGTGCGTGTGTGTGTGTGTGGAGTAAGGAAACTTGCCGAAGGTTTCGCCCTCTGCCCGGGAATCGAACCCGGATCCTCACGCCTGCGAGGCGAGTTATCTAACCACTACCCTACAGGACTCCACTTAGGTCTGAGCACCAGCAAAAAAAAACTCTCTTTTTTTTTTGTGTAGTGCCAGGGGATCTTTAACTTCCACCTGAAAGGCCCACGGGAATTTTGGTTTAACGTATCATCTGAAGGGGTGCGCTCCCAGCCCCGTCAACCCCGAGGTATGTCAGCCTAGACCGTGAGTTCAAAGCCCCGACACGGGTTTAATGATCCCGTGAGATGCCATTTCCCTTCAGATGACACATTGAACTAAACTAAAGGTCCCGTCTGCCCACGATAAACTCCGGCAGGAACCCCTCTGGGGAACCGAAGCCTTGGCTCTCGCCAACCACCATCTCATATACTCCGGGATAAGGTGAACAGGTCCATCCATCCAGATAGGGTGGGCGAGAGCGCACGTTCCATCCCAGACATTGGGAAATTTCCATGGGTATGTAGAACTAACTATCAGCCTCTATTTACTAAGGAGGAACCGGGTTGTTAGTCGACTGACAGATCACTTTCCTGGGATAATAATCCCTTCAAAAAAAAATAATAATAACAAATAAATAAATTGGTCCCTCGATCCACGACTGTTTGTGGGACATTGCTGTACGCAACCGGCTGCTGGGTCTCGCCCCCCCAAAAACGTACAGTCAATTTAATTTACAGTAATATAAAGATAATCGTAATCCTCGTGTTTGATAGAGCCCCTTATCGGGTTTTCCCGTATTCTGCGAAGCGCTCCCAACGACGTGACCAGATGCTGTATCGAACGCAACGATTGTTATTACGCGCATTGGGTCAGACATCCGGTTGACCAAAAACCCGTGTAAAAATCCTAAACCTTTTCTCTGTTGTGATTTCAGGCACTAATAGTTTACTACTGTCAGGAAAAATATTTCCACCATGTTCTGAATATTGTACACAAAGAGATGCAGGTGTATAACAATGAGCCGCTGCTCCTCTTCTTCAAAGGTTTTGCGGTTTTGATGGAAGGTAAGGTCACAAAACGGGCTAACACTCTCATCTCTGAGTCAGAAGCCCCACCTCAGGATTTTTCGGGCTCATACCGGGCTGACACGCCCGGGTTTTAACAGTAAAAATCCCTTGCATTTGATATAGCGCCTCATCACGTCGTTGAGACCTCTCAAAGCGCTTCACGGGACATTGAGAGCCCACTGAACGGAGGGAATGGGCAGGTGGGTATGGAGTTAGAGGTCGGGATAAGCAAGGCTGTGGAGGGCTTCGAAAGCGAGGCCAAAAGCTGTCCTCCGGGGAAACGGAGAGGCAAGAGTGCTTACCCACTGAGCCGGGTTGACACACAAAATGGGCTGAGCCGCATTTGCCCGAGCCTCGGTAGGTTTTTCACCGGGAGAGAATTCTGTGTTGTTTCGCAGGTCGCATCCAAGAAGCCATCAGAGACCTGGAGGCAGTAAGGCAAGTGCAGGATATTTCACTGTGCTCCACCATGGCTCTTATTTACGCGCACAGAAGGAGCTCGGTCATTGGTGAGTTTCATTGCTCTTCACGTTGGCTTTCGTTGCACAGACTTCAAAGCGTTGAATCTCGGCTACCCCTGGAGATACAGAGGCTGAGGTGGGCCGTTCACGGAAGGTTGGAGCACAGAAACAAGGTGTAGGCGCTTCACAGGACATACTGTAAAGTGCAGTGACTGTGTGTTTTGTGGGTGAATACGGCAGTCAATTTGTGCACAGGAGTGTCCCACAAACTGTGGAGAATGACCAATTTTATTTGGGAGGGAATTGTCGGTCAGGACACGGGGAGAGAGAAACTCTCTGCCAACACTGCAACACTGCCACCCGGACAGGTAGACAGACAGGACCACAGTTAGTGACCAGTCCGCCCCAACCGATTCCTAGGAACTGAATAGATTTTAAAGTGATCCGTCATTGTCAGTGCCTTGGAGTACAGTTTGTGGGGACGTCCCGGGTTACCGAGACCGTCGCAGAGGGTTGAACCTATTCCGATATTCCAACTGAGCTCCCCCCACCCCCCCCAACCCCCCAATAAAGGGCAGTCAAATGAACCTCAGACATTCTCCACTTGCCGTCCACTTACTCTCAAAAACAATTGTTGCGTAAAATAGCTGCGGAATGACTAACAAAGGTTCCCTCACAGACCGAGATGCTATTCAGGAACTCGATGCCAATCTGAAAGAGAGTCGCAAGATCGCAGGCGAAAGGCCCCTCTATTACGCCGGGATGTTCCTGTGGCTGATGGACCGTCACGAGAAAGCCAAAGAGTACATCGACAGGATGCTGAAAATCTCCAGTGGATCGAAGGAGGTATGTATGCGATCGCCTTTCCTTCCGGTAAACCCAATAAACTGTCAAAGGACGAGCATCACAGTTGGTTCAGTGGATAAATAATAATAATAATAATAACAATCCTGACATTTGATAAGGTGCCTATCACCAGGAAACTGGGAGAGACTCCTTTCACATCACCTCCCGCCTCACTATTCCAATGCCCTCCTCGCCGGTCTCCCCAGCTCCACTATCCGCAAAATCCAGTCAATCCAGAACTCCGCCACCCACATACTCACCCGCCCTAAACTCTGTACCCCCATCATACCAGTTCTTGTCAGACTCCATTGGTTCCCTATAGTCGATTCGATCGATTTAAAAAATCCTCTCACTAGTCTTCAGAGCCTTTCAAGCCCTGGCACCTCCCTACCCCTCCGACCTGCTCACTCCCTTCATCCACTCCCCATCGCCTCCATTCAATTGGTTCCGGCCTCCTGTTTGTTCCTCGCGTCTTCCGTTCCACCATCGGTGGCCACACTTTCAGCCACTGCGTCCCCAAACTCTGGAAACTCTACCTCAATCCCTTTGTTTTTCCAAATACTCACGCCTAATACTCTCTGGGATGAGGCACGCAGGCTCCGAGAGAGTGCGTGTTCCACTCCAGACACAGGAATTTCTATGGGTAGGTGGTAGGCATGGAACTTCTCTCTTACTATTCTATTGCATAGCGGTTAGAGGAGAGGTCAAGTGAGAGGACTCGGGCTTGATTCCCGGGCAGGGGGCGAAATCTTAGGCAAGTTTCCTTACTCCACACGCCTCTGTTTACCCAGTAGTAAGCAGGAACACGGTTGTTTGTCGATTGGCGGATCGCTTTTCTGGGGGTAATAAACCCTTTTAAAAAAAAATTTGGTCATTGAATCCACGACTGTTTGCGGGGACGCTCTGGTGCGCAATTGACTGCCACGGTTTCACCCACAAAGTATACAGTCGATTCACTTTACAGTATATTCTGTGAAGCGCTTTGAGACGTCTCACTGACGTGATAGGGCGCTGTATGAAATGTGAGGATTACTGTTTATTATATTAACGGTTTCACCTGGTGTTTACTATTAGGGATTGATACTTAAAGGATGGATTGATCTTACATCCGTCAAGATGACTAACATGAAGAGAGCCATGACTTACCTGGAAGAAGGACTACAGGATTCAAAGAACCTGCTTGGTTTGATGGGAAAGGTTGGGTGGTGTGTTGCAATATTGTGACCAAAACTACAATTTCTCTCTGTATTTTTTAACAAGCGTTTGCCGTCAATCCCTTGGGCAGAAATTAATTTCAAGATTATTTTAGACAGTTCTTACGTTTTGAAGCTTTGATTTCGAAGCCAGTTTTTTTCTATAACTCCATTTGAGAGCCACAGAATAACTGCCGATGACAGACATTCATTGGGAGGCCTTGGAGTTTAGTATCTCTGCCCTGGAGTGTCAGCCCAGCCCCGACTCTGAATGTAAAGTCCCGACGTGGGGCTTGAACCCACAATCTTCTTTCTGATTCTGATTTGAGCCACGCACTTCGACATCATCAGGGGGTGAGAATTCAGAACAAATCTTCAGAAACACTACTTTAGTGAGCGAGTTAGCAAACGTGTGGTGCAGTCGGTGGAAGCAGAAAGTGTTGATTCTTTCAAGATCAGATTACGTTAGATTTCTATTAGAGAAATAATATCTCGGGATATGGTATACAGTTTGGGACATGACATGTGCATGTTACTGCCAGGATGGGGGAAGGCGAATTGGATGGACCTCAGTCTTCTTATCACTGGCAATTTGTGACGCGTGTCGATGCTTAGCTTTGTGTCTTCTGGTTTCCAAACGGCAGATCCACTACTTCCAGAAGGAACAGAATTATTCGAGCGCCCTGGAGATAGTCAGCCAGATCATTGTCACCCTCCCTGAGTTCCTCCCAGCGCTCATCATGAAGATGAGGTTGTTTCTCGCTCAGCAGAATTGGGAGCAAACTCTGGAAACAGCACAGAGGTCGGTGAGAGGAGCAAGGCTCGGCCCCTACAGGGTGACCTTGTTACGTTTTGGGACCATAACATTTAACCCCTACCTCCATGTTTGTTGGGTTCAATCCACCACTGTTTGTAGGGCGCTGCTCAAAGCGCTTCTCAGAATATATTGCAAAGAGGATTGAATGTGTGTTTGTGGGCGAAACGCCAGTTGCGCAGACCAGTGTCCCACAAACAGTCGTGGATTGAACGACCGCATTATTTTTGAGGGATTATTACTCCCGGAAAGCGATCAGCCAATCGACCGGGTTCCTATGTACCGCTGGGTAACCAGAGGCATATGTGTGTGTGTGTGTGTGTGGAGTAAGAAAACTTACCTAGAGGTTTCTCCCTGCCCGGGAATCGAACCCAGATCCTCTTGCTTGCGAGGCGAGGGCTCTAACCACTACGCCACAGGACACTCTTCCCCACTCCCCTCTTTCCAGCTCAGGTGCCCAGCCAGTTTTGCGGGAGCGCTTTGAGAAATCCTTCCGACGTGAAAAGTGTGATATAAAATATGCTGTTGTTGAATAACCCCAAAAAGAGTGCTCAGAGTAAACACTGAACAGATATTCCTCCCTCCCCTTCACGCAACAAGAATTCTGCAAAAGGACAGCAGCAATGTGGATGCACTGCAGATGTTATGTCTGCACTCTCTTTGTAAAGAAGGAAACCAGACAGAGGTGGGTCTTACGAGCATCGTTGCTAATTAGTAACTGTGGCGGTTTATTCCCAGAAGGTGACGTGTCAACTGCTCTGAACTACAGGTCCGAAATCCCTCATGGTCTCAGCCTTCAAGACCAATGTCAAGATGATACCAGGGCTTAAAGGCTTAAACTATGAGGACAGTGGCATAAACTTGGGCTTTATTCCCTTGAGTTTAGAAGGTTGAGGTTTGATCTGATTTTAGGTGTTTAGAACGATAAAGGGAGTCGATAGGGTAGCTACAGATAAACTATCTCCTCTGGTGAGGGGATTCCAGAACAAGAGGGTATAGTCAACATCAGAGCTTGGCCATTTAGGTGTGAAATCAGGAGGCACTTTTTCATACAAAGACTAGGGAAATCTGGAACTCTCTCCCCACCCCAAACCTGTGTATACTCGATCCATCCAAGACTGAGGTGGATAAGTTTTTGTTAGGCCAAGGTATCAAGGATTATGGAACGAAGGCGGGTAAATGGAGCTGAGCCATGATCTGATGGAATGGCAGAACCGGCTGGAAGGGCTGAAAAGGCCTCCTCCTGTTCCTATGTCTTGAACCCTAAGATCATGAAACTTCTCAAATTCCGTCTCAATGTGGAAGACGTCTTGAAATTAATGTGCGGAAAATGGCTTTCAAATTAACCCTGAGTTTAAGAATTGATGGTTTGTGTGTGAGTGTGTGTACTATATATGTATATATATACACATATACACACACTATATGCATACACTGTACATATGCTATCCCTCCCTCCATAATTTTGACCCCTCTCACCTCCATCATTTCCCAAATTAAGCCCACCACCTTGACCTGTCCCTACCCCTCTACTTACCTCCCAGCTCCATCTCCTTGCCCCACTACTAACTGGCATTGTGAACTTCTCTCTGTCTACTGGCACCGTCCTCTCCCCCTTAAAAACGGCCATCAACACCACCACCATCCTCAAAAAACCTTCCCTTGACACGTCTTTGTTGTCAAACCACCGACCCAGAAAGGTGCTACATAAATGCAATTTGCTGTTGTTGTTGTTTAAAAGATGGAAGCTTTTTTCTGGCAGTGGATTTTAGGCAATAAAGTCTTGCCATCTTGACATCTTCATCCCATTAGTGGGTCTCGTTGCACGGGATCTACCGTCAGATTCTCATTGAAGTGGATCCTCTCTCATTGATGGGACCCATTCTCATTGATGGGATCCACTCTGATGACTGAGATCCACTCTCATTGACAGATCTGTTCTCATCGATGTGGTCCATTCCCATGGCGGGGGGGGGGCGGGTGGGAATCGAACCCGAAGGAAGCATCGAACTCAAACGTGTGCAAAGTCGTGCCACGAGCGATGCTGTTGTTTAACAGTGTGGGACGGGTTATCCCAACCGCGTGGCCATTTACAGGGTTTGTTCATTAACACAGGCCGAGGATTTCATCAAACAGCTAATTGGAGCCTTGGAGAAAAGTGAACCTGAAAATCCAAAGCTTTACCAGCGTGTAGCTGTTGTGTTAAGCAGAATGGTAAGCAAACTAATGTCTTCAACTAGATTTCAACCATGTAAGCCTGGCTCAGTCGGTAGCATTCCCTCCTTCTAGTCAGAAGCCCACGGTAATAACCTTTGCGTTTAACAGAGCGCCTTGTCACGTCAATGAGACATCTTAAAGCACTTCACAGAATATACTGTAAAGTCATAAGATTATCGCGCACAGAGCAATAATATATACCACACATAGTCGTGGATTGAGTGACCAAATGATTTAATTATCATTTCTTTTTGGAAGGGATTATTAACCCCCCCCCCTGGAATTGTATGAATTGCTTTGAGATGTCCTCCTGATGTACCAAACGCAAGCATTTTTTTTATATTAGTAACTCCAGTTGAAGGAGCAGGCACCGACGTGGATTCAGCGCGTGCCTTCGCTGCTGTTAGCTCTACGGACCTGTTCGCTGCGCTTGTCTGTTTCACAGTGTTCACGGAACAACACCATCCTGGAGCAGACGTACAGTTTGGTCGAGCATGCTGTCCACTTGAACCCAGGGGACGCAGAGATGGTGACGGAGTTGGGCTTTCAACTGATCCTCCAGGGGAAGGTGGGACAGGCAGCCAAGCAGTACATGGCAGCCATGAAACTGGATGAAAGCAACATGCCCGCCCTGACAGGTTGTGGAATCCAAAGCCACTGTTAACCAAAGCCTCAAATAATAATGATCTCGCATTTAATAATAATGATCTTGCATTTAATAATAATGATCTTGCATTTAATAATAATGATCTTGCATTTCATAATAATAACAATAATAATCCTTGCATTTAATATTAATAATCCTTGCATTTAATAATAACTATCCTTGCATTTAATAGCAACAATAATCCTTCCGTTTAATAATGATTCTTGCATATAATAATAATGCCTATTTTTAGAACAAATCTGCGGAAACACGAGTGAAGCACTTTGAGACGTCTCAACGACATGACGAGGCACCGTATCAAACGCAAAAATTATTATTAGGGCATTATAATTTGCCAGCTGAGTGAAGGGGTAGGGAGCAGAGTTTTTCGTTGCAAGTTAGGGAGCATGAAGTGATTTGTAAGAGAACGTGAGGATCTTGAAATCGATCTGTTCTGAGACCGGGAGCCAGCGGAGTCCGGCAAAGTCTAAGATGATGGGGTGATGGGGGTGCAGAGCTTCGCTTTACTTGCATTTGGAGGTTGAGAACAAAAGGCTAAGGCCAAGAAGATGGTGGAGTTTTTACAGGGTCTGCGTTTTACACGCTGCTCACAGAGAATTGGTTAACCTCCAAGGAGACGAGGGTGCGATTCTTTAACATGAAAATGGTGGGTTTGTCTCCAGGAAGAATTCGAGCTCAGATTCTACAAGGGCAGATCCAAGATGCGGAGCAGCAGTTGGAATTCTTGAGGGAAGTGCAAGAATCCATTGGAATGTCTGGGGTGAGGAACAGTTTGGGAATTGGGGTGGGTTAAGCGGGATCTCTTTGGAGTTGGGCTGCCTCCATTGGAGGTTGGTTCGGATGAAGCAGGCCCTTCAGCCCATCTGATCTCACCCTTCCACAACACCCATCCCAACACGCCATTGAGCTGTTTTTTTTTAAAATGAGTCGAATGTCCTGGCCTCACCAGCACATTGATTAGCAACCGGGTTCATATTACCGCCAGGCAAACAGAGGATTGTGTGTGGAGTAAGGAAACTTGCCTAAGGTTTCGCCCTGCTCGGGAATCGAACCTGCGTCCTCTTGCCTGCGAGGCGAGTGCTCTAACCACTGAGCTACAGGTCTCCACGGTTAATGATCCACCGGGCTCCCTGGCTCCTCCGTAGGACTTGGAGGAGTGAGGAGTCCACTCACTCGGAGCTGGAATTCTTCCCACTTAGTTCCTGTCAAGCCAAAGCCCTCTTAAATTAAATTTCGAAGACTAAATGCTCTCACAGGCTAAAACGATGGTGGAATTTTTGGTCTTTGCTTATGATTTGCCGAGAATAGTCATTAGACTTTATAATGAATCTTGTGAAGCGCTTTGAGATGTCCCTCCGACATGCAAGGTACTATATCAGACATAATATTAGTAGTGTATTTGATTTAGTGCCTTTTCCTGTTAAAATGCCTCAAAGCTCTTCACATGGATTTCGGCAAAGTGTAGTGACTCTGTATGTAGGGAGTCACAATGGCTAATCTGCACACAGCAGATTGCCCACAAACGGCCATGAAACGGCCATATATTTTATCTGGAGGCTTGTCATCCAGGACACCGGGAGAGAGAAACTTCCTTCCCTTTTCCTGACAGTCCCGGTTTAACGTCTCATCGTTTAAACATCTGATTCGAAGGATGGCACCATCAACCACACATTATAATGTTGTAGAGTCAGCCTGGATTATGAGCCCCATGTTGGCACTTTGAAGTCACAGTCTAGGCAGTATTGATGCAGTATTTATTTTTATTCCGCTGGAAACAACTGCCATGTTTCTGTTCCAGGAGCTGGCTTACCTTCAAGCTGTTATAGCCGCAGAGAGAGGCCAAGGGCAACAACTGATCACTAAGTTGCTGAAGCAAGCCGCAGATATTCACTTCCTGGCCTTGGAAAACCTTCCTCTGGGTGTGGAGTACTATGAGAAACTCAACCCTGAATTCCTCCTTGACATTGTAAAGAAGCTTTTATCCTTCTGCCCACATCAGGTAGGCAGATTTGAATCTGCTTCCACGCCACCATTTCAGCCAGTGCATTCCAGACCAGTAACAACTCTCTGGGTAAAAATTCTCTTCACGTAAACTTTTGCCAAGTGCCCTGTTGGATGTTCTCCGGGGCGATAGGTGCACTCCCTGCCCAATGCAAGGATTATTATTATTGTTCAGTTTTGATCGCTCGTTGTTTCCCTTTCCAGCCCATTACCCAAGGCCAGGCTTTATCACTGCTTCTGCGACAATGTGCCATGATATTGGACCCAGTGGTCAAAGCAGCCCCTGGGATGATGGAAGCTCTCTATTATATGGCCAAAGTCAGATTCCTCTCAGGTAAGAGGATTTTAGTGATGTTATAACTGTGGATAGATCACTTAGCTAGCAGTAAGTGGGATCCCGGGTGTTGGTCAATTGACGGATCGCTCTCCAGGGGTAATGATACCTCCTCTCCAATTAAATATTGGGGAAGTACTTCATTAACCTGAAGGTAATTAACAACTGGATCAGGGTTAAAAGAAGGTGGTTGAGTCCAGGAGCAGAGGCTCATTTATAAAAACAGTTTGATTGCGATGATGGATGGATGGATGGATGGATGAGAGGGTATTTGGGAAGGATGAGATACAATGAGCATCTCTGTGGTACTCTTGGTAGACCAGTTCCTGAGCCAGGCCGGTCTGCAGTGTTCCAGGGCACTCACTGCTGATGGCAGCTCAGCCTGGCCCATCGGTAGAACGGGAAGGGCACATCAGTCACTGGGGGCAGGGAATCCTCCCTCTCGGCTCCTATTAACCCTATAAGCCAAAGCCCTAAGTAGCGGATAGGGTGGTCCTAGCTGGACAAGCAGCAGGAAAGCTTGGCCAGACAGCGATTTCCATGGCAAGCTATGCGTTTTTAACTGGTTAGACTCCAACGCACACTCTGGGCTCCACCCCCAAGCCTTGGCTCTCATCAACCTGCGCCGAATACTCTCTGGAATTAGGTACGCAGGGGGCGTCCCTCCAGAGAGAGAGAGAGAGAGAGAGAGCGCATTCCATTCCAGCAATCTATCTCTGGGATTTCCGTGTGTAGGTGGTGGGAGGCGGGGAATTCTCAGATGGGTTTGGAGACTCTTAAGCAACGGCGATGGGTTTCCGCACCCGTGTGCAAAAAGAAAATGGCTGTAGCTCTCTCGTGACGTGTACTTTACCTGACCATTTCTTCATTCTTCACAGGGAAGTTCGAAACAGCGCACGGTATGCTCCAGCAATGTCTCCTGCTGGACCCCAGTTTCTCTGATGGCCACTTGCTCATGGCTCAGATTTACCTGTCCCAGGGCAACTTCAAGGAGTCTTCCCATTCCCTGGAAATGGGACTGAGCTACAACTTCCAGGTGAGAATCTTTCTCTGGGTTTTATAACCCCCCCCCCACCACCATCAGTTTTTCTTTGGCCTGACTCTCCGTCCCATAGGGATTCCGATGTCGTGTTCAGTGCATCTGAACACTGCAAAGAGTAATTGGCGAGAGAGACATTTATACTGAGTCTAATTTTACACTCAGTCAACCGTGTAAAATCTGTAGCAGTGAGACAGCGTCTCTCTCTTGTTCTGGTGTACTCTTTCCCCAAACCTCACTCAGACGCAAATCCACAGACACACCCACACATAGACCCACACACACTCGCACATACGTCACTTGACGCAGACGGACACATAAGCACACATTTGTACATACACAGACACACGCACGGACACACATCAAGAGGATCGGTAGGGGAGTGGCGTGTAAAACACGCACGCTTGTACACATGTGCACACACATATTATGCGTGCACACACCACACACATGCACAGATCCACACAAAGACAGCACAACACACAACAACTTGCATGTGTATAGCGTCTCTCACGCAGGGTAGCATTCCCAGAGCGCTTGACAGCACACACTGGCCCAGGGGTACACCGACTCAGATTCCCTCGCACGGACACTGGTGAGAATGTTACTAACCGAACCAGCCTCGTACCTGTGGCGATGAGGAAGTCCTTTCTATTCCCCTTTAGGTCAGAGAGCATCCTATCTATCACCTGATAAAAGCCAGAGCTTTGAATAAAATGGGCAATGTTGTGGACACCATCACAACCCTGAAAATAGCGATGAACCTGCCCGGAGTGCGACGCAGCACGGCTGGAAAGACCAAGGGCGACGCCTTCAACATCAGTACGAACGACCGGGTCTCTGTCTACCTGGAACTGGCAAACGCCCATCACGCCAACGGACAGCAGGTGACGAGACCTGAAGCATCTGTTTCCCAAAGTCTGACAAACACGTCGAGCAGTGAACTTGGCTCAGTGGTTAATCGCTGCCCTCGTTGCTGCTCACAGAGCGTGGTGTTTCAGATGTACCCCGAATGCATACTTTGGGGTCACCCAAGCCTGGGCTCTTGCCAATCTCCTCCTAATGCTCTTCGGAATTATGTAAGCAACGGGTGTCCCTCTGAGGAGAGTGAGTTTCCGTTCCGGACCCGGGGAAATTTCCATGTGTAGGTGATATGCATAATGTTTCCATGTGTAGGTGACATACAGAACCTTCAGTCAGGTTTGGATCCGCTTAACCAGAGCGACGGGGTTCCAGCGATGGGGTGTCAGGCGTCATCCGTGCATTTAGGGCGCTACATAAATGCAAGCTGTCGTTGTTGTCCCCTCTGCTCATCCATCGGCAGCCGCCCTTTCTCCCATTATATGCCTCAAAGCTTTGGAACTCTTCCCCCCACCCTCTCAATCCTTCCACGTTGCCTTGTCCCCTCTTTTTGATCACGCCTGAAGACCTTCCTCTTCCAGTCGCCTCCTCCCTCCCTCCCGCTGGCTCAGCGTCAGGCTCCATCCGTCACTGTTGAGCGCTCCGAGATGCTGACGCACGTGAAGGGCGCTATATAAACGCAAGCAGTAGTTGCCGTCGAACTCAGGCTTAAGTAAGACTGACCGGAGTTTCCCCCCACCCGTGGGAATATTCTCGTTTGCAGCACGAAGCCGCAAAAGTCATGCAAGACGCCATCCACGAGTTTGCGGGAACGGCGGAGGAAATCCGGATCACCATCGCCAACGTGGACTTGGCTCTGAGCAGGGATGACCTGGAGACGGCCTTCACCATGCTCCGAAACGTCCACCCCGACCAGCCCTACTACACCGAGGCCAAGGAGAAAATGGCACAGATTTACCTCCAGAAACAGAGGGACAAGCGGTTGTACATTGGGTGCTACAAGTAGGTGTTTACTACAGAGGAGGAAGGCATTTCCCTTGGGGTGTTCATCAGGTAGTAAGTAGGACCCGGGTTGTCAGTCGATTGGTGGATCACTTTGCGGGGCGTAATAATCCCTTTTTTTTAAAAAAAAAGAATAATAATTTGGTCATTCAATCCAGGACTGTTTGCCCGACACTGCTATCTGCAAATGGCTGCTGCATTGGGCCCACAAAGTAAACGGTCACTACACTCAATGACACAGTGTAATCTGTGAAGGGCTTTCAGACGTGTGACAAGGCAAGGATTATTATTACGCCAGGTGTTTAGAAAAGTGGTTCAAGGCCAATTTGAGTGCTATAAAGAACATTTGTTATATTTTATCGTCTTGTAGAGACCTGTGCGACCAGCTGCCAAGTCCTCACACCAGTCTTCTTCTTGGTGACGCGTATATAAGCATCCAGGAGGTTAGTCAACAACAACAACTTGTTTTTACAGTGTCCTTCACCCGGGGCAGTGTCTTGGGGTGCTTAACAGTGCCAGAACCTCGGGGAGGGAGGGAGGGAGGGAGGGAGGAGGAGGTAGCATAAGCACGGTCGAAGACAAAACTCTTCAGTTGTGATCTAAATGAGGGGAAGGAGGGAGCAAGGCGGAGGGATTGAGGCAGAGAGTGCCAATGCTTTGGGGTCTAGTGGCTGAAAGCGCAGCCGCCACTAACAATCGAGCGGAGGGGACAAGAGACGAGCAGGCGGCCAGAGCCCGGGGAGAGAGAGTAGGCAGTGGAGTGGGGAGAAAGCAGGACTGTTTGTGGGGCATTGCAGTGTCCAAATTGTCTGCCGCATTTACCTACGAAATGCACAGTCCCTACACTTTACAGTAAAATCTTGTGAAGCGCGGTGAGATGCCCACTCTTTGGAACTCCGTCCCGCAGTCCCTTCCCCTTGCTCCCCCCCCCACCCTTCCCTCCTTCAAGGCCCATCTCAAAACCCTCCTCTTTCATCGTCACCCTCCTACCCCCCCACTCTCCCCACCTTCAACCTCTCCTGATCCCAACCCCCAGCTCGGGTCCAAATCCCTGACTGACCAGCACCTTGGGAAGTCCTCCTGGCATGAAAGTTGCAATACAAAGGTAATTTGTTGTTGTTGTTCTCCTGGTGAGGATTCCTTATTAAAGGATTGGAGTGACGGAAATTGAGATGATCCCGTCCTCGGATACTCAGCACTCCGAGACGCAGGGATTCTGTTGGGAAATATCACAAGTTAGACTCCTGTGACATCCTATCTGTAAGTGTCGCTGGATTATGGGGCCTGTAACGTTAATCGCACTGACTGCCTTTGTGTCCTTCTATTTATTCAAGCCCGAAAAAGCCATTGAGATATACGAACACGTCTTAAAGAAAAACCCTCACGACGGACACTTGGTGAAGAAAATCGGTCAGGCTTTAGTCAAGACTCACCACTACACCAAGGTAGAATCATAGCTATTACGTGGATAGGAGAAGGCCCTTTGGCCCATCAAACCTAAACTGGATCCCAGTTGGGCTAGCCAGCTCCTCTTTTTCCATGATTAGTTTTGGTAATCCAAGTCCAATGACAGACAGACTCGATCATTGGGAGGCCCTGAAGGGTTCTAGTCACTGGGACCAGTTCACAATCAGTTCCTATTAACCCTGCAAGCCAAAGCCCTAATGGGTAGGGGGTGGTCCTAGCAGCGGGAAGCTTGCCTGACTCTCAATGGCGAGCTATGTTGATGTTGTTTTACCAGATTAAACTTCAGCAGTTTCCACCAACTTTAGGGACACACACGCCTTGGCTTCTGCGCCTTCTGTTACTACACCCTAACCTGTGGAAGGAACTCCCTCCCTCTCTCCCTTATTGCCCCTCTTTATCTCTCTATTTAAGACCCGCCTAATAACTGGCCTCTACTACTTGCTCGTATGGTCACGTCACCTTCCCCTTCTCTCTTGCTCGGCGTCCAACTGTGCCATCGTGAAGCCCTCTGAAAAGTCGTCCTACGTGAAAGTGCGCTGTATGAATGCAGCGTTGTTGTTTGAGGTGTTTGTTTGTTGCCTGACTGCTTGCCTTTCGGGGGATTTCAGGCTGTTCATTACTATGAAGCGGCACTGAAAATTGGTGGCCAGGAATTCTTGTGTTACGACTTGGCTGAGCTCCTGCTGAGACTCGGTCTATATGACAGAGCCCAGAAGGTCCTCAGAAAGACTCTGGAGCACGGAGCGAGTAAGTTGATTCCTTTCCTAACCCCTCAATGCTGTAGAACTGTCTTGCCCACATCCTTACCAAACTCTGCATGTCCATCGCCCCGGTAAGTGGGGTCTCCTTGGAGCTGAACTGGCTCTAAGGTGACCTGTTTGGCAACGGAACGTCGGAACCGAGCCAGCCCTCTGTGGTGGTCTCGGTAGTCTGATTCCTAAGCCGGGCGGGTCTGCGGTATTCCATGGCGCTGCCGACAAAGCACTGCCAGCCTGCCTCGTCGGCAGGATTTGAAAGAGCAGACCAGTCATGGGAAGCAGGGAATCCTCCCACTCAGCTCCTCCTCTGGGGTTCCCCAAGCCTTGCCAACTTGCGCCTCCTAATACTCTCCAGGGTGAGAGAGAGAGAGAGAGAGAGAGAGAGAGCCCATTCCATTCCAACAATCTATCTCTGGGATTTCTATGCGGAGGTGGGAGGCCGGGAATTCTCAGTTTGGTTTGGAGGCTCTTAAGCGACGGTGACGGGTTTCCTCATATGTCAGACACAACCCCCCAAAAATTATTCGATGTTTTCGTATTGCAGTAAACGATATAACTTCGCTGATGAGAGATGTCAAATATCTGATGCTCTTGGCCAAAGTCTGCAACAAAACTAATGAAATGCAGGAGGCAATGGATATATTGAACAAGGTGAGGGGCTGACGTGGGGGTGGATGGAAACTTGGGCGGTTACCATTAAGTGATACACTTGTGGAATCCTGTAGCTCAGTGGGAGGAGCACTCGCCTCTCAAGCGAGAGGATCCGGGTTCGATTCCTGGGCAGGGCGAAACTTTTAGGCAAATTTCCTTACTCCAAACACCTCTGTTTACCTGGAAGTAAGTAGGAACCCTGTTGTTAGTTGATCGGCAGATCACTAAACGTGGTCACTCAATCCACGGCTGTTTGTGGGATACTCCTGTGCGCAATTAGCCGCCGCGTTTCGCCCACAAAATAATTCAATTCACTTTACAATGAAGCGCTTTAAGACGTCTCAACGACTTGATACCAAATGCAAGGATTATTATTGTTGTTATCATTATGTTCTCCTGACGTAAAAGGCACCGTATCGGACGTAAGGATAATATTATTACAGTATTAAGTTGCAATGTTGAACCCAAGGGTCATTCCTCATCATTTTGGACTCTTGAAGGCCCACGAGTTGCAAGGGCGAATCCTGAAACGCCTCCCCCTGGAGCAACCAGACATCATCCCAATCCAGAAGCAGCTGGCAGTCTCCATCTGCAGTCAACTGGCCCAGATCTCCGTGGACCAGCGAGACTTTGACAAAGCCATCCGATATTACAAGGAAGGCTTGACTTACGCAGAAAATGACTCGACGGTAAGTAGGAACGATCGTCTAGAAAATAAACCTGCAATCCAGCCAGAGAGGAGCAGAGTTTAACACAGTGAGTCCTGTAGCTTCGCGGTCAGGACCCGGGTTCATTTCCCAGGCGGGACAAGTTTCCTACTCCCACCGCCTCGCTTTACCTAGCTGTTAGTTGATTAGTGGATCATCTCCCTGGGGGTAATAATCCCTCTTTCTCCCCCCCCCCCCACCAAAAATGTGGTCGCTCAAAAAAGATTTGGTCACTGTTTGTGGGGACGCTGCTGTGTGCAATTGGCTGCCGGGTTTCGCCCACAAAATACACGGTCAATCCACTTTACAGTGTATTCTGTGTGAAGCGCTTTGAGGCGTCTCGACGGCGTGATAAGGCGCTGTAACAAATGCAAGGATTATTGTTATTAATATGGGGCATGTTCCTGTTCCCAGCTGATGCTTGAGCTATCGCGCCTGTACCTGACCAAGGGAGACAATGATGAGTGTGAGCAGCAGTGTGTCGCACTGCTGAAGAACGTTGAGAATAACTACGATGCAAACATGGTGGGTGCACTTACACACCTTTCGTTGTCCTCGTCTGCCAACGTGGCTATCACTGAGAAGGGGGTTTCTCCCCAGTGGCCTAACCATAATCCCCCCCCAAAATTGGTCATTCGCTTCAAGGCCGTTGGTGGGACGTTGGTGTGAGCAAATTGGCCGCTATGTTTGCACACAAAAGACAGTCACTACTCTTTTATAGTGAAGTGTCAAACCTGCTCTCAAGCTTTGTGGTTTGGGCTGGTTAGACTCCAGCTGCGACTCAACTCCCAGATCCTTCCCATTCAGCCCTTAGAGCCTATTCCGCCAGTTAATTAGATCATGGCTGATCTGTACCTCAACTAATCCTTTCAATTCCAATTTCCCGTTTTCTCCCTATATCCCTTGATACCCTGACCTACCAAAAATCTATCAACTTCCCTCTTGAAGGTGTGGATGGATCCAGCATCCACGGCCTTTTGGGGCAGAGAATTCCAGATTTCTACCCCCACTTTGAGTAAAAAAAAAATGCTTCCTGATTTCACTCTTAAATGGCCTGGTTCTAATTTTAAGACTATGTCCCCTTGTTTTGGATTCCCCCACCAGAGGCAATAGCCTCTCTGTATCAACCCTATCAAATCCCTTTATCATCTTAAGTACCTCAATCAAATCACCCTCAATCTTCTAAACTCAAGGGAATACAATCCAAGTTTACGCCGCCTTTCCTTGTAGCTCAACCATTTTAGGCCATTTTAGGCCTGGTAACATTCGGTGAGGGAAGGGAGAGCGAGGAGGAAATTTGCACATTCTTTCTGTTTACAGATGATGGCAGACCTCATGTTTAGAAAACAAGAATACCAACAGGCTATATTTTATTACCGACAGATGTTGGAGCGATCGCCAGGTATCTTGTTGATGTCTGTGTAACAGTCGTAGCATTGAGTAGGAACCCAGTTGTTAGTCGATTGGCAGATCGCTTTCCAGAGGCAATAATGACTTCAAAAAATAAATAGTATAATAATAATTTGGTCACGCAACCCCACTACTGTTTGGAACGCTGCTGTGCGCAATTGGCTGCCGCGTTCGCCCACAAATATACAGTCAATTCACTTTACAGTGTGTTCTGTGAAGCGCTTTGGGACGTCCTCCCGACGTGAAAAGCGCTATATCAAATGCGAGGATTATTATTATTATTATTATATCCTGTGAAGCGCTTTGAAGCATCTCAACAATGTGATGAGGCGCTGTATCAAATGCAAGGATTATTATTATTATTATTATTTTCTGAGGAACAGACGAGTAACCCGAAATTGTAATTCTTTGAAAGAAAAGTTTCTTCTTTCGACAGACAACTTTGCGGTCTTGTGCAAACTCATCGAGCTGTTCAGGAAAGCTGGGAAACTCGACAAAGCTCCAGAATTCTTGGAGCTAGCAGAGAAGAAGTCAACCCGGACTGCTCTGGAACCGGGGTTCAACTACTGCAAAGGCCTCTACCTCTGGTAAATGAAACAAACTAAAAGAATACACCTAAAGATTGAGATAATGCACCCCCAACCTCGCCCGGCTCTACCGGCTCCCCATCCCCCAGAGGATAGAGATCAAAATCCTCGTCCTCACCCTCGAAGACCTCACCCTCGCTCCTTCCTACCTCTATGACCTGCTAACCCCATATCAACCTGTCCACTCCCTCCACTCAGCAGGTTCCGGCCTGCTCCACATCCCCCGCTCGGCCCAACCCACCTTCAGCCTCCCTGCCTCCGTTCCACAATCCCTTCACCTCGCTCACTCCCGTACCTCGTTCAAGGCACATCTTCCTCTTCGACGGCACCTTTGGTCGCCTGAGTACGCCCACCCTCCCTGCCCTCCAGCCCTCCTGATCGCAACTCTCCGCTCTGGTCCAAATCCCTGACTGTCAAGCGCCCTGGGATATCCTCCCAACATGAAAGGTACAACACAAACGTAATTTGTTGTAGTTGTTGTCCGAGCACCCTCCAAGATAGGGCCAAAACATTTGAGCTAAAGGTGCACAGGTATAAAGGACCACAAAACACACAGTCCCACCACTTGACAGTATATCCTGTGAGGAACGTCTCGACAACTTGATAAAGGGCTGCACCAAAATGTAAGGATAAGTCCTTCTTATTATTTTTGACATCAGATTGCAGTAGAATTGTTGAAAATACGTAGATTCAGCCTGGATTTAGAAGCCGTTTTTTCTGTAGTTCCTCAGTGAATCGGCTGCTAAATTAATAGTTTTCCACGATTCTGTGCAACCTTGAATTGTAAACCTTGATTCGCTTGGAGGCGAAGATGAGGTGGATTTTCTGACAAACTACAGCAATAGAACAGTGCCCCCTTTAGGGCTTTTTGGCCGACAGCGAAAACACAGTTGACATTTTCTTTCTGCCTCGATGCATATTGAAATGCTGGCGGAGTGGATCGATTTCTCAGGGCAGATTAGGAAACTATCCAGGCTTTGTTGTAGGAATTCAAGCATTGAAGGTTTTCGGTTGTCAGAAGTTGGGTTCCATTCCAAAGCTGTTCTCCACATCATAGGGGTAAAGACTGGCGTGTTACGCTGGCAAAACCTACCCTGTCGACTCACCATTCATCCCCTCCTCCCACCCCCTTGGTATAATACCAAGTGAAGTCCTGTAGCTCAGTGGTTAGAGCGCTCGCCTCGCAAACGAGAGGACCTCGGTTCGATTTCGGAGTAGGACAAAACTTTGAGCAAGTTTCCTGACTTCACACGGCTACTTAGTAGTAAGTAGGAACCCGGTTGTTAGTCAATGGGTGGATCGCTTTTCCAGGCGTAATAATCCCTTTCAAAAAAAAAAATGATTTAGTCACTCAATCCACGACTGGAACATGTCTTCAGATCGCACCTGAAGACCTTCCTCTTTGACCGTTCCTACAATTATCTCCCGAGCTCAGCCTTAAGTTCTGCCGCTCTCAATCACTCCAAGGCATGCGTGAAGGACGCTATAAAAATGCTGGCTGCTGTCTGGTCCGAGAGAATTTCCCATCCTGATATTGGGAATGAGGGGCTCGAGTTATGAGGAGAGTCTGGAGAAGTTGGCTCTATTTTCTTTGGTGTAGAGAAGGTGTTTTTTAACTGAGTCGCAGTATCCTGGCCTCGTCTATTCCTGACAACTTGCTCCAGTCATTAATTACCCTCTGGGTAAACACATACTCTCTGGTGTCTGCCCTGAAATTGACGGACACCAGAGAGCGTCTGGGGGAGACAGCCAGAAGCCCTGTTGAAAAACTAGGCGGGTTTTGAAGGGAGGTGATAAGACGGAGGTTACTCTGGGATGGAGTTCTGGAGAGAGGAGGCAGTATGGCTCAGTGCTCGCTCACTGATGGCGGTTTGAGTAGTTTGAACAGTGGTTTGATGCTCCACCTGTGACTGACAGGTTTCACGTGAGTTACAGTCGTGCGTTTTCCTGGTCAGTAAGTGTCATTGTGATCTGCTGACAGGCACATAGGGCAGCCCAACGATGCCCTGAAGCATTTCAACAAAGCACGGAAGGACAGCGACTGGGGTCACCAGGCCATTTACAGCATGATCCAAATCTGCCTCAACCCAGACAATGAGATAATAGGAGGGAACGTGTTTGAAAGCCTGGATGAGGAGACCAGGTGCAGTGAAGTGCTCTTATTATTAGATTCCATTTACCGGCCAAACCACGGTTCTGACCTTACTGTGTCACATTGGGTGACCTCTTTTGCTCGCCAGCGAGCGAGCATAGCGGCTTATAATGTCAAATAATATTATTTTAACTCGAAATATGTTACTAACAGTTAGAGGCAAAGAGAAAGTGCCCGTTTCTGAAGGCAGTTCAGATGTGAGGTGTGTGAATGGACTGTATAATGTGTGTGTGTGCGTGTGCGTGCGTGTGCGCGAATTGACTGTATATTTCACCCACAAAATATGCAGTCAATTCTCTTTCCTGCATCCTGCGAAGCGCTTTGAGCAGTCTCGACGACGTGATAAGGCGCTGTAACAAATGCAAGGAGTATTATTCCTATTGCCTTTCGTACTCAGAACGGGTGCCAATTCCAATTAGCACGACCCCGTGTCGCTGCGCTGTGTAAATATGAGTTCCTTTCATATCTCGGACACTTTAAAATGATTTCGCTGAAAACTTCTTCCGGTTAATTGGAAAAAAAACCACAACAACAACAACAAAAAAGACAACATCCTTTTGTGTTTCACGGGAACAGTTGCGACTTCACTGAGAGGAGAGAGACTGACCAGCTGGCAGTCAGGACGGCAGAGAAACTCCTCAAGGAATATCACCCTCGCACGAAACAAGGCCAGGAGCAGCGCTTATTACTGCAAAACAGCTGCCTCGTAGCCACCAATGAGCGATCCAACGTGGAGAGAGCTCTTACCGTGCTCACGGAGATGGCTGCGACTAAGGTCAGCCACGAGTTAGGCCAGAGAGGAGTGGGTGGGTGGGCAGTCTAACCCTCCCAGAAACGTAGCATAACAATTCACTTTACAGTGCGTCCTGCGAAGCGCTTTGAGACGTCTCGAAGACGTGATGAGGCCCTGTATCAGATGCGAGGATTATTATTATTATTATAGGTCATTATACAATAACATTTAGGGGGTTGTGGAGGGTGAAGGGTGAGTCAGATGAAATGGAGGGAGGGAAGAGGTTCAGATGTAGTCCATGGGCTCCCATCGGACCATCTGGAGTTAAGCCTACTCTGTGCTCTCAATCTGAGTCAGAAAGATGTGGGTTCCACTTAACATTGGGACTTAGAGCTGATGACCGTCTAGGCTGACCCTCCAGTACAGTCCGGTGGACAGGCTGGGGATGAGGGGGAAAAGGGAGAGGGGCCGTGCTTTGGATAAGTTTCGCCCACAAAATACATAGTCGATTCATTTTATAGTATATTTCCAGGAGTCCTATAGCTCAGTGGTGAGAGCGCTCACCTCGCAAGTGAGAGATCTGGGTTCGATTCCTGGCCATGGCGAAACTTTGGTCAAATTTCCTTACTCCACACACACACACACACACACATGCCTGATAATAATCCCTCAAGAAAAAAAACGAAGCCGCGACTGTTTGTGGGGGACGCTGCTGTGCGCAATTGGCTGCCGTGTTTCGCCCACAAATATACGGTCAATTCACATTGCAGTACATCCTGTGAAGCGCTTAGAAACGTCTCAAAGACGCGATAAGGGATAATATCAAATAAATGCACAGGTTATTATTATTGTTATCAGAATGCATTGAGTTCATATATTTCTCAAACCATTGACGGAGGGACTTGTTGCCAACCTTTCAGAAGGACCACGTGCCAGCACTTCTGGCCATAGCTCAGGCCTGTATGGTGCTGAAGCTTGTGTCTCGGGCCAGGAACCAATTGAAGCGAATAACCAAGATAGACTGGAACTCCATGGACGCAGAGGCGTTTGAGAAGAGCTGGCTGCTGCTCTCTGATATCTACATTAAAGCGGGGAAGTTTGACCTTGCGATGGACTTGCTGAAACGCTGCTTGCAGTACAATCAGGTGAGCTGCTGGTGGCCAAAACAGCCTTTCGTTGGGGAGGGGAAATGGGGGAGTGGGGGGGATAACGTCTCAAAGTCCTTCCAGTTGCTGGGCTGGGACCCGAGCTTTGGGGGTGGGGGTGTGGGGAGGGAGCTGGGGAAGGTGGCAAAGGGAAAGACGGACGCTAAGTGTTGTCAACGAGGTCTTCAGCCTGCCGAGTTTCGCCCAGAAAGTACACAAGGATTATTAATTATTATTAGAGTCTTCCTGTGGTTTTTTTTTTCTCTCTCTCTCTTAACGTAGTCATGTTGCAAGGCGTACGAATACCTGGGGTTCGTCATGGAAAAGGAGCAGTCCTACATGGATGCAGTAAACCATTACGAAATGGCCTGGAAGTACAGCAGTGAGTCAAACCCCACCATGGGTGAGCTAACTCCACTATTTCTCCGTTGTTGTTAACAGCGGAAAACCCGCTCTTCTGGGAACTTCAAGATCCTCTCGCTTTCGTGTTCAAATCCCTTCGCTCCCTGGCCCCTCTCCGACCTCCCTCACCTTCCCCCCCAATCCACCACCCGGTCAGCGCCTCCGCTCGACTGGCACCGGCCTCCTGTTCGTCCCTCGCACCCTCCGCCCCACCATCGGAGGTTGCGCTTTCAGCCGCCACGCCCCAAAACTCTGGAACACTCTCCCTCAATCCCTCCGCCTTGCCCCCTCTCCCCCCTCCTTCAAAGCCCTCCACGGTCTTGCTCCCCCCCCCTATCTCTCTCTGACCTCCGAATCCCCTACCAACCTGTTCGCTCCCTCCGCTCAGTGGGCTCCAGCCTGCTTCACGCACACCCGCCTCGCTCGCCCCACTATCGGCGGGAGGGCCCCTTATGCCACTCTGCACCAACCCTTTGGTACTCCATCCTGCAGTCCCTCTGCCTCGCCCCCTCCCTCAAGACCCAACTCAAGACCTTCCTCTTCGACCGTGCTTTCGATCTCCCTGTTTTTCCCCCCACTACCCTCCACCGTCCCCCATCCCGATCCCCAGCTCGGGTCCGTAACTCTGCCTGTCCAGCGCCTGGGAACGTCTTCCCGACGTGAAAGACGCTATACAAAGGTAATTTTGTTGTTGTTAATGTTTCCTCTCCGTTTCTGCACAGGCTACAAACTCGCCTTCAATTACTTGAAAGCAAAGATGTACGTGCAAGCAATAGACATTTGTCACAAGGTGCGTATATTGTATGAAAAGGCTTAAAACTTTATTCGAAAAACCACTGCAACGCTGCGACTTACGTTTGTGCAAAATCTCTTTGCCAAAAGAATGAACCTGTGGGGTTGGGACGGGGGCTTGCTGGTGAAACGGCAGCTTACACGGTGTCTCGTCCACGCCTCCGAAGCCCCTCCACGGCCTTGCTCCTCCCTACCTCTGTGACCTGCTAACTCCATATCAACCTGTCCGCACCCTCCTCTCAGTGGGCTCCGGCCTGCTCCACGAGCCCCAGCCGGCCCGCCCCGCCGTTGTTGGTTGGGTCTTCAGCCTTTCTGCTCCCCCCATCCCCACTTTGGAACTCCATCCCACAGCCCCACCGCCTCGCCCCCTTCCTTACCTCCTTCAAGACCCTCCTCTTCAACCGTGTCTTCGATCTCCTCGCTTCCCCCCCCCCCCCCCCCCCCCCGATGTCCACCCTCAGCTCGGGTCTGTAACTCTGTCTGTCCAGCGCCTTGGGACGTCCCCCCGACGCGAAAGGCACTATAATAATGTCATTTTGTTGTTGTTGTATAATAATCCACATGGAATTGTTAAGTGCGGTGACCGTGTTTGCAAGGAAAGGTGGTGGCCATCCATTTGCCTTCAACTGCACAGCCACTACGCTCTGCGGTATATTCTGGGAAGTGCTTTGAGACGACCTCCGACAGTAACAGCGCAATAAAAGTGAAAATTGTATTCCATTGCATTAATAACGCAATCCACAATTGGCTGCCAGGTTTTGCCCACAAAATCCAGCCAATTCACTTTCAGTTTATTCTGTGAAGCGCTTCGAGACGTCTCAGCGACGTGAAGAGACGCTGTTAACAAATGCAAGAATTATTAGACAGATTATACGTTGCTATGATCCTGGTTTGCTTTAAATTTTCTGTTTTTCCAGGTGCTGAGAAATTATCCAAATTACCCAAAGATTCAAAAGGACATTTTGGAAAAGGCAATGATTTCTCTTAAGCCCTAGGAGAGCCTGACGTTCTTTCCCGTACTCGGTCAACCCCAGCTTGAGAAACCACATGTAAATGTAGAATTCTCCAGCAAGAATAAGGTTCATGGTCGGGAGTGTATTTTAAAGCAAATTTGTATCGATTGTCACGACTTTTATTTTAACGTTGTACGTATTATGGAGTCATATTTTTCATATTATTGACACTGCGCGTATTTTAAAAACACACTTGGGTTTGCCAGGGTCACTTTTATTATAACACTACTTCACTTCTGATTTGATATTTGTCTTCACTGGCTGAAAAAAAACATGAATAACACGGGCTTTTTCTGTCTCGCAATGATGCTTTGCCTACGCCAAACATCGGCTATCTCATTATAATAATAATAATAATCCTTGCATTTGATATAGCGCTTTTCACGTCGGGAGGACGTCCCAAAGCGCTTCACAGAACACACTGTAAAGTGAATTGACTGTATATTTGTGGGCGAACGCGGCGGCCAATTGCGCACAGCAATGTCCCACAAACAGTCGTGGATTGAAAGTGACCAATTTATTATTGTTTTTGGTTTTGGAGGGATTATTATTAGGCTCTGTGTGGGGTAAGGAAACTTGCCCAAGGTTTGGCCCTCTGCCTGGAATTGAACTCAGGTCTCTCGCACCTTCCAACGCCCTTTCTCCATAATATACAGTCTTTACAATGTGTTCTGTGAAGCGCTTCGGGACGTCCTCCCGACGTGAAAAGCGCTATATCAAATGCAAGGTTTAATAATAATAATAATAATAATCCTTGCATTTGATATAGCGCTTTTCACGTCGGGAGGACGTCCCAAAGCGCTTCACAGAACACACTGTAAAGTGAATTGACTGTATATTTGTGGGCGAACGCGGCAGCCAATTGCGCACAGCAATGTCCCACAAACAGTCGTAGATTGAAAATGACCAATTTATTATTGTTTTATTATTATTATTATTATTATTATTATTATCCCCTTTACGACGAGACGACCAAACGGCCTTTCACGGCGGGAGGACGTCTCAACGAAGGGGTTTGACGATTATTATTATTATAGCCACGACACCATAATAATAATAATAATAATCTGGTCGCTCACTCAATCCACTGAGAGAGAAGAAAACCCGCCCAATTGGGCGCGGGAACCCGCCCAAGTTGGCCGCGGGAACCCGCCCAACCTGGCCGGCCGCGGGGGGCGGGGCAAACCACCCGCTGACCGGAAATGACGAGCGTTGTCAGTCAGGCGTGCGTGCGTGAGTGAGTGAGTGAGTGGGCGGGGCGGTGTCCCACGTGCTGCTGCCGGCGATTCGTCACGTCCGGCGCCGCGAGGCCCCACCCCCCCTCCGGCGGGCGGGAGGTGGGGGGGAGGGGAGAGCGCTATGGCGAGCGCGAGCCGCGGCGGTTAGGAGGGAGACGGCGGCGGCGGCGCCTCCTCGATGTTTTTACGGTACATTTCCTCATTCGTCGCCCGGCAAGGTAGGCCCTCCCCCTCCCCCCCACACACCGGGAGGGGGGGCTCCGCTCCCGGGGAGCAGCGTTAGTTCGGCGGAGTTTGTGTGAGAGGGTGAGGGAGTGAGTGAGACTGAGTGAGTGTGAGAGAGAGAGAGCGTGTGAGTGAGTGAGAGAGAGAGTGTGAGTGCGTGTGAGACTGAGTGAGTGAGTGTGTGAGAGAGTGAGTGTGAGTGTGAGAGTGTGTGTGAGTGAGAGAGTGTGTGAGTGAGAGAGTGTGCGCGTGTGTGAGAGTGAGCGCGTGTGTGAGAGTGAGCGTGTGAGAGAGTGAGTGTGAGTGAGAGTGTGTGTGAGAGAGAGTGTGTGTGAGAGAGTGAGTGTGTGAGAGAGTGAGTGTGTGAGAGAGTGAGTGTGTGAGAGAGTGAGCGCGTGTGAGAGAGTGAGCGCGTGTGTGAGAGTGAGCGCGTGTGTGAGAGTGAGCGTGTGAGAGAGTGAGTGTGAGAGTGTGCGTGCGCGTGTGAGACTGAGTGAGTGTGAGAGAGAGAGCGTGTGAGAGAGTGAGCGCGTGTGAGTGTGAGAGAGTGTGTGAGTGAGTGTGTGAGTAGTGAGTGTGTGAGTAGTGAGAATGAGTAGTGAGTATGTGAGAGTGTGAGTGAGTGTGTGTGTGTGTGAGAGAGTGAGAGCGTGTGTGTGAGTGTGAGCGAGCGGGTGTGTGTGAGTGTGAGTCCGTGAGAGAGTGAGCGAGAGAGTGCGAGTGGGTGTGTGTGAGAGTGCGTGAGCGAGCGGGCGTGCGAGAGTGAGCGAGCGAGCGAGTGAGTGTGAGAGAGAGAGAGAGCGTGTGAGTGAGTGAGTGAGTGTGAGAGAGAGAGAGAGAGAGCGTGTGAGTGAGTGAGTGAGTGAGTGTGAGAGAGCGTGTGAGAGAGTCTGCGAGCGAGAGAGTGAGTGAGAGCGAGCGAGCGAGCGCCCGTGCGAGATCGAGCGTGCGAGTGAGTGGGGTGAGCGCGTGCGTGTGTGTGTGCGTGCGCGCGCGCGTGTGATGGGAGAAGCGAGAAGAATCTCAGACAGGCGAGCGGTGGGGCATCGGGGAGCCCCGTAGCTCAGCGGTTGGAGCCCGAGAGGACCCGGGTTCGATGCCCTTCCCGGTCGGGGTCTGGGTCGGGGCGAAACCTCAGGCGAGTTTCCTTACCTGGTTGTTAGTCGATTGGCGGATCGCTTTTCCGGAGTGGTGGCGGTGGTGGTGGTGGGGGTAACGATTCCCCCCCCCACTCTTCCCCCCCGCCTTTATTAAAAACATTTAAATGAATTAATTGATAATCCTTGAATTTGATACAGCGCCTTATCGCGGCCACGAGGCGACTTCGCAAAGCCCTCCGTGGGATAGACCCGTGAAGTGAATCGACCGGGTGGTCCGCGGGCAAAACGCGGCAGCCTTCTGGCCAGGCCTCTACTGGCTGCGCCCCCCCCCTCCCCGCTCCGCCCGCCCGCCCCATCACCAAAACGGATCGACTTCAAGATCCTCTCGCTCTCGTGTTCGAATCCAATCCTGGCGCCTTCCTCCCTACCTCTCTCCCTCTCCGACCTCCTCACTCCCCCTCCACCGCCCGGTCAGAGCCCCCTTAGTCTAGAAAATGAAACTGCACACGTCAGGCATTTCCCCTTAATAGGTCAATTATCGGGGATGGGGGGGGGGGAGGACAGAAAAGGAAAGAATAGACGCCATTCATTAAATTATACACAGTACCGCACAAATCTACAATCTCTGGTCATATGAATCTCCTGCAGTCCCTAATTAATTTCAGATCGTGTGCATTTTGTTTTCTGAACTTGTAAGATTCGACGTATCAGCGATGCCTCCTCCTCCTCCTCCTCCTCCTCCTCCTCCTCCTCGGGAGGTAAGCGCAATTGGAGGAAATTATTTCTCAAGAAATTATTTCGAAATCATTGTTCAGATGTTCTGAGCCATAATTATGGCCGAACAGTGAACAAGGGCAGCTCGGAGCTCTAATGTTTCACCCCCTCCCACCCCCGCACCCCCCAAAAAAAATTGCCCACCTCAGTGTCAGTCTGACACAAAATGCTGCGAAAAATCTCATTCGTGCGTTACTTACCTCTTGACTCAACTTCTCAAATGCAGTCCACTTTCGCCTTTCTAGTTCAGCGTCCTTAAGCTCCAGGTGATGCAAAACTTCACTCGCGTTCTTACTTGCATCGAACTCCGCACGCCTGTTGCCCCATTCCCCAACCCGCAGTCTCCCAACGGATTAACGTCCTCATTTCGCTCATAAATAGTTTCATGCCCGAGGACTTCGCTATCTCTGCGACTCCACCACACTCTGCTTCCCCTGTTTTAGTCAGCGAACAAGCTAGCTGCGTGCCTTATCTGCCCTGAAACCAGCCTGTAACATTCTTCCATCCACTCATTGTCGTCCAAAAATGGGACACAGGAAGGTTATATTTATGCATTTTGGTGACGCAGATCTAGTTGTTTACAGGCACTGCATTTCTTAGATTATTGTGTGAAATTTTTGTCAGTATTTCATTGTGAGAAAGCATTGTATCAAATGCACGTGTGTTTGTTCAGAACTGGCTTTATTCAAAGCTTTTGTCCACCCTCTGCAATATTCTTACCGCTTGGAATAGTAAAGAAATCGTTGCATCCCATTAAGTATTAAATTTCAATCTGTGCTCATTCTATTTGTGCAACTTGAGTTAATGTGATTTAGTTTCTGTTAATTCTACTGCTGGATTTACTTCATATTATTTCATATTATTTACTTGCTCAAAGCAGGATGCGTCCCTTCAGGGAGAGAGTGCGTATTCCATCCCAACAATTTATCTCTGGAATTTCCATGTGTAGTGCGTAGGATGATTCTCAGTTGCGTTTGGATTTAAAAAAATGACACCATACTTGCATGGTGTGAATGGTTGAGTACCTCATTCTGATTTGGACGGTATTGACTTCTTAAACGTGTATCGAGCGTTCAGAGGGAGACTGTCACTGGCAGGTGGCTGATTTCATTCCAGAAATAGATTCAATTATTGTTTGACTTTTTTGGGTCAGCCAGGTGTCTGACAAACGTGGAAACCCATTGCCGTGGTTAAGACAACCCAAACAAAATGTTGACTTTCCGCCTGTGCATAACCGACGACGCATGGAGACTTTCCCTTTGTCTGGTACTGAGCGTGCATTCTGTTCCTGGAAAATATCGAGTGCCGGCTGGCAAGAGCCAAGTCTTTGGGAACCCAGAATGGGCTTAGCCTGAGTTAAAGCAAAGTTAAACTGCGTGAGTTGCCATTGTGAGCACCCTGTGGCAAGCTGTTTGCTGCCTACAAGCCAGTTCTCACCCTGCCCTGTTAAAACTTGCCTTTAGGGATAATTGGTGCCGAGTAGGAAGAGTTTCATTGTCCTGACAAGTCCAGGATTGCTTAATATCGTGGAGCACTGTGGACACAACTGACGCGCTCCCCTCAACTGGCTCCGACCTCCTGCTTGTCCCTTGTGCCCTCCATTCCACCATCAGTGGCTGCGCTTTCACCCTCTACAGCCCGAAACTCTGTGACCCTCTCCCTCTATCCCTCCGCCTTGCCCCTTCCTTTCCCATCTTCAGGTCGGCCTGAAGACCTTCCTCTTCGACCATGCTTATGGTCACCTCCCTCCACACCCTGGCTCAGCATCAGGCTCTGTCAACGTCAAGGGGCGCTTTATAAATGTAAGTTGTTGCTGTTGATCCAGGAACTGGACTTCTGAGACCAACACAGAGAATTGGCTTGATTGACTTCTCTGTTATTCTTAGAATCAATTTAATAACAAAATAATAATCCTTGCATTCGAGATAGCGCCTTATCAAATTGTTGAGATGTCTCAAACCGCTTCACGGAATATACTGTAAAGTGGAGTCATTTGTGGGCGAAATGCGGCAGCTGACACAGAACAGTCGTGGATTGAGTGACCAATTTATTTTTAAAGGAGTTATTTCCCCGAGAAAGCAATCCGCCAAATTTAACAACTGGGTTCCCGCTTACTGCTAAGCAAACAAAGGTATGTGGTGTAGAAATCACCTTGCAATGTAAATAATGGATTCCACAGTAATGGGAACTGCAGCCTCAGGAATCTGTTCAGCAATGTGGTGGGGCGGAAAAGGCCTGGGAATAAATTTCAGCAGGATCGGGCGTGCTTGAGACTGCAGGGAAGAGATTTGCACATCATTAAACAAAATTGGCAAGACTTTATTTTCAGTTCAATTCATCCCATTCATCAATTCAGACTCAGCAAAAACAAGACAAAACATTTGTATGCGTTTAGCGCATTCTGCGGACGAAATGGTAAAATCACAGGATATTATAAGGCTGCACTGTTGTTTTTCTCCGCGTAAGTCACCCAGTTTAATTGTACTCTCGCTTTCCATGCAATCTTTTGATATTCTTTATTTCAAATGTTGACCTACTTTTAAAACAATTTGTGGACTCTTTAACACAACAAAACTAGGTTTCTACATTCGGGTACAGACTTTCCTACTTCCCTTAAATTTGTTTATGCTAATTACATGGTGTCTTCGGGTGGGATTTTAAAGGCAACACTGGAAGCCAGAAGTGTAGCATGCTGTTGATGTAGTGCAGGTTTATCTTATAAGCGTTATAACAGGGTCATTCTGTATATATGTAAATGCAGAATCAGAGGCATGAAATTCTCAAGGCCCTTGTCTTAAGATCTTAGCCTTAATGTAACACCAGTGTCCATTTTTTGGGGCAAAGGCTATGTCAGGTGTCAGTATAACTTCAATATAAATGAAACATCTCAACGACATGATAAGCACTATATCAAACGCAAGTATTATTATTATATGGCCTGGATCGCACATCTGAGCTAAAATACAGCAGACCTTTTTTTTTTTCTTTTTGGGTCAGCCAGCTGTCTTGACACATGTAGAAACCCATCACCGTGCTTAACAGTGTCCAAACCAAACCGAGATTTCCACGTATCCCATCTACACACGGAAATTCCCAGAGATAGATTGTTGGAATGGAATTCGCACTGTCCCGAGTGTCCGGCCCAACTCACCCCGTCGCCAGGCATGTCACTTCGGAGCCAGTTCAGCTTCAAGGAGACTCCGCTTACCACCCACCCCCACCCGCCACCCCCCAGCCAAGGAGGATAGCAGTTCTTACTCATTAAATCTCGAGCCTTCTGTGTTTGCTGAACACCGTGTACTTAACTGCAGCTGGTGTTGGTGCCATTACTCCCCGGGGAAGGCTGAGTACTGCTACTTCTTTCACGCCTTCATCCTTTCCCCTCCCTCGCTGCAGTTGTTGATGATCAAAACATTTTTATTTCGATAAGATCCTGATCACTCCCAAGAACAATCCAGAACCGCTCCGTCTCCCAGTCTCTCCAGCTTCTCGTAAATGACCGCTAGGGGGAGATCCCATCCCGTCAATGCAAGTCAGCCTCTTGTCTGATTTTTGCCTGGTCAGATTACAATACCGTGTGTCCTTCGGCATGTCGTGCCTTCTGTCATCTTTATCACTGATTATGAAGCCATATGCACTGTTGCCTTGTAGGAGTCCGGTAGTGTATTGGTTAGAGCACTCGCCTCGTAAATGAGAGGACCGGCAGAGCGAAACCTAAGGCAAGTTTCCTTATTCCACACGCCTCTGTTTACTTAGCAGTAAGTCAGAACTTGGTTGTTCTATGAAGTGCTTTGAGACGTCTCAACAATGTGATAAGGCGCTATATACCAAATGCAAGGATTGTTGTGGTATTGTTGTATTAAATCCCTGGAAATAAACTCTCCAGTGATTCTCCAGTTTGCATGGCAATTTACATTTCAGATTCAGGGCTGCAAAGTAGTAGCATTGTTTGCCAAAGTTTGAGTGATGGGGAGATTAAGGGGTTGATGTGTTCGAGTGTTTCAGTTTCCCTGAAGCGTGCTCCTCCCTTATCCTGTTGAAGGTGTTTGAATACCGTTTTGGTAGATAATAAAGTGGTGTGTGTGCAAACGCACTTTAATCTAGGTACAGAAGTACCGTAGATTTTGTGGGCGAAAGGTGAATAGTAATATCAGGAGGAATCATGCGCCCACAGAGCCTCTGAAGTAGATTTCTAACTCAGCGGTTCTCTAACTCGCCTCGCAAGCGAGAGGTCCTGAGTTCGATTCCCGGCAGGGCAAAATATTGGGTACATTTCCTTACTCCACATGCCTCTGTTTACCTAGCAGTAAGTAGGAATTTCTGTTTACCTAGCAGTATTGTTATTCAATTGGTGGATCGCTTTTCCGGGGTAATAATCCCTTCAAAAATAAATTTAAATAATTTGGTCACTCAACCAACAACTGTGAGACGTTGCTGTGCGCAATCGGCTGCTGTGTTTCTCCCGCAAAATATACAGTCAGCTCACTTTACAGGATATTCTGTGAAGCGCTTTGAGATGTCTTGAAGATGTGATATGGTGCTATATCAACTTCAAGGATTATTATTGTTATTGTTGGTGAGGATACTGAGAGACACTCACTTCTCTTTTCCAACAAGTGTTGGGTTTGTGATGGCGTTGAACTCAACAGGGAGATGGGTCATTGGTTTCATATTTTGTTTTAAGACCTGGGGGATGTACTTTATTGGGCTTAAGGGAAAGCTAAGATGCTTCTTGTTGAAGAAATTACATGACCTATAAAATGACCTATATTGTACAGGTTGGCATTACTGCACAGTACCCAGTCTGTTGATTTAATGTTTAATGGAGTCCAGTTGTACAAATGGGTGCCCCTAAAGCATGTAGACTTAGTTATGTAATGATGCGTAGGAAAATAAAACGCCCATGCATCACTAAAGAGCAATCAGTAGTTCACGACAGTAATTCCGGAGCCAAAGTTCTTGCTTTCCCTCTCCCACTAATGACTGAAGTGCTTTGACTCGCCTCAACAACTTGATGAGGCACTGGATCCAAAGTACGTTTAGCTGCTCACCACTCAACTTTTATTTATATAGTGCTCTTCCTTCAGGGGAATGCCTTGGAGCACTTAACAGTGTTCGACACTGAGTCAGGGAGAAAGGGGAGATTAGCGTATTACCAACGAGAACATTTTCCAGGAATGAAACTCGTTTCAAATAATGGTTTAGTTCCTGGTCTGTGGATCATTGACCTCAGTGTAATGACTGTGCGTTTGTGTAACTTAGTAGGACAGCTGATTTTGTCCACAGTATACACAGTCAATCAACTTTACAATATATTCTGTGAAGCGCTTTGAGGTGCCTTAATGCCGTGATAAGGCGCTATATCAAATGCAACGAATATTATTATTATGATTATTATTAACTGAGTGATCAGTTCTGCACTGAATTGCCAATTTAATTCGACTTTGTGAAGACGACAAATTACACTTACATAGCGCCTTTCACGTGGGGAGGACGTCCCAAGGCGCTGGACAGTCAGGGATTTGGACCCTTGAATTCTGACGTAATAGATTGAAATATTTGATCACTGAAATTTTAATGAGTGAACTATTTCTCATTTGTTGGAAATCATTTAATAAGGCAGGTGTCAGCTTGGCTCAGGTGGTGACACTCTCACCTTGGGGTCAGAAGGTTGTGGATTCAAGCCGCCCCCGTAAGGACTTTGAGCTTTCAGTCCAGGCTGACGCTCGACCGCAGTGCTGAATTATTGGAGTAAATCCTCCATGTTAAATCGAGGTCGTGTCTGTGCCTGTACAGATGGATGTTAAAGATACATGGCTGTATTGTATTCAAAAAGAGAAGTGAGTTGATTCCTGGCCAACAATCCCCCAAATAAAATTAGGCTGTTTCTGGGATATTGCTGTGCACAAGTTGGCTGCTATATCTGTATACAGTCACTACACGTACAGTAAAAATCCTATGAAGTGCTTTGGGACGTCTTGAAACTATATAAACAATTTCTGACATGCCATATAGCACGTATAGTGTGGCTTGAAAGAACCAGGCAACTTTGGATCTAAGGCTCCCAAAGCTTTCCACTCTTGTAGAATAATTAATAGCTATCAACATCTCCGTTAGTATAGCATGCGAATGCCAGGATGGTAGAAGGCGACCAGGATGGACCTTGTTTTTTTTGTCTAGCAATTCCTATGTTCCTAACTAACTGATGAGGTGTATTCATTGTAAATTAATATTAATTAGCATTGGTCCTGCTTGGTTATAATATAAGGATGCAAGGATTATTATTAACTCGGCGTGCCTGAATTCTGCTTTGCTGATCCAACGGGTTAAGGGTAGGGAAAAGCATCTGGAGGGAATTATCTGCAGTTCCTGAGATGAATTGTTTACAGCACCTGTGCTCTTGTCCTGCTGTCGCTGTGAATACACCAATGCACCAGAGGTTGGTGTGCGATGAACAGTCTCATTAATTATATTCTTGCCAAGTACCTGCAGAGTCAACAGATCATATGCCTTCTGTGTGCAGATTCGAGAATAACTTTCAAAAGGGGATCGGATAGATACCTCAGGAAAAAATTGCGGACTTTGGGGTAAGAGCGTGGGAGTGGGACTAGTTGGTAGCTCTTTCAAAGAGCCGGCACAGGCACAGTGCGCCACCGAACGGCCTTCTTCTGTGCTGTAAAACTCTATGATTCCAGGACACGTGGAGAAACCCTTCTTTTTTCCAGTAGTGCTCAAACTGTCTCAGGGAATAACACTCTGAGATGGTTTATGTGGAACATTGTGGTTCTCAGTCTCCAAGTGTGCCTCTGTTTAGATCTCCCATGAAATTACACTGCTCTAGTTGCAGACTCACATTATGAAACGAAACTGGCTCCTGATTTGGAGTTGATCTTTCACCAAGCAGACTAGTTGGGCTGAATGACCTATTTTTGTGTTTTAGCATCCGCAATGTAATTCAGTGATTATAGGCTGCAAATCAAAGGAGGGAAATGATCTTAAAGGAAGACATCAGAAGATAGATGGTGTATGTAGAACTGAATCTTGTTCACGCCAACTGCAAGGTGATGCTGGACTTCCTCAAATCCAAAATTGAGGGGATCCGCTCACCTGCCTCTACCCTTCCATCTACTACTCCCTCCCCATCTCATCCTCACACCCCTACCCATCCCTTCCTCCACACCTTCGAACCTGTCTCCCCCTCCTCTTCACTATAATCCACATAGACCGATCACCTGTTCCCTCATCCCCATCCCTACCCCTCCTTCTCCTTACCTCCCAGCTCCACATTCTTGCCCCTCTACTCCTAAACTCCCTGTCCACTGGCACTGTTCCCACCCCTTTCAAAACAGCGGTCATCATTCCTATCCTTAAAATAAACCCTCCCTGGACCCATCCGTACTGCCAAACTACCGCCCCATTTCCAACCTTCCTTTTCAAGGTCCTGGAACGAGTCTTTGCTTCCCAGCTACGCTGCTTCCTCTCCCACCACTCCCTTCACGCACCCCTCCAGTCGGGTTTCCGTGCTGCCCACAGCATAGAAACAGCTTTGGTCAAAATAACAAATGACATGTTGTCCATCTGTGACCAGGGCCTCCTCTGCCTCTCCTTGACCTCTCTGCTGCATTTGATACCGTTGACCACTCTATCCTGCTCCACCGCTTCTTCTCTCACTTCAACCTTCATGGTTCTACCTTTGAAAATGTTTCAAAAAATACTAATAACAATAATTTGTTCACTCAGTCAGATTGTGGTTCTCGGTCTGTTTAGATCTCCCATGTAATTACACTGCTCCAGTAATTACATGGGGGATCTGAACCGAGGCACACTGTGCGCAGTTGGCTGCAGCGTTTTGCCCAACAAATATAGTCAATTCGCTTTACAGTATATTACGTGCTTTGAAGACGTGACAAAGCGTTATATCAAATGCAAGAGTATTATTATTAAAAACGCATCGTCATTTCACAGTACAGTACTGATATGTGATCTGTAGTACAGCCTTTGATTATCAAAGCTAAAACCACAACTAAAAATAATTATTTTTTGGCAACATTCCTGGAAGTATTCAGTGATCTGAATTTAAAGCAGTCGGAGAGGATCGCGTGAGTGCCTCACCTCCAAAGGAGAGCGCAGCCTCTGCGTAACCTGGTATTAGCAGCTGATTAGCAGATTGCCTTGTTCGAAGATCTAATTCACGCGAACCAGTTGAATACATAATTAAGGCTGGGACAGTGATCTGCTCTGCTGGTGCTCAGTAAGCCTGGGATTGAACCACAAGCAGGCAGCTTCTTCTCCGAGGTGGTGAGTCAACAGTGAACGATTCAGAGGTAAGACTGAGGGGGTGGGGGAGATCTACACTGACAAATCCACCATTGAGTTGCAAGTAATAATAATAATAATCCTTGCATTTGATATGTATAAAGTAGGTCTAACCTCACACGAAGCGCGATGCTATAATTTAGCTCGGGTTAGGATTTGTGTTATTTTCAGATTACTTCCTAACACTGGCATTTTAGTTTAGAACGTGCACATCCCATTGTGCATTCAAATCCCAGAGAGAACTTTTGTGTGTATAGTACGTGGTATTCAAGTTTGATTTAATCTCTTCTCTATTTGCATTATCAATACACAACAAAATCCTGCTTTTAAAATGTGATTTATTTTTTTTGCGCGGTCGCGCGCGCGCGCGTGTGTGTGTGTGTGTGTGTTTGCGCTCCACGCCAGGGTGTTTTGTTGGTGACAGGTTATATAGAATTCTGTTTTTAAAAGAAATTTCTGACGAGGTGGTTTCTCTGCTATATTGAGGTTGAAGCCGTGGGTTTTATTCATCCCGAACAAATAGCGGCTGTTTTATAAGTTTCAACTCGTTCAAATTCTCCTGCTTATCTGGGCTGTAACATACAGCACCTGCTCGCTGTAAGAATTGCTGCTAAATCTATTGAGGCCAGAGATGACATGAGGTTTTCATCTGACGTGAGGGTTCTGACAAGGGGTAGTGGACCCGAAACGTTGACTCGCTTTCCTTTCTCCATAGATGCTGCCTGACCTGCTGATTGTTCCCGGCCGCTTCTGTTTCTGTTTCAGATTTCCGGCATCTGTAGTATTTTGCGCGAGGTTTCTGTTTTCCTGTTCGTGCTCAACTTGAGAGTGAAGCATGTGCGATGACCTCCACAATTTCATGGCGTTTAAACCATTTAAATTAGCGAGAAATATTTTTCGCCAGAGTTGNTTTTTTGGCTGTCTGAATTGTGCATAACATGATTACTTCTGCCCTCTACTGTACGTACTAAGTGCTGATTTCCGAGGCGTTTACTCCGGGTTATAGTTTTGCTGCCTTTGATTTGGGGAGACAGTGAAGGTGATCCCACTGTGCATTTAAATCCCTGAGGGACTTTCTGTGTATAGAACATCCAGTACATGGTATTCAAGTTTAATCTATTCTCTATTTGCTTCATTAATAAACAGTAAAATAATGTTTTTAAAGGTGTGATTTTTTTTTGTGTGCGTGTGCGCGCGCTACATGCTGGCGTTGCCACCGCAAATGCTTCACGCCTTCCATGCTGAATCTTAGTTAAAATATTGACAGCTGGATTCGTTTTAAAACTTAATCTTAAAACGCATTTATACTTGGTTGCAGACTTCAGTTTTGAATTGCGGTCTGCTCTAGCGTTGAGGATATCCGTTGCTGTATCCCTTAGTTAACTTTGCTGTGTTAATTGAACTGTGTGCGGGTACTGCACTGCGCATCCCATAGGAATCGTGGCATAAATAGGAATTTAGCTTAAAGGAACACTTAGTCGGCCCATTGACAGAACTGGGAATATACAGCATTGTCGGCTACTCCCAATTATACACTTACCTTATCTGCAAATGTATAGTATTCTGTTATTTTTAAAGAAATTCCTGACGAGGTGTTTTTCCCTGCTATATTGAGGTTGAATCCGTGAGTTTTATTGATTACCAACCAAAAGCAGCTTTTATTTTTAAGTTTCAACCTGTTTAAATTCTCCGGCTTATCTCCAGCGTAACATGCAATGCTTGCTGGCTGCAGAGGTGGCTGCTAAATCTATTGAGACCAGAGATGACATGAGATTTCTATCTGATTATCTGTGCTCCCTTGAGAGTGAAGTATGTGTACATGACCTCCACAAATCATAGTGTTTAAACCATTTAAATTAGCAGGAAATATTTTTCACCAGTTTTTTATGGCTATCTGAATTGTGCGTAACATGATTATTTCTTATTGCCCTCTACTGTATGCACTAATTGCTGATTTCTGAGACATTCACTCCAGGTTATAGTTTTGCTGCATTTGATTTGAGTAGACAGTGAATGTGCTTCAGGTGATCCAATTACGGACCTTCTACCTTCTAAAGGACTGGGATTAAACTGGCAGCTGCATGTGTGCATTTATAGCCATCTCTTAGGTACTTAACATCAGTAGCTGTACATTCATTAATTCACTCGCTTTGTAAACACTGCTGTGCACAAGTGGCTGCTGAGTTTTGCACACAAAATACACAGTCAATCCACTTTACAACATATTCCGTGAACTGCTTGGAGATGTGTCAGCGATGTGATGAGGCGCTGTATCAAATGCAAGGATTATTATTAGATTGCTTCTAATCCCTCCTTTTATTTAAAAACTTCATTGTTTTCCCAATTCTCCCCTCTCTATGCCCAAACCCATTTTATAGTTGACCAACTGAGATGAGCAGGGAACACTTTTACAGATTTCTCTTCACTTTACAGAGTTCCTTCACTTTGATTGGCTTTTAAGAGGTGCATTAGAGAGTCTGGGAGGTCCCTCACTGTCTCTTTTTCTCTCTCCTCCAGTTTTGAATGTAGGGTGAGTTCTGTCTTACTCCAGTTTCCTATCTGTAGTGCCTCCTCCACCATCTTTGAATGCATTCATCTTTTGGCGAAGGTAAGCGGGGTCTCATTGGAGCTGAACTGGCTCCAAGGTGACATGTTTGCCAGTGGAGTATCAGAATTGAGCCCACCCTCTGTGGCGGTCTCGGTAGTCCGGTTCCTGAGTCAGGTTGTTTGCAGTAGACTGGGGCACTGCTGATGACAGCCCAGCCTGGCAGACCAGTCACTGGGGACAAGGAAGCCTATCATTCAGCTCCCGTTTCCCCTGGAAGCCAAAGCCCTAACAGCATGGGACGCTCCAAGCTGGACAAGCAGTAGGAAGTGCTCTCAATGGCAAGCTGTGCAGTTTTAGCTGCTTAAACTCCAGGGGTTACGCCGTTGAACAACCTGGCATCCCAAATATTGGCCTAATACTCCCTGGAATTCGGTCAGTGGGCTACATCCAAGTTTGGATTGGGTACGTACGGTGATGTGGTTCAGACACTTGGCTGGCCAGACTTTTTTTTAATGCAATTTAAACGCTTCCTGTTCTATTGACAGGACAATTTGGGCAAATTAATTATTTATGGTTAAGTAATTGACTTCCACACTAATGACACGTGATCTTGTGTGTATTTAGCGGATAATCTGGCAAACCAGAAAGCTTTATCCTATAGACATCTATTTTGTTTCAGTTCCTATCACGTGTGACTTCAACGTTTACATTTAGAACCACAGAAAGGGTATCTTGTCTGCGTAGGATCTTTTGTGTAAATGTCACATATCGGAGTGCCTTACAGAACGCAGTTCTTTACTAATGAAGTAAACATTCTGCCTGGCTCAGCTGATAGTACTCTCACCTCCCAAGTCAGAAGATTGTGGGTTCAAGCTCAACATCGGGACTTTCAGTTCTAGCTGTTTGTAGGACATTGCTGGACTTAAGCTTGAGTTAATTTAATAACAATATTAATGACAAGGCACCCACCCAAACCCAGCTCGGTTGCTCAGTGTAACGTATTTTGAGACATCCTCGTGATGTGAAAAATACAAATTGTATTAAAGCGTGGTGGCAAACTTACAATGTGGTCAAACTTGCTTAAATTTAGAGAGTGAAAGGCAGTATTTAAATATAAATTTATTGCATTGAGCTGACTGCCTTCTATTTTTGAATAGCACCATGAAATTTTCCACTTGCTAAGGCCCCTCGGTTTACCAAATGACGGCAGCCTGAAGGAACTTCTCTCTAACAGAGAAAAGTTCTTTCTTCTTTTGCACCGAAAGGGTTGGCCCTTAGGAATGTTAGCGAGAAGTTCACTCAACAAACCTGGAATTCCACACGACAAACCTGTTTATTAGCATGTGGACGAGTTGGAAGGTGTGACCCGTGTGAAAGGGGTGAGTGTGGGAGAGGAATGGAAGGAATTTCTACAACACTGAAGTGTGCATTGTGATTTTGATGCATCCGCGTCGGTGCCATTTATTGATGTGTTGGGGCACCGGGTCAGGGCAGCCAGACTGGGAAGTGGTAACCGTGTCTCCCTTACATGTTCCCGGCAGTTTTGCTGTGTGGAACGCAGGTCAGAAGGCAGAAGGATATCTCACAAAGCGCTTCACAGGATAAACTGCAACTGCGTATTTGCAGGCAGACATGACAGCCCCCATTTGTGCACAGCAGTGTCCCACAAGCAGACAAGAAGTGACTGCCACGTTTTATTTATAAACTGGATTTATGGCTTAAATCAAGAAATGTCGCCCAAAAAGGTTGACCGTCACTGGACCAAATGAAACATCTCACTTGTGCTGAAGAGTACAACCAGAGGACACGGCCTGCGGTTGGAAGTGGGGGTAAATTCAAGACAAATCTGCGGAAACGCTATTTCAGGCAGCGACCAGTAAATGTATGGAACAGGCTCCCGAGGGAAGCAGAACGTGTTGATTCTTCTAAAAGTAAATTAGATAGATTTCTGTTCGGAAATAATATCTCGGGATAGATACAGTATATAGTTTGGGACACGCCATGTGCGTGAAACTGCTGGGAAGGCGAACTGGGTGGACCTCGGTCGTCTTTTGTCCAGCAAATTCCTATGTCACAGAAGATGTTGGTTCCCAATCGAGGTGTTAACTTGTCTGTTGCAGTGATGGCAGGCCCCCGGCCTGTGGTGCTGAGCGGACCGTCCGGTGCCGGCAAGAGCACGCTGCTGAAACGGCTTCTCCAGGAATTCGAAGGGATGTTTGGATTCAGTGTCTCACGTAGGTAACATTTGTAATCGCAAGTAATCCGCACTTCGTCGAGACGCCTCAAAGCGCTTCACAGGAATCGCCTGCGTCAGCCCGGCCTCTGAGTCAGAAGCTTGCGGGTTCAAGCCCCGCAGTCGGGGACTTGGAATCGCTGAGGCCAAGGCAGGTTCCAACTGGCGGCCCGTGCGCCACATCCGGCCTGGGGGGGTTATTTCATTTGGCCAAAAGGTTTTGCAGGAAGTTACTTGTCCGCCGCTCACAATAATATTTCAGTTGTGCTTTTTTTTTTAAAAAAACAGATACAACTCGGAATCCAAGGCCAGGAGAAGAGGACGGCAAAGGTTAGTGATTGTTTTCACTTGTAAACTGCTTCTAGAACGAAAAGTTGAACACTAAATTATTTGAGCTTCAAATAATAATAATAATAATAATAATCCGTGCCTTAGATACGGCGCCTTATCACGTCGTTGAGACGTCTCAAAGCGCTTGTTTTAAAGGACGGGAAGTTTCCGTTCAGCTATCAACAAAGTGCTGTTTGCTTGAGGTAATTTCCTGTTGGTGATTTATCCAGATTACCACTTTGTATCGCGGGAGGAGATGCTTCGTGGGATTCAGGCTGGGGAATTCATAGAAAGCGCTGAATTCTCCGGAAATATATATGGAACCAGGTGAGTGCAGGAACTTGGTCAACATCACCTTGTATGTATTTGGAGAAGCGATTTACAGTATAATAATAATCCTTGCATTTGACACAGCGCCTTATCATGTTGATATATCTCAAAGAGCTTCACAGCTCTGTAGCGTGGAGTTGAATATGTTTTGTGGGTAAAACATGGGCAGCCAATATGCACAAACAGTCGTGGACTGAGTGTCCAGTTTATTATTATTACAACAGAATACAATTTTCACTTGTTTAATGCCTTTCATGCCGGGCAGACACCTCAAAGCACCGCCCAGGATATACGGTAGAGTGTAGTGACTGTAGTTGAAGCCACGTGGATAGCCACCACATTTCCTTGCAAACACGGTCACTACACTTAAGAATTGATCACGTGAAGCACTTTGAGATACTTATACATCAGAATCAAGATTTATAATATTTTTGTAAAACGATCAGGGAGCGTTAGTTTAATAGAATTTACAGTGTCCTTCAGTGGGGTAATATCTTGAAGCTTAATTCTTGTATTTGATGTAAATTTGGTCTGTAATGCCAAAAGACAGGGAGTTTGTGGAAAGTATTAGGCTCAGGTAGGCAAGAGCCAAGGCTTGGGGATCCCAGAGTGTGTGTTGCCGTAACTGCTGGAGTCTAACCAACTAGCTTGCCATTAAGAAGCAAGCTTTCCTGCTGCTTGTCCAGCTAGGACCACCCTACCTGTTAGGGCTTCGGCTTGCAAGGTTAACAGGAACCGAGTAGGAGGATTCTCTTCCCCCCCAGTGACTGGTCCTCAATTTAGTATCTCAGATGAAGGATTACTCTGCTTATTGAATTGCGGCTGTTTGTGCAGTGAGGTTGTAGCACTAACCCGGCGTGCTCCCACTTTGCTTTTTCTAATGAAGAATCAATTAGTGAAGGATTTGCCCTTCCTAAACTGCTGGATATAGCTGCTCTCAAAGCTGCCTTTACTCAGCTCCTGCTGCTTAATCTCCTTCAGATGTTGTTCACTGAGCAATCCAATCATCGGCAGAAACGGCGGTCATACAGCACACAGTGAATAATGAACCCAAGCGTGCAATCTGCCTGTTTCACTCTCATTGAACAAGGAATCAGCTGTAAAATATTTTTAGCACAGGTGTCATTCAGCACAATCTGTCTTTCCTTTTAGGGGAACGTTTTAAAACTATGGTAATGATAGTGAAGAGGAACAAATAACAAACTAAAAGTCCAGGAGAAGAAAAAGCCGAATTTACCTCTGGTTATGTAACTTCACTGGTGTATTGTTGAGCGTAGTGGTCAGCACCCTCACCTCGCAATTGAGAAAAACTGGTTAATAGTGATGGCTATCTGTGGGATTTTGCTGCTGTATTGCCTACAGATAGTCTCTACACTTGACTGAAATTATCTGTGAAACACTTTGAGGTATTTCAGGATGGTATGGCACTGGAAAAATACAAGAGGTTTTAATGCTCCCTGCTACCATGCTCAAAAGTCCTATCGCTCAGCGGTTACAGCACTCGCCTCGCAAGCGAGAGGACCTGGTGGGGGGCAAAACCTTAGGCAAGTTTCTTTACTCCACACACAGGCCTCTGTTTTCCCGGCAGGAAATAGGAACCCAGCTTTTAGGCGGATCGCTTTCCGGGAAACCTCTCCTCTTTTTAAAGAGTGCCGTAGTTTTGATATCGTCAACAGCTTTGCTTTAATGATTAACCCAAAGGACACCACGCCTCCAGCAATGCAGCACACCACTTGAGCATCAGCCCAGACTGCGAGATCGAAGGCCCATTCTGTGGCTTGAACCCACAGCGAGAGTTTTACCAGCTGAGCCAGGCTGACACTACGCAATAAATCCTATGACTCGCTGTGAGATACGTATGGTGTAATTGGATCTCTGACCTAAATTTAATAGTCGTGTATCCTATCTTAAGTGTAAAACTGAAAAAAATTGCCACAGCGCCCATCCCCAGGACAGCCAGCCTTGACTACGTGAGCTCAAAGTCCTAACGGGGGCTTCAACTAACAACCTATGGCCTCTGGGGCCAGAGCGCAATCACTGAGCCAGGCTGACAACTGTGCCTTTCTCTTTCAGTAAGGCTGCAGTGCAGGCAGTGCAAGCCAAGAACCAAATCTGCATTCTTGACGTGGACATGCAGGGGGTGAAGAACATCAAGAAAACTGAGCTGAACCCCATCTATATTTCAATACAGCCTCCCTCGTTTGAAGTTCTGGTAAGCTCTCTCTGTGTTATTACTGCTACTGGTCTTTGAGACCACATATCGCTGGCAAGGAAGTTCCTAGTGCCTCAATCCCTCGGTCTTGCCCCCTTCCTTGTCTGCCTTCAGATCACACCTGAAGACCTTCCTTTTGACTGAGCCTTCTCCCCGGCTCAGTGTTGAATGATAGTCATTTGTTATTATTATTACGATAATACTTGGTGATGATTGTTGAGGAAAGTATTTTAAAAGTAACATACATTTTGACCGTGCTCCCTGGGTGAGGGGCACTAAATAAATACAAGTTATTGTTGTTGTGGGCCATTCAGCTGAATTAGTCTGTGCTCGTATTTATACTCTGTATGGACCCCAGTCTCTCCTAATCGCCTCTCCTAATAATTGCAATGCAATATTGCATTAGTGTAGCACCTTTCACGTTGGGAGGATGTCCCAAGGCACTGGACAGTCAGGGATTTGGACCCGAGCTCAGGATCAGAGAGGGTAGGAGGGTGACCGAAGGCTCGGTCATAGAGTTGGGTTTTGAGATGTAGATTAGACAGGAGCTGATTAAATTATTGGTGACTTTTTGCATTTTACTACTCTGCTTGAATCTGTTTTTACTTTTAGGAGAAGCGGCTAAAAGACCGAAATACTGAAACCCTGGAGAGTTTAGCAAAGAGGTTGTCGGAAGCAAAATTGGCCATTGAATTCAGTGAGTGTGATTCTGGGCTTGTACCCTAAGGGCACATATTGTATAAACCACAGGGAACTGCAAATAGCGAATGCAAATATCAAACGTTACACCGAAAATCCCGAAATTTAGTCTTTCTCATTCAGATTCTGAGTGACCAGCTCTGTATTTCCTGGTTTTATTTCCGCCCCCTTCCCTCCAGGTTTTCTTTTAACTCACGTTTTAGCTGAAATGTTCTTGTTGCAATGTTCTTTTGTGGTGCTTCATGTGTTTCTCTGTGAGAAAACTTAATTCGGCACTGATTTATAACGTGCTCTATTGTTGATGACTGGTGTCCTCAGTCGTCACCATCATCGAACCTTAAAGACCAGAAGGAGGCCATTCAGCCCATCGTTGAAAGATCTATCCATCTGGTCGCACTCCTCCACTCTTTCCCCACAGCCCTACAATTTTTTTTCTTTTCAAGTATCTTATCCAATCCCAATTGTGTGTTGGAAATGACCAAATCTGCCACGTGATGTTCTGAAGCAGTTCATTGTGGGACCATTGCTGTTGAAGACTTTCATCATCAATTGTCACCACCCCCCTCCCCCCCCCCACCTCCGTTTCCCTGGGTCATTTACCATTAACTCCTCCTCTCGCTGGATGCCATTGATCGAAGTCTGAGCGGAGGCTGTCTGTTTGTCCTGCTGTTTTGAGTGCTGCACCCAGGGAGTGACTCTTCCCAGTTTAATACTGCGGTGAAAGATTATTTTGAGGGGGATTGTCATTCCTGCAGTAAATGAAATGTAGGTAAGGCAGCATGTTCGGCATCTAGTGAGACCACTTTTGTGTGTGTTTTGCAGGTAAGGAGCCTGGTATGTTTAATGAAGTAATAGTTAACAACGTTTTGGCAGATGCTTATTCGAAGCTGAAATCAGTTCTGACTGAGGTGAGTCAATTCCAACTAACCTGCTCCTTCACTGAATGCATTCTCTCTGTTAGTGAAATGGAAAATTTCCACTAGTTTTCTAAAATTCTTCTCCTTTTAAGGCCTCTCTCAAGATCCTCTTCAACCTTGCCTTAGGTCACCCTCCTTCCTACACCTCCTGATCAATCCCCAGCTCGGGTGCAAATCCTTGGCTGTCCAGTGCCTTGGGACGTCCTCCTGAAAGGCGCTACAACAAATGTAATTTGTTGTTGTAGTTAAACATCAAAAAATTTGAAGCGCTCCCTGTATATGTCTCGCGTGCGGTGTTAGAATTGATCTATTGTGGAATTCCTCTGTGCTGATGAGTTTCCATGAGTCTCTGATGCCTGCCTTGACCAAAATACCCCAGCCTTGGGGTTCATACTTATGCAAAATAAATGGGGAGGGCAAGTGATAAAGACGAGGAGTGTTAGTTCAAGTGCTGGCACTTTAAATTCATCCAAGTGAGGAATACTATCTTGACTCACCCAAGTTACCCAAACTANTTTTTTTCAGGAAATTGAAAAGGCAAAGAAATCACAGAACTGAATGAAGTGTTTGAAGATATTTCCATGCACCATGTCATACAGAAAATCCCAGCCCTCTGTTGTGGAATTCCTATTCCCAGCCGTTAGGATCAAATGAAGGAGGAAAATCTCTTATCAAGAGTCTATGTATTTATTCAATATCCTGACATCCCTTTCTTTTTATATGTCTGATTATTTCTTAGTTTATTTGGAGGTGTACATTGCCGTCCGTGCTAGCATTCCATTTCCTTCTCATCATTGTCCTTAAGAATGTATTTTAAAGTAGGAATTGTTCGAAGACGAATGTAGAGGCTTTGTCTGTCTGCTGCTCAGTGTAACCTTCGTAAGGATTTGCCTGTTTTCTTTACCAGTTTGCAGGATAGTACCTTTGAGGTGCAATTTTATAACTTGTATTATTTTTTTTAAAAAAGAGTGTACATATTAAAACGAGCCGCTACGATTATATGTAACACCAAACACTCCAGACACACTTGTTTGTGTGTCATTTTACCCGACGGTGACCAGTAAACCTAGAGTAGGAGCAGATTAATGTCATGGCACAATTTTCTTTTCTAATTATTTAAATTGCTTTGTGTGCTTAAAGGGTTACCTGATCCCTTTAAGTGCTCTGGTTAAGTTTTTTTTTCTTCTGAGTGTCGCCTTTTGGCATCTCGTCTCCATCATCAAAATGGTGCGATGAATCCGAACGTAGAATCAATGAAATGTCGACGCAGAGAGAGGCCATTCGGCCCTGTCCTGCCTGTGCACTTCCAACTCCATTCCTGGAACTCTGTACGTTAACCTTGTCTCTCCTTCTCCCCTCCCCCACCCCCTTTATGTATTTAGGGCTTCTGATGATTTTTTAAAATCTAATCAACCTCCCAATAAAACACCACAGATTAACAAAAGAAAACTGTGTCGATTCCAATAAACACCGGAAATACCTGTTCTGATGTCATTCCGAGGTGAGGCTTTCTCTCTCTCTGCAGAGTCCTGATGTTCCACCTGCGCCTGTATTGCTCTCCACCTCTCTCCTCTGTATGTGCAGCCGAGTTTAGTGAAGCGTTTGAGACTCAGTCGGGGCTTCAGCCTCTCTACCCTCACACCCTTTGGAACTCCATCTCCACAGTCTCTTTGCCTCGTTCCCTCCCTCACCTCCTTCAAGGGCCGTCTCAAGACCCTCCTCTTTGACTGCGCCTTTGGTCGCCCTCCCCTCCCCCTCCTGATCCCAACCGTCAGATAGGGTACAAATCCTTGACTGTCCAGCGCCTTAGGATGTCCTCCCGACATGAAAGGCAGCATATAAATGTAATCTGTTGTTGAGAGGGAAGCAACGTGTGCACGTGAGGGTGACTGTGTCGCCTCTGTGTACACGTGTGTGTTCTCAGTACAGTAACAAAGCCTCAAAAAACCATCAATTATAAACACTCTAAAATTGCTACAGATAAACCTCCAAAATTAGACGCCCTTTACACATATATATATATAGTGTGCATATGTACAAAACAGTATGATTTCCTTTGGAGCTGAAGAAACCAGGAATCTGCAATGTAATGTGTTTTCCGCGAACAGAATGATGAAGGGAGGGAGTGAGCGGTTTTATGTCTTTCTCGGTAGAAAAAATTCTCTGTGCTAAAGTTCCTCCACGTAAATACTTTTCATGCAATCCCAACATTGAAGACCTGAAACCCGTCAACAAATGATGGATGTATACGTGGCATTAGTGTGTAGAAACTCGAGGACAGACTCTCATTGATACTGTCCTGTACTGCTGCTCAGGTACAGATTGATTAAGGTTCAGTGTTGTGCACTGAAGTCATCCCAGGAAGATGTCTGATGTTCTACAAGTAATAATTATTACTGGCGGTAATAATCCCTTCAAATAAAAGCATGTCACAGAATATACTGTATGGCTATGTATTTTGAGGGGGAAAAGTGGCAGCCATTTGCCAGCAGTGTCCTACAAACAGCCGTAGCTTAAGCTTATTTTTTTTAAAAGGGATTATTATCTCCGGTAAAGTGATCCACCAATCGACAAAACAACTGGGTTTCTACTTCCTGTCAGGTAAGCAGCGGCGTGTGGAGTAAGGAAACTTATCTAAGGTTACACCATTGAATGAATATAGAATTTCCCACGTTAAGCTTTCAACAAGAAACCCTACATTAACGTGTATTTAAATTCCGTTCTTTTTAACAGCAAATATTTATTGAGTAAGAAGAACACATCTATTCCCACTCACATTCCAGGAAAATACTCTTGGAGGCTGAACTCCTTCCCCATACATTTCCACAGCAGCATGTCTGCGTGTAACTCGTACAGGATTTCTACACGCAGCTCGGGAGAGCAAGTGTTTCTGCTGTGGAGTTCAGGGATTGGAAAAATTAGTCTCTTGTGGAAACGTTCTCTGTAGAAAAAAACTGTTGCTTTAGAGAGGATTAGAAAGGCGCACGGTATCAAAGAATACAGGCACAACAGCCTTCACCGCACCAAGCAAAACTGAGCGTTAGCGGAAAAATGTTACTGCACTCGTAAGAGTTAAGCTCTGGGGTCCCATAGGAGGAAACGTTTTCTACATTGCGTCATTGCACTTAAGTTTCTGTGATGAACATTGACAAAGATCATTATAGCTGTGGCTTCGACAATGCAATTATTTCAATAGTGCTTCAATCCCAGATAAAGCTTCTACTCCCATCGTTTAAATCAGTTGGTGGCCAACCCAACATTTGCACAAGTTTAGGTAAGTCTGTGTTAAGTCAATGCACTGTCTCCTGTAGCTACTGAGTAGCAACGTGTACGGTGTGGCCATATATCCAGAAATATTCAATCAATAAAGATTTAGTTGGCCGACCCAAAAGGTTGGGCCACCACTGATTTAAAGAAATCAATTTACATTCATGCAGTGTCTTTCGGGAAGACGTCTCAAAGCATTTGACACTGATGGCTGGGCACTTGACCTGGAGAGACCAAGAGGCGGTCGAAGCTGATAATAATGCGTTATCACATTGTCGAGACGTCTAAAAGCGCTTCACAGAAGATATAGTGTGGGCGAAAAGTGGCAGCCAATTGCGCACAGCAGTGCCCCAAAAACAGTCGTGGATTGAGTGACCAAATTATTATTTTTTGGAGGGATTTACCCCGGGAAAAGTTATCCAACAATTGCTCTGGGGTCCTACTTACTGCTGAGTAAACAGATGAGTGGAGTAAGGAAACTTGCCTAAGGTTTCGCCCAACCCGGGAATCAAACCCAAGTCCTCTCGCTTGCGAGGCGAGCGCTCTCACCAATGCTCTGCAGGACTCCACAATGGACGTGCTGTTTATTTTCTGCAAGGATTTGTGAACACCATTCTTCGTGGTCACTGGGTCCTGAGTTAAAACAATTTGAGGATCGAAAGCTGTAGAGCTAAACTCGTTTGATTCAGTCTCTAACGTTACACGTACGAATGAAAACCAGGAGAAAAAAAGCAGAAGAAAAGCCTCAAAGCACATGCGATAGGAAATTGGTTGATTACATTTTAAAACTCTCAATCAGAACAAGGCTTCGATGCATTACAACTCCAATACCAGGGTTGATTTACTGCACGTGCAAACTGGGAATACAAACTTGGCACATAAATCCTGCTGGATATATCAGGCACAAGAGACACGGGTCGGTTCAACTGTTGAGGATACAGATCACTACAACAAAAGCCTCCATAAGTTAACCACAAATTGGCATCTTCATCAAGAAATTCCCTCCCCCTGTGCAACTGACCCCCACGGTTTCTCAATGACAATGTTAGTGTTATTAGGAGAGACTGAGCAAGAGAGAGACGTTTTTTTTGCGGTCGGGGGTGAAAACTGTAAATAAAACCTTAAAAGGTTTTTGAAATGGATATATTAGTGGTTCAAACAAGGGGTTTCAATTCACGTTCTGGGGGCAGAAATATCCAGAATATGGGCAAGGGAGCTTATCGGCTCTTTTATATAATCCAGAAGTTGCACTTTTAAAACAATTATAAATAAAAATGTAAGACTGACACATTCGCACTTATTGGGAGGGATCCATTCGCATTGCCGTCCAGCTGTGCAATTATTTATCTAATTGCTATGAGCGGCGAGGCCACCAGTCAATGCCTTCAGTGTCGCCGGCTCCACGTTGCGTTGGAGTCTCATGAACTATATCGCTCTCACAGCTAAAGTCACCGCGAAGGTCGAGGGAAAAATCAGACCCATCTCAGCCTCTCCTCAGCATTGTCTGGTCTGTTCATTCCTCACTCTGGCAGCAGCACCTTGTGCTGGGTGCACAGAAGCTTCCGGTGTTTCTCTCGCTGCTTCAGGTAAGACCTGAGTTTGGAGGTTTGGAAGGAAACTGCGGAGTGTCTGAGCTTGGCTCTCGAGTCCTCCTGCAACCACGGTAGCGCCAGGCACTCGGACCCAGAGGGTCTTCCTCTACAAAGTGAGAGACACAGAAGCGAGAGGTGACTGTGAAGCATTTTGAGGAGATTAATCAGCGTGAGAGGCGCTGTATCAAATAATTTATATAACGTCGGCAGGAGACCATCTCAAAACGCTTAAACATAAGGATTATATTTGTACCATAAAGACCTGGAGCAAACATTGAGCAACTCTTGTCCTTTCTCGCGTTGATAACTGTCAACAAAAAATTGGATTTACACGTTGGGAGGACGTCCCAAGGCGCTGGGCACTGAAGGGTTTGCCCCCGAGCTGCGGGGGTGGAAGCGAGGGGGAAGGGGGTGGGGGTGGAGGAGGGAAGATGACCGAAGGCACAGTCGAAAAGGAAGGTCCTTAATGTCTTATATCAACACAACAGAGAAAAGATGAGGATTATTTTTGCTTTGAACATTTTCACCACCAATTCTCTCTGCTGAAGACATTTGCCTGGTTTCCTTCCGCTGGGGGAATCTCAGGTACTTTATCGCAGTAGCCTTGGCACCAGTAAATAGTACAAGCCAATGTTTGATAAAGTGCCTTTCATGTTGGGATGCCATCACAGAATTTCACAGCATTTACTGTGAAGTGCAACACATATATTTGTGGGCGAATACAATAGCCAACTTGCACACAGCGATGTTCCACACACAGTTGACCAAGTTTATTTGGGGCACTGTCGGCCAGGACAGAGAGAAACTCCCTCCTCGTTTTGAGCAATGCCCCGGGATCTTTAACGTCCACCTGAATAGGCAGGCGGGACCTCGGTTTAACGTTGGGGAACACACTCACCCAGCGTTCCTGCACAGAGTGCTCTTCAGAAAAGAAATGGCTCCTTGTGAGAGGCCTGTGTAACACCTGCCAATCTTGACTTTGCCTTTCCTTATGTTTTTTTCCTTGTCGGACTCTTTATCGGATGTGAAAGGACAATCTCCGCTCAACCTGGAACAGAAACACTGCATCGTCAGCTACAGGTCCTTGCATTTGTGATAGCGCCTTCCACATCACTGAAACGTCTCAGTATTTCACAGGATTTACTGCTAACGTGCAGTTAAGCTCTCTTGAGAGACTACCCCATGGCACACAGCGACATCCCACAAACAGTCGTGGATTGAGTGACCAAATCATTCGTGTTTTATTATTCACTGAACCTGAAGCATTCTTGGTCTGTGTGGCTTGGTTAGAAGGGCCTGTGTCCACCCACCAGTATTATGAGCCATTATATTCTAGGTTGGTCCTGTGTGGCCAGAGGAGGCAGGGAGAGATAGATTATTTGGGATTAAACGCTGTATATTTATTGGGATGAAATCCAGTAACTCACATGGTAAAGGTCAGAACACCAACTGCCCAGATATCAGTCTCGGGAACCAATCCTTACAATCAAGGATTTCTGGAGCTGAAAAGGAAAAGTTTTAAGTTATAAAAAGAGTTTCATAATCTACGTTACGTTATTTTCTGTACATAACATGGAGGGAGGGTTCGGGTGAACTTTGCAACGTGACTGAAGTTGATCTTCACTGTGACGTGTGGTTTAGGAGGTAAAGTGAGGTCACCCTGGGCTTCAGATGGCTTCAACGTGATATGCTTAGAAATACAATGTCAAACTAAATCAACCCTCTGTGGCAGTCTCACTAATCCGGTTTCTGAGCCAGATGGATCTGCAGGACTGATAACAGCCCAGCCAGCCTGACTCATCGGCAGGACCTGGAGGGACAGATCTCTGGGAGCGAGGAATCCTCCCACCCCACAGGTAACTCTCTGCGAGCTCAAGTCCTGGGACATCCTCCTGACATGAAATATAATTTGTTGTCGTCGTTTTCCTAATGGGTCAGTCCTAGCGGAACAAGAAGTGGGAAAGCTTGCCAGACAGCGTACTCAATAGCAAGCTGTGCACCTTGAGCTGGTGAGACTCCAGCAGTTATCCCCACGCACGCTCTGGGGTCCCCAAACCTTGGTTCTCTCCCCAACCTCTGCCTAATACTTTCCGCAATTAGGTAAAGGGATGTGTGCGGATTCCATCCCAGACAGGTGGAAATTTCCAAGTGTAGGTGGCCATACAGATGTGAAACTCTTTCCTGATACGTCACCACCAGCTGAACAAAATAAAAGTGTCAGAGGTACACCTACAGCCATGTAAAACAGCAGGGGCTGGTTTTGTAGCCTAGCTTCGGAGTCTTATTTTCTCCATGAGCTAAACATTCTGGGTCTTTCCGCCACCAACCTTTGGAACTGCATCCCACAGTCCCTTCGCCTCGCCCCCTCTCTTGCCCGTTTCAGGACCCTCCTCTTCGACCGTACCTTTGGTTGCTCACCAACCCCTACCCCCCCTGCCTCCCACCCCCTCCTGATCCCGCCCCCCAGCGCGGGTGAAGATCCCTTACTGTCCAGCGCCTTGTGACGTCCTCCTGACGTGAAAGGCGCTGTAGAAGTGTTGACAGGGCAAAGACTCACCCATATTCTCCACAAAGTCTCCACATTTCCCCACGTGGGCAGGACGGGCAGCAGTGAGATGTTGGGCGCTGCCGAAGTCCAGCAGCTTTAGCTTCTCGCCCTCCACGATCATCATGTTTTCTGACCTCAGATCGAGGTGAAGCGTGTGATTGAAGTGCAGGAACTGGACGGTGCCGAGTAACTGCTCGAGCAGCGACACCACCTCGTGCTCCGTGTAGGAAGCTCTGCAGCACAGACACACACCCCATGAGGCTTCGGTATTGGGCACCCGGCGGATTTAACAGACGCTGCGACCTTTTATTTTTGTGGAGTCCTGTAGCTCAGGGGTTAGAGCACTCTTCTCGCAAGCGAGAGGACCCGGGTTTGATTCCCAGGTGGGGTGAAACCTTGGGCAAGGTTCCTTACTCCACACACACTCCTCTGTTTACCCGCAGTGTTTTTGCCCTGTCAACCTGGTTGTTAGTCGAGTGGCGGGTCGTTTTTCCACATTCAAAAAAAAATGTGGTCACTCAATCCAGGATTACTATTATTTGCCAGGATTACTATTATTAGATATCACGTCATCATCCTATTGTGACGATGGCTCAAAACTCTCAGGAGTTGCCGTGAAGTGTATTTCCGTAAAGTGCGATCGCGAGGCAGTCGATGTGCGCATCAATATCCCACCAACAGCCGTGGAGTGAATGGCCAATTTTTTTTTAAATCTGGGAGAATTGTTGGCCAGAAACTTCTCTTCTCGAACAGCCCGGCGGGATCTTTAACATCCACCCTGATCAGTTGAACACGATGTGCCGCTCGTTTGCTAATATATTACATAATTATATTATAATTATATTATATAATATAATTAAATAGTTATATAATTAAATAATTATATTATTTGCTACCTTGCTGCTAAGTGGTGAAGCAGCTCTGTCCCTCGGCACAGCTCCTGGATCAGGACCAGGTACTTGGGTGTGATGTAGGCGGCGTGCAGTTCCACGATGCTGCGGTGATGGAGTTTCCTCAGTGTTTCATACTCTCTCAGCACGAAGGGATGGTTCTGCCTCTTGTAGGCAGTGATCTTAGCCGCAAATGACTTCCCGGAGGAGATCTCCGTGCACTCTTTGATAATGCTGGTTCTGCCTCTTGAATACAACGCAGAGTTAAATGATTACCGGCCGCCCGTCAGGCTCACAGACTGTCATTAAATGCTGTCACCTTAATGTGCAACTGTATTTATTTAACCAGCGATGAGGGACTTCAATTATGCGGAGAGACGTGATTGTTCTCCTTAGAGCAGAGAAGGTTAAGGAGAGATTTAATAGAGGTGATCAAAATTAGGAGGAGTGGATAGGGAGAAACTCTTTCCACTGGCAGGTGGGTCGGTAATCAGGGGACATAGATTTAAGATAATTGGCAAAAGAAACAACAACAACTTGCATTTATATAGCGTCCCGCAACCCTACCGAGGAGATTTTATGTGTATGTGTGTTGTGTGTAAACAAGACACGTACCTGTTCAATTCTGTACAGAATGTGTATGCCTGATGTACTGGTGTCAGCCTCTTGCCGTGGATGTTGTGCGACTGAACTTCTGGCAGGAAAGGAGAAAGAGAGAGAGTGGAGTAAAGGACAGATATAAACACAAAAGTGTCCTGTCGAGGCAAATTGCAGTGTTGGGGGCGCGTGGGGGGGGGTGTGGGAGGCGAAGGGGGGGAGTAAGGAAAGAGTCAACATAAAATGTAAATGCAGAAAAACACAGGCTTTGATTTGTCATGTTGACATGATATGTTTTTTCTCTGGATATTTTCACAAGACCTATATAGGAAGGTCCACTTCACTCTTTAATGTGGGCATTACATTACCGGTCTCTCCAATGACAACTTCCACAGACGGCTGACTAAATGGTCCTTTTCCAGCCTTGTTGAAGCATCCGATCTTGAAGGAATATGCTTCACCTTTCTGCAAGTTAGTGGCGTAATAGTTGCATTCGGAGCTATCCGATGAAATAGTTTTCCAGCTTTCACCTATATATATATATATAAAACATATATATTTATATAATAAACACACAAATAAAGAACAGTTTACCACACATTAGCACACACTAGGACTTTTTACGTTTTGCCCAAATACACAGTCAATTCGCTTTACAGTGTATATCCTGTGAAGTGCTTTGAGACGTCTCTCGAAGACGTGATAAGGCGCTGTGTCAAATGCAAACATTATTATTATTACTATTATCCCAACCCACCCTTTCTCCGACACTCGATGACGTATGTTACTGGCGTGTTGGATTCCACAGGCTTCCAGATCACGAGGGCTCCATCGTCAGAGACCTGAGCTACTTCAGGTGAATCCGGGCGATGAGGCACAGCTACAGCGAAAAACAGAGTGAAACAAATATTGCTCATTGCTCAGCTTCTACTAAACAACAGGCAGTGTGAGACTGAGTGTGGGGGCCACCCCCACAGTTCCCTGGACCACTGGCCAAAATCACTTTCCAGGGGGGTAATAATCCCTCCCCCACCTCCCAAAATTGATCCCTCATTCCACGTCCTATTGGCTGCTCACAAAATACACAGTCGCTCCACTTTCCAATTTATTCCGTGAAGCGCTTTGAGACGTCTCAACGACGCCGATGAGGCGCCGCGTCAAAGGCAAGGACCACGGAAGCCGTGTAGGCTCCAGCAAGAAGGTTCCACTCGCAGCAGGTCCGAGCAGCCCATAGATGAAAGGGATCTTAACGAGGCTCATGAATTGTCACCAGAGTTTACTGCACGAGGCAGAGATTTTCAGGGCATCGATTACCTGCACCAGTCACACAGCAGCCAGTCGAGGCTTTACCCAAGCTGTTTTCAGCCACACATTCGTAACGTCCAAGGTCTTCCTCGGTCACGCTCCAGATTGTTACCAGCTGGCATCCTTGGACTGTAGCTGACAATTTCATTCGTTTACTGCTGCAAATCGGCAGGTCATCTGAAGCGAAATCATAGAAAAAATTGAAGGCTCGTCTCACTTGGTTTATTTTTTGGTGCGCCACAATCCTGACCCTTGGCCAAAATGTCATCGGCGGTGCCCTGGAGTAGCGTGGACCTGCCTCGCTCAGGAACCGGAGTAGAGACCATCACGGAGAGTGGATTCTGACATTCAGATGTCAAACACGTCACCCGAAGCCATTGCAGCTACAACGACCCCAGCTTACCTCCCACCCTGCCCCCCCACACATCCGATACACGCAGGTGTGAGCCCTCACTAGGTCCGTGTAATAATAATAAATCATCCTTCCATTTGATATAGCGCCTTATCACGTCGTTGAGACTGCTCAAAGCGTTTTACTGAATGTACAGCACTGTAAAGTATATTTTGCAGGTGATGTTTTGGGATATACTTAACAACTGCAACTATGACAGAGAGGGAGGGAGGGAGGGAGGGAGAGAGAGAGAATCCCCATCAGTTTGGGTTCCATTCAAACTACAGAACAGCGCTAACATACAAGAGTGGAACAAGACACAAATCTAACCTTTGAACCAGTAGATTGCAGGGTTCGGTCGGCCTGAGGGGGTACAGGACAGGGTCACGGACTGGTTCAAGACCACCAACTGGTTTTGGAGGCCTTCGAGAAAAGATGGCGCTGAAAAAAAAACCCCACGAGTAATGTAAATAAAATCATAATAATAATAATGATCCTAGCATTTGATATCAAACCTTATCCCATCGATGAAAGGTCTCAAGGCATTTTACTTTGAAAGATGGTGAATATATTTGTAGGCAAATGCAAGCGGTTAATTTGCACACCGCATTGCCACACAATCACCCATGAAGTGAAGGACGTCCCAAGGCGCTGGGTAGCTAAGGGTTTGCACCTGAGCTGAGGTTGGAGGGTAGGGGGAGTGGGGCAGGGAGTGTGGCCGAAGGCGCGATCAAAGGAGAAGGACTTGAGATGGCCCTTGAAGGAGGTGAGAGAGGGGGTGAGGCCGGGGGAGTTCCAGAGGGTAGGGAACTAATGCTACATTACTTACCTGGAGAAGTTCGGAACCATTAGAGCAATGATTACATTCAGCAATGTTACCTTTCTCCTTTGGTTTTGTGCCGGGAAATTGGAATGAAAACAATCGAGATTTTTTCTTTGGAGAGTCACTGGGGACATCCCCAGAGGGTGTTGGTAAATCCTCCGGCTTCTCCTCCGCCCCTGCATAAAATGAGGAAATGTTAGGACAACCGACTTCGAAAATGGCTTCCGTTTCTTTTCACGTTTTGATCTTAATATTGACGACTGCAACGTGCCATAGACCAGAGGAAAGATATTTGTACAAATCCTCTCATTCCCATCTCCGTAAACGCTGCTAATGTTTATTGCCAATGATCCGGGCGTTTTAACAATCACCACAAAGAGACCATTGTGAAGTAGACCTCCTATAAACGATGGGACATAATAATCCTTGCAGTTGATGTAGCGCCTTTTTCACGTCGTTGAGACGTTTCAAAGCGCTTCACAGAACATATATTGTAAAGTGAATTGACTGTATATTTTGTGGGTGAAACGCGGCAGCTAATTGCACACAGCGGAGTCCCACAAACAGCCTTGGATCGAGTGACTCGGTTGCTTCAAAGCCTCCCTGCGCCTACGTACCATCTTCAAGTGCGATTGGAGCAGATTTTGACGGCATCTTCACAATCTCCATGTACTGGCTTTGATCCAATTCCACTTTCAACGGGTCTGGTCTGGCTGGTGTCTCGTCTGATTCCCCTTTCTGTCTCTCCTGTCGGCCAGAGTTTTCAGCTGCACTTCTGCCTTCCAGGCTGGCAGGCAACGGCTTACTTTTCTTCTTACCCTTTAGTTCCCGTAAGCGCTCGTGTGAGTCTAAATCCTGTAACACAGAGAGAGAATATCGACTCCTCCCGTCCTCTTTGTCCGCCAAACCTCGGTCCCAGTTTAATGAGGTGGACCTCCTGAACAATCCTAAAAGGCCGGCTTTGCCAAACTTCGTTGACGTAGACCTGGGGAGCGTCTCAGCGTGGGATTCGCTGCGAGACAAGCTTGTGTCGCTTGAAGAAGCCGAACTCTTCGAACCTCTCGAGGTCTTGAAGGTTTTCTTCAGACTTTGAAAAGTTTGGTGCATCTTCCGTTCCAACGATGACTTTCGCGTCTTGTCGGACTCTCCCTCAGCCTCGTCCCCAGCCCCACCATTGCCTTCATCCAGCTCAGTATCGTCAAGCAATTGCAGCATATCCGATTCCCATATATCTACGGCCAAGTCTCTGTAGCCATCGTCCATTAATCCAGTCTCATCGCACGAGACTTCAGATGATGCAGCAGACATTGTATCTTCTGATTGAATGGCGCTTGCTGCCTCAGTATCACCTAAAGGAAATTGTTCTTTAGATACATAGCCTGCAGGAATGGGTCTGTTTTTTGAGATGCTCTTCTCTTCAAACTCTTTAGACCTAAGCAATTCACTGCTACATGGGTCAGACAGGTCAAAGTAATCAGTCTCTACTTTAACCGCATCGAAGTATGAAGAACTGGTGTTTTCTCTTGAGGCTTCCTCCTGACATTGGCTGGTGAGATCTGAGGCGGGGGCTGAGGAGGGTCTGCTGGGACACTTGGAAGAACCTTGCGAGTCAGGACACTTGCTCTGAGAAACAGAAGGTAAAACACTGGGGTCATCAGAATACTGCTTCACGGACCCCGAGCCAACGAAGCCAATTCCTTCATTGGAAGCTGTTGACGCTGCTCGGGTTGTGGTTTGTGGTTCTGGTGATCCCCACCAGAAAGCACTGGCCCCTGCCTCTGAACATCGTTCGTGACTCTCTGAGCTGCTGGTGAGACAGATCTTCTTTCCCACGCCCAACCCTAAATCGGTCCCTGTTTCTGGGCATGGTGAAGACACAAAGCCAATGTGGGCAGATTGGTTTACCTTGGCTGCCAACGGAATACCTTTGGTGGAATATTTTAAACCATATCTTAAACCTTTGGCCTCTTCAGCTAATCCAGACCGGCTCTCCATCACTGCTGAATCCCGTTGGCCTAAGTAAACGGGTCGTGCTATATTGGAATAATGAGCGAAAACCACTGCGCTGGAGTCTGGCTCGGAGTCCTCATCACACAGCAGAAAGGGCTTCAATGTGTCGCTCTCGGATTCTCTGGCTGCGGGCTGAGCTAGGACCTTGGTTTCGAGCTCATCGAGTGACTTGATTTTTCTTGAACTCTGCTCGACAAAATAAAGCAAACTATCGGCAGTTGGGACTGGGCTGACTGAAGCCGACCCCAATGCTCTGTCTGCTGTTAGGTCCTGTGCGTCCGTCTGAAAGCACTCCAGCAGCGGCTGCCGTAGCCCACTTACGTTTCCTGTCGAGTAGCCGGCCTGCACAATGCGTTTCCTCATGCTTTCGAGGCTACTTGAGTATTGACCTTGCTCTGCGGACGGATCTCTGCTCAGTTGCAAAGGACTTGCCTGCACATCACTGTAGAAGGTGCTTCTGATAACACTGTGTCTTGGTAAAAGAGTGCACGGGGGCTTAGAGCTTCCATCTACTGACGCCTGAGCCCTTTCCTCTCCCTGTATTGGAAGTGCAAGAGCCCGATCGGCTGAGATTCCTCGCACTGAGCTGCTGGTTGTCGCTCCCTCCTCTGCAGGAAAGTCACCTTTTCCCACAGTAGCTGCTTGAGAGACGGAGGATTCCATGCTGCTTTTACTCAGACGGAGCTCTGCAAGGGGTTGAGAACATATATTCGTCGATTCCGCTCCTTCAGGAAAGCCCCACGAGCCCAGCTCGGATATTATCTGCGGTTGCCTTTCAACAGCGACACTGCTGCTTAAGACCGACCCGTAGCTCTTGTCGCCATTGCTACCTTGGACTGAAAAGTCGCTCGAGGAAGAAACAGATCCCCGTTGTTGTTCCCTTTGTTCCTTTCCATCCCCCGAATGCTTGAGGTTCTTCTGCGTGCCCAGGTTGGCAGCTGGAGCGGTGAACGCCTTTGTAGGGTAGCTGGAGTCTTCCAAATCGGAGGAGGAGGCGCTGGGGGTGGACGAGCTGTGTTCTTTAAGCAGGTGTCGAGGCATTCCGAGAGAGGAGCCCTCGGGGGCTGTGCCCAACAAGCCGGGTATCGATCGCATCACAAGTACTGATCTGTAGCACGTCAGGGAACGCTGTAAATAACAACACGTCAAGGACAGCACATTCAGGCTTGGTTTAACAACAACAATAATAATCCTGGCCTTTGCTATGGCGCCTTAGCGCATCAGACGGACGTCTCAAAGCACCTCACGGGATTTACTGCCAAATGGAGTGACTGTGTACTTGTAGGCAAACGCGACAGCACTATTGCGCCCGGCAATGTCTCACAAACAGCCATGAAACGAGTGCCCGATTTTATTTGGGGGCTTTTGGCCCGGACACGGGGAGAGAGAGAGACTCCCTTCTCTTTTCAAACAGCTATGAGATCTCTAACGTTCACTTGAACAGACAGACGGGACCTCGGTTTAACATCTCATCAGAAGGACAACAACAACCATGACAAGATTACATTTGTACAGCGCCTTTCACGTCGGGAGGACGTCCCAAGGCGCTGGACAGTGTACAGCGTTTCAGACCCAAGCTGGGGAGAAGGGAGGGGAGGGGAAGGAGGGTGGCCGATGGCGTGGTCGAAGAGAAGGGTTTTGAGGCGGGACTTGAAGGAGGCTAAGGAGGGGGCGAGGCGGAGTGACCGGGGGAGACAGCACCTCTGACAATGTGGCACCCCCAGCGCTACATTGGAGTGTCAATTTAGACTATGTGAGTTCAAATTCTGACATGTCATTGGAACCCACAACATTCTGACTTGGGGCTGAGACTGCTACCACTGAGCCAGACTGGCACTGGTTTATTTGACGGGCGCTAAATACTGAGCTAACAAAACATATACTTGTAGCTAGATCTTCAGCCTTTTATTCCACACCATAACAGCCACTGTATAAACTATCAATCCATCAGCACCACCAATTGTAGGACATTGTAGCCCATCACAATTGGATGCGTTAATTACTTTCTCTCCCAAATCATTGAGTACAAATCCAACCAGCAAAGACTTACAAATACGCATTAGGCAAACAACCATTTATCTGGAGGATTGCTAGCCAGGACACCAGGAAAAACTACCTTCTATTTTCAAATAGTGCTGTTAGGATCTCTAACATTCGCCTGAACAGGCAGATGAAACTTTGGCTCAGTATCTCAGCTGATGGTCAACAATCTTCTGACCTGCAGCCAAGAGAGTTACCAACTGAGCTGACATTTATCCTCTCGCAGTTATTCCCTTACCTGCCAGTTGTTTCTTGATATGAAGAATTTCAATCGTTTTGTTTTAATCGTGCATGCCTCTTGGACTTCTTGTTTTTCCTGGGAAAAAAAGGTACACTTCAATTAAACTCACTCCCCTCGGATAATGACAACTAACTTACACAAGGAGAGATGTGTGTAGTGTATGATCATTTTCACTGATCGTGAGCCAGTGACTCGAGAGCATCAATTTAAGTTTAATTACCAAAGAAGGAAATAGGAATATTGGGAGGATTTATTCTTTACACAGAGGGTTGTTAGGATGTGGAATGCCTTATCAGATAAGGGGTCAACACCAGATCCATATTTCAACTCATCTCGTTCCATGATACTGACACTACTCTCTTCCCATTACAGTTTCAAGCTGTTTCTTAAATAAGTCCTCTATCCTCACCTGAATCAACCTTACACTGCAATATACATTTATATAGTGCCTTTCACATTGGGAGGATTTAAAGCACTTGACCTTATAGGTCTTACTGGCTATGGGGGTTGGAATCGAAGGGGAAGATGGCTGAAAGCTGATGGTGAGGCTGAGTGAAGGGAGAGGCCAGGTTGGTAGCCTTCTTGGTAGCCTGTTGCAGCTGTCATCCCCTCTGTACACAGAGATACTTCCTGGTCTCTCCACCAAAAGGTGTGTCAAGGACATTTGCTCACTCGTATTTACAGTGTGAAAATAAATCACTTACCTGAAGCCAACGGTGCGTCAAACACTGTCCTGCTGTTGGCCTGTCCCTAAAGGGAGAAAAACAAACCTGGTTTTATTTAAAATAATCACATTCAAGTGAGCAACCGATGAGGAAATGTTTGCACCGACATAAGAACATAAGATCGCTGAGCGCAATTGCAGCTTCTTTTCATTGAACAGTTCGTTAACAAAACAGGGTTTGACTCACTCGGGAACTACTTTGATAATTCCTTCAACAAAATCTCGAGCGTCTTCGCTTACGCACTCCAAATCCCGCTCAGCCCACGAGAAGGACCCTTCCCTGACGTTCATCAGTGTTGTCTTGTCATTTTCACCGGCGAAGGGGCAACTGCCTGTCAAACTGCAACGCACCACAAACGTGGAGTTAGAACATCTTTCGCCGTGTGATTACCAACACGGACGATGTGAGAACCGGACTTCGAGCTCTGAACTTTTCTGTAGATCTTTTGCTATTAAATGGACTGAGCGACGGTTGAGATTTTGATATAACGGTCTCGCTCCTTGTCTTTCTGTCTGAAAGTCCCACCTCACCACCTACCTCTTTGAAAACCCCCTCCCATTTCACTTCCTTGTTTGGTGTCTGTCCTTCTAAGGGCTCCGAGACGTTAACCTACTTGAGGAGCGCTGTAAAAATGCAAGCTGTTGTTGTAGTTTTCAATGAAACCTTTTTTTTCTGAATTACAAGAGTCGTCTTAAGTTTGACTGCGTGACTAGTTTTAGTTCACTGGTGTGTAAGAATCATGGTTCAGAAGCAGCACAGCCATACAGGAATAATAATAATAATAATACTTGCATTTGATATAACAAATCTGGCTTCAGTCACACTTCCTAACAATTAATTACTCCCTGGTGTCCATCCTAAAATTGCACTTCACAACCTGGAAGTATTATGCTCTTGTCTTGCTGTTTTGACCTATCTGAGTTTATCTTATCTATCTCATTTAGTACCTCAAACACCTGAATTAGGTTTCCCATCAGATACCTCTTGAAAGACTGGAGCTAAGTTGAACCAGCAGAATTATACTGGAGACATTTGACTTACCATAAAAATGCGATAACTCCAATAGACCTGTTCGGGAGAGAAAAAAAATTGATAAAAGTGAGGTGTAATTTAGTAATTATCTCGTCACTACCAATAAACCGTTCCTTAAGAATCTCTAAACCTCAGCTGAGATTTCCTCTCCTCCCACCTACACATGGAAATCCCAGAGATAGATGGTTGGAATGGAATGCGCTCTCTCTCTCTCTCTCTGGAGGGACACCCCCCTGCTTACCCAATTCCGGAGAGTATTAGGCGCAGGTTGGCCAAGGCTTGGGGACCCCAGGGGTAACTGCTGGAGTCTAACCAGCTAAAACCACACGTAGCTTGGCATTAATATCTTTGCTCTACGTGTATTTTAATTTTCTAGGAACTTACCATATATCAGTGGCCTTTGAGACTGGATCCTGGCAGACGATTTCAGGGGCCACAAACTCAGGGGAACCGTATTTGCTGAACTGGCCAGGCGACAGCTCTTGTGCAAACCCAAAATCACATATCTTTATGCTGTCTCTCTCCGGGTGCACCATTAAAATGTTGGCTGGCTAATTAAGGAACGAAAAAATGATCGATTTAAATAAAACAGTAACGAAATATTGAGTGACCAGCCAGCGGTATTAAGTTCTTTGAGACATCCTCTCGAAATGAACCACGCTATACAAATGTGAATGTACTTTGTATTGTACAATTTTAGAACAATGATTTTTAGGACCTGCGAAATTTGATTACTCGATTCCATTGTCAAATTTCATTTCACACCAAGAATAACAATAACCCTCGTGTCTGATTACAGGCTGTATAATCCCTTCTTCGTGAAGTCTTAAAACGCTTCACAAAATACGCTGCAAAGCGAATTGACTGTATATATTGTGGGTGAAATCTTGAACAATGCTGTCTTTCCACTTGATGAACCTTGGAATAGACACATATATATATATATACACACACACATACACAAGTTATGAGTTAAGGAGCCACAGTAAGGTATATGAAGGTATATAAAGAATTCATGCCTTGGTTAGTTTAAAGGAATGCATCTTACCTTAATATCAAGGTGAAGGATGAGCTTGTCATGGAGATATTGGATCCCTTCCAAAATCTGCTGGATGTAGGTCTTAATCTAGAAACAGCAACAAAGGCATTCATTCATATTTTACGAATAATAATCATCCTTGCATATGGCATCTTTTATTTCGGGAGGGTATCTCAATGCAAGATTTACTGCAAAGCATCGTGCCCGAAGGCAAAGGTAGCTACCAAGGCACGTAGGGAGCCTTAAAGCGAATCAATTTATTTGGGAAGAAGTGTTGGCCAGGACACCGGGAGAGCGCCATGAGATCTTGAACAGGCACAGATGAGACCCTCAGTTTAACGTCTTATCCAAAGCATGTCACAGCCAACAATGCAGCACATATCCCCCAGCGCTGCACTGGACCTTGGGCCTAGATTGGACAGTTCGAAGTATCAACACATGGTCCAAAATGAAATCCTACCTCGACTTCAGCGACTACATCCTTTTTGAGCAAATGGTCCAACAGTTTTTCAGTAGAACATCTGTTAAACGTAGCTCACGAGAATAACAATTGAATAGGAGAGCCTGGAATGCAAGTGTCAGTGGGTTGTTCAGTCATGGGGGGGGCAGCAAAGCCGAGTATCACATCTTCAAGACGTCTTAAAGCGCTTCGCAGAATATACTGTAAAGTGAATTGACGGATATTTTGTGGGTGAAATGCGGCAGCCAATTGCACACAGCAGTGTCCCCACAAACAGTTGTGAATTTTTTAAGGGATTATTACCCCAAGAAAGGGGACCACTAATCGACTAACAACCTGGTTCCCACTTACTTATCTGCTGGGTAAACAGATGCGTGTGGATAAGGAAACTTGCCTAAAGTTTCGCCCTGCCCAGGACTCAAACCCTGGTCCTCTCGCTTGCGAGGTGAGTGCGCTAACATACTCCTACTTCTTCCTATGCCCCGAACTCTGGAAATCCCTACCTGTACTACTCCGTCTCGCCCTCTCTCTCTTTCTGTCTTTAAGTCCGCCACAATCCTACCTGTCTGAATGTATCTATTGGCCACTTCCCACTCCCCATCCCCACTTCCTCGGTGTCCCTGTGAAGCATTCTGAGCCGCTGCCCTGTTTAAAGGGTGTTATTATCAACAACAACTTGTGTTTGTATCGTGCCCTTTACACAGGGTAGCAGGTCGGATCGCTGACAATGATTTCGCTTGACGCCAAGTTGAGGAGAACGGGGAGATGATCAAAGGCACGGACGAAGAGGAAAGTCTTCAGGCGAAGATGGGCAATGAGGACTCACACAGCGGAGGGACTGAGGCAGGGAGTTCCCGAGGTTCGAGGCGTGGCTGCTGATAATGGAGTGGGGAGGTCAGGGGCACAAGCTGTTGTTAGTAGGATGTCAAAGGCACAGATGAACGAACAAATGTGGCAAGGATACAGATCCAGCACCAGGACCAGCGTCCTCTTGGTCTCAAACATGTCCAGCAAGCAGGTGATCCTCGGATGGTTAACTCTGGATAAGAGGGCGAGTTCCTTAAAGGCCCGGGAACTGGTGCTTCTCCTGAGCGGAATGAACTTGGCTGCACTGGACGCACCAGTCTGCTTACTGACAACTCGCTTCACAAAACCACACGATCCCCTTGGGAAACAAACAAAAAAATGATCTCTCTTCATCACGCGGGAGACACGAGCAGTAATCGACGCGTTCAACGCAGCTCCCAAACAACAACAACAACAACAAATGGCATTTTTGTATACTGTCGGGGGAGGATGTCTCAAAGGGTCTGGACCTAAGCTGGGGGGTTGGAACTAGGAGGATGGAGGGAAGGGAAGGTGGGGGTAGGAGGGCGAAGGGCCATTACCACATCTTACATAGAGGTTAATAAGGTAATAACAAGAGTGTGACCCCCCCACTCCCCCATAACAATGGTCACTGCTGACGGCTGCTTTGCAGCTGCCACTGACCTGGCTGGATTATTGATTTAGCTCAAGCCCCCGACCCCTCCAAAGCACCTCCACCTAATATCTCTCCGTTCCTTTTTCCTTCACCCGCCTATCAAGTTGACTCTTAAATCCATTGATGCTCTTTGCTTCAACCACCGCAGATTCGGACAATGAGCTTTTAAAGCAAATTTCAGTTCCCTTCTCTCTCTGACCTCGAAACTTCCTCGGGTGCACAACGCTGGAAGAGACAGAGCAGTTTCACTCTGATGGAGATGGTCACTCTGATTAAAAGGTCACTAGCGTTACTATCAGTAATTATATGAACAAGTGCGCTGATTGAAGAACGGCTGATTGAGGGTCTGTCTGAGCGCTGACTAGAGCAACAACAAGAGGCTGAGGGCTCTTACAATCCAGACACTTCTACATCTTTTCTTATCCACATCTCGCTAATCTTTTATCGATAGAAATTTGACTTGTGCGGATTTCGGGATTCCGTGATTGAGATACAAGTGGTATTTAAGTCACGCTGTTTACAGTATTTGTCAGGGACCAGCTAAAACCATATAGTGTGCCAGACAGCAATATCAATAACAAGCTGGTTAGACTCCAGCAGTTACGCCAACGGTTCCCCAACTATCCGGAGAGAGAGCGCATCCCATTATAACAATCTATCTCTGGCATTTCCACGTGTAGGTGGGGGTGCAAGGATTTCTCAGTGTGGTTTGGATACTCTTAAGCTCGGTGATGGGTTTCCGCGTGTGTCAGACACTCGGCTGACCCAAGAAGGATGGAACTGGTGCCTTTACGATCAATCTTCTCAATCGACAAACGTCTGCAGAATAATTTGTTCATTTCAGAAACGGAAGCAGTGCTTTGTACTCGCATGTAATTCAGACAGACATACCTTCCAATTTCTTCTTTCACATCGTAATAGGAATGCAGTTTCCTTCTCTCTGAAAGTTTCTTCCCGTCATCTTCTTTGTCTGAACTGCCCTCTGGCCACCAAAAAAGGGACAACTTATTTTAACACCGTACACTTTTCAGACTGAAGGTTTGACATGTGTCGTCTTTAAATTCAACCTGGCAGTTGGACTTTAGAAATCCCAAGACACTATTCATGGAAAGGGACTTTCTCCCGTTGTCCTGGCCTTCACACCAAATTGGTCATTCACTTAAATAACTCAAAAAAAAATTGGTCACTCAATCCATGATTATTTGTGGGACGCTGCTGTACGCAATCGGCTCCCGTGTTTCGCCCACAAAACACGCAGTCAATTTACTTTACAGTATATTCTGTGTAGCGCTTGAGACGTCTTGAAGACGTGATAAGGTGCTATACCAAATGCAAGGATTATTATAGTATATATATTGCGTTTCCTTACAATTTCTTCAGCAATAATAATAATAATCTTGCACTTGGTACACTTGCCTTTCATCCAGGGAGGACGTCCCAAAGCACTTCACAGGATTTACTATAAAGCGAGTGACTGTGTATTTAGAGGCAGTATGGGCACAGCCTCTAAAAAACAAACAGGAAGTGTTTTGCTTTTCGTTGGGGGTATTTGATATGGCGCCTTATCGTGTCTTCAAGACGTCTCAAAGTGCTTCACAGAATATACTGTAAAGTGGAGTGACTGTATATTTTGTGGGTTTACCGTCTAATCTGAAGTATGGCATCTCCAGTCTAAGATGGCAGTTCTCCCCAGTACTACGCTGGAGTGTTAGTCTAGGCTGTGAGTTAAAATATCTAACTTATCTTCTTAATTAGTTACCTATCTGTTTTTCACTGTTTTAGTCATTTAATTCTTGGGGTATAAAACTTACACTGCCATCCAGTGGCCGCAGAGGTAACACGGTAACAGAAGTCATAATCCTTGCATTTGATTCAGTGCCTTATCACGTTGATACGTCTCAAAGCGCTTCATAGGATATACTTTAAAGTGGATTGACTGTGCATTTTTATGTGTGAAACTCGGCATCGAATTGCAAACAGCAGTGTCCCACAAACAGCCGTGGGTTGAGTGACCAAATTATTTATTCATTTATTTATTTATTTATTTGGAGGGATTATTACCCCCCGAAAAGCGATCTGCCAATCGTCTAACAACCAGGTTCCTACTTACTGCAAGTTAAACGAGAGGAGTGTGATGTAAGGAAACTTGCTTAAGGTTTCGCCCCTGCCGGGAATCGAACCTGGGGCCTCTCTGTTGCGAGGCCAGTGCTCTCACAAATACACTACAGCACTCCACGAATCGAAGATTGTTATCAGAAACAGAAGCAGGCCATTCGGCTCACCAAATCTCTTTGCCCAGGGCTCCCCCAACATATTGTTAGGCACTTGGAGAAGTTCATTCTATGTGAAAAGCACCTTACAAGTTGTTGCTACAAAAATGTTTTAATGGGACAGAGGACAGCGCCTGTTTACCTTCGTGCTTTAGAGCAACTGAACAGCTTTCAGAGCCTATGTCACCCTCAGCAACATACTGTCCCTCATTTTCCTTCCTCTCGAACACGAAGGCGGGGTCGAAGAGGAGGGTCTTGTGAGCATGTTGCTCTCTTCCTTCAAGGTCTTTCCCAGGGATTTCTTCTCTGTCTTCTCTCTGTAAATCATCCCTGGTAATAAACACAGACGACGTTTCAGCATAAAATATCACTTTACACTACGGTGCAAACAGGAATGACCGGAATAGGCTCAGGACGGCAAACCTCGATCGATTCTCCTCTTGGAGAGTCCGACTGGATGACAGACTCAAACCCCAACATTGGGCTTGAATGCACAGTTGTCTGAACGAGAGTCGAGAGCTACAAATAAGCCAAGCTGATATCTGGACAAAAAAACAAACATTTATTTACAGAATCTATTTCCTCTGCTGCAATTTACTATCCCTTCAGCAACAATAAGGTGTATTTATCTAGCGCCCTCCAAACAGGGTAGTGTTTCGGAGAGCGTCCCAGGTACAGTATTGATGGTAGGCGTGGTGACGGGTTTCTGCTAGTGTCAGACACCTGAGGATTGGCCAAAAAATGAAAGTCCACTATCACTTTGAGTAAGGGTGTAAAACATACCGGGTCCAATATTCAGATGATGTTGCAGTTGTTACCCCACAGCTAATAGACACCTTGGTGCTTTGTACCGCATGAGTAGCCTGTAAACTCTCCATAAAATCCGATTTCTCACCAACATGCCACCCTGCAATAAAGAACATAAGAACATAAGAATTAGGAGCAGGAGTCGGCCATTCGGCCCCTCGAGCCTGTGCCCCGCCATTCGATAAGATCATGGACGATCTTCAGACCTAACTCTAATTACCCGCCCTCTCCCCATATCCGCTAATCCCTCTATTTTTTAAAAATCTATCAGTCTCAGCCTTGAAGATGTTCAAGGACTGACATCTACAGCCTTCTGGGGGAGTGAATTCCATAAAGTCACTGCCCTCTGAGTGAAGAAATGTTTCCTCAACTCTGTTCTAAAAGGCTGACCCTTAATTTTAAGACTGTGACCCCTGGTTATAGATTCTCCTACCGGGGAAACAGACCCTCAGTGACTACTTTATCAGCCCTTTAAGAATCTTATATGTTTCAATAAGATCTCCCCTAATTCTTCTGTACTCTAGAGAATATAACAATAAAGTAGGTAATCGAGATGACACCAACGTATAAAATGCAAAGATTATTATATCATTATATGTTTAGACTATTCTTTCACACTTCTAAATAAGAGTTTGAATTACTTGGACGGCACAGAAAGTTAAACAACAAGGACCCTATCACCCACACCCTCGCCCGTCCACTGGCTTCCCACCACCCCCAGAGGATAGAGTTCAACATCCTTGTCCTTGTCTTCAAAGCCCTCCGCAGACTTGCCTCTCCCTGCTAACCCCATACTCAAGACCCTCCTCTTCAACCTCGCCTTCGTTCACCCTCCCAGCACTATTAACGATTCACACCTCAGTTGGTCTCATCTCTGAATTAGTAGTTTGTGGATTCAAGCCCCACAAAAGAACTTTGAGCCCTTATCTGACACTCCAACACAGTGCCGGGAGAGCAGTGCATTGTCGGAGGTGCTGTCCGGATAAGACGTTAAAACCGAGATCCTATTGCCTGTTCAGGTGGACATTAAAGATTCCCAGGGCACTGTTCGGAAAGGGAAGGAGAAGGGAGTTTCTCCCTGTGTTTTCTGCAATAATAATCCACCAGATATTTAAAATAATAATTTGCTGCTTGTCTGTTTGTGGATTATTGTTGTGGCCAAATTGCCTGCCACGTTCACCTACAGGTAGTCACTGCACTGTGCAGTAAACTCTAATGCAACGCTTTGAGATGTACTCCCAACGTGAAAGGCATTAAATCAAATGCAAGGATTATTATATATTACCTGTCGCCTCTTGTGGATCCAAATGACCGTGACAGCTCTCAGGAACATCCAGTTTGTGGCTCTTGATGTTCCGTAACTTACGCGACTCTTCTTCCAACTTACCAGCCGCTTCACGCAAAGCACTGGGAAAAAAAATTGGAAAATAAACGTTCAATCATAGCACAGCTGAAAGGTTTGCCCTTTGGTTTACCTATTTGTTCAGTGCCCCTTCCTCAAGAAACAATGCATAGACTAAAACGACCGGTTTTAATCGCAGAAAAAAGTGGTCCATTTTGAATGAAAGAAAAAGGAGGGGAAATCCAAACATTAAACAGTAAAGGTTTAAAGGCAGAGGAAGAACAAGGAAACCTAAGAGTTCACATGCACAAAAAGTGGGAGCGCAAATTGACAAAGGTAATGGAATACTAGGGTAAAAATGGGTGCACAGAGCCCAAAACATCAACTATTCAGACAATGTACTATTCAGTTTTGGGCATCCCAGTTTAGGAAGGTTTCAAGGCCATGGTGAGGGGATAAAGGGGATTCACCAGGAATTAGAGACTTTCCTGCTGAGCAGGCGTTCTGATCTTTAGATACAGTATACAATACAATACATTGTAGGTAAAAAGCCATTAAATTAAGATCATTAACCAAAAAAACCTAAAAGGGAGAGGTTAGAGGCTACAGAGAAAGATAAAGGGCTGGCCCAGGGACAATGGGTCAAATGGCCTCTTTCTGTGCTATAAAAGTCCATGATAAAATCTGTGGGATTATAACTGGTGTGTATAATGGGTTTGGACTTTAGGTAATATTATAATATCCCTTGCATTTAATATAGCGCCTTATCACGTCTTTGAGACAGCGCCTCACAGCGCCTCACAGATGCTGTAATTTTGTGGGCGAAACGCGGCAGCCAATTGCGCACAGCAGCGTCCCACAAACAGTCGTGGATTGAGTGACCAAATTATTATTCTTTTTTTTAAAAGGGATTATTACCCGTGGAATAGCGATCCGCCAATCGACTAAAACTGGGTTCCTACTTACTGCAAGGGAAACAGAGGCATGTGGCGTGAGGAAACTTGCCCAATGTTTCACCCTGCTGGGAATCGAGGCCTCGAGGCGAGGGCTCTAACCACTCAGCTGCAGGACACCACAGATAAGGGGTTAACAGTGGGTGAGTCGTATTTCTGCCCAATACATTCCCTGCCCAAAATAGAACGAAATTCTCAGTTGGGTTTGGAGACGCTTATGCAACAGTGATGGGTTTCGACGGGTATCAGACACCCGGCCGACCACACAAAAAAAATGAAAAACTTGACCACATCACCCCTCAGCCTTCTCAGTCTTTACACGGTTCTGGATTCCGTAAATAATAATGAAGACTGAGTTGAATACTTTCCGATTGTGTCTTATGTACTTAACAATAACCACCTCAAGCAGTCACCTTGACAAACTAAGTTGCTCAGTTACATTCAGGTCAGGTGTGATCGTCCTTCTTCTGAAGGTGGTTGGGCTGAACTGTACTTCACGCAGTTTCTTGACGGTTACGCTTTGAATGCTCTCATTTTCCACATCTGTGTGTCGGGGCAGAAAACAAATGTTACTCTTGTAATGGTGTTTTCTGACACTGAATGTGGCAGATAATTCCACATTCCGACCGCCCTCTGAGTCAAGTTTTTTTTTCTGACCTCCCTTCGATTATTTTTGTGATTATCGTAAATTTGTGACCTCTAAATTTGTTACTGATTCGCCAAACAGTGGAAATAATCTATTTACTATATAATTATCTGGTTAGGCTCCAGCAGTTACCCCATCGCACACTCTGGACTCCCCCAAGCCTTGGCTCTTGCCAACCTGCGCTTAATACTTTCCGGAGTTAGGTAAGCAGAATGCGTCCCTCAGAGAGAGAGAGAGCGCATTCCATTCCAACAACCTATCTCTGGGATGTCCACGTGTAGGTGGGAGGCAGGGAATTCTCAGCTGGGTTTGGAGACTCTTAAGCAACGGTGACGGGTTTCCGTGTGTGTCAGACACCCGGCTGGACAGAGAAAAAGAAAAACTTGACCATGTCACCCCTCAGCCTTCTCAACTCTTTAACTCCTCAAGTCTCCCTTCGTAAATGAAACTCCTCATCCCTGGTAGCATCCCAGTAAATCATCTGTGCCATCACCCGACAGTCGGGCTGACACTCTTGCATTCTGCAAGGTTTTGATGTGTGTTTATTCGACATCTTGATACTGTAGGGTACTGTCGTGTTATTTTGATAAGGTCCTGCTGCAATGGTAAAGGACGCTCTGTTCTTGAGTGTTTAAAATACTAAAGTGAATTGAGAACCTGGACAAGGGACGTCTCTGCCCTGAAACTGAATGATCCAAAACAGGGAAGAATAAGCCCTAAAATTGGAGCTACGTCAATCAGAAGCGAGATCACAAAACATTTCTTCACAGAAGGTTGAGAGAGCGTGAAAATCATTAACCCTGAGGGCTGTAGAGGCAGAATCACTTGGGATGTTTAAGAGGAGCTGGATGGGTATTTGGGAAGTTTGGGTATTAAGGATAAAAAACAGGGAAATGGAGAATATTTGCTAGGCCAGGATATTAAGGGATAGGAGGCAAGGGCGGGTAACTGGTCTTAAGGTACAGATCAGCTATGATCTTATAAAATAGTGGAACAGGCTTGAGGGGCTGAACGGCCTCCTCCTGTTTCTATGTTTCTAACAGGATGTGCAATGTTCTACCGGGTGCAGCGGTCGAGGCAGGATCCACATTAGCTGAGACACGACTTACGCTTTAGGGGTCTGGTTTGGTCATAGCTGCTGGTGGGAGATTCTGGCGAGTCTGGTTTAACAGCTGTGTCAATTGCAAGCTCTTTGGTCTCCCCTTCACAATACTCTGGGACACCGAGTTCTGAAGAGACAGGTTCCGTGCCTTCCCCCTGTTATCTTGCGACAGAGTCACGTAGGTCACTAATGAGGTATCTACTACTTCACTTAATGCCTCGTCGTCACCCTCATGTGATGAGTGAGGAGTATCTTCCGAAGCTGGATGTGATGCAGTCTCTTCTCCCTGTAGCCAAGGTTCCCTTCTCTCCTCATCCTCTCTTGTCTGACCCCAATACTGGCTATTCTCTCCGTCTGAGGCGCTTGACAGGACCTCTGCGAAAGATACTCTCTTTGTTTTCCTGGACCCGACTCTGCCCTGGATGTCTGGCCCAAGGTCTCCTTGCGATGTGTATCTGTGTGAAGGGACGATGGTATTAGGCATGTTCACATGATATGACAATATGTACATTTATAAAGCCAATGTTAATTATACGCTGGTATATCTGATGAATGATAAATTACTGGGATTATATAAATGACCTAGTGCAGGTAACCACCCAAATCAATGCAGGTACATATATACCAGTACAGCTTACCCCGTGCAAGTAACACCTGGACATGTACACCTGAACCTGTGCAATTACACGTACCAGCAAATTCTTATGTTCTTATAGCATGTGAAGTGCTTCAAGATGTCCGCCCGACATGAAAGGCTCTCTATCAAACGCGAGGATTATTATTATCGCAATTTAAGGCATTGACTTTTTACTCACTCTGTGTCGACACTTCTTCTTTGGATGCCCAACTCCTTATTCGGTGGGTATTCCGTGTCACCTTTACTCTCTCCGCTTCTTGTTTCTCTTGACAGAGCTGTTAATGTGGGGGCAAATAGTAGGACTGAAATGGGATTCAAGAGCCAAGCACAGCGCAAGTTGCAAACCACACTTACACAGAGTGAAATAGCACAGAAACAGGCCACCTGGCCTAACTAGTTTATACTCCACACAAGCCCTCACTTGCCTTATTCCCCTCTCTTATCCGGTGTGTATTTATGTCCCCTCATTTGTATAATCCCAACTTGCGCTGCTTGGAAACACTCAATTTAACTGTCTCATCTCCAGAAAGAAAAGCTCCAACCTGTCTAACGTGTGTCAGTCTGGCTCAGGGTAACACTCCCAGTCTCCTGGCCGACAATCCCCCAAATAAAAGTCGGTCACTCGCACCATGGCTGTTTGTGTGCAAAATGACTGCCACGTTCACCCCCAAAGCAAACAGTCACTGCACTTTACAGTCTACCTTGCGCGCTTTGGGACGTCCTCTGCACTTGTAGCGTGCCTTCCACGTCGGGAGAACGTCCCAAAGTGCTTCACAGGATTTACTGCAAAGTGTAGTAACTGTAGACTAACTAGCACAGTAGCAATATCATGTCAAACAGCCATGAAGTGTATGAGCAAGCTTATTTGGATTGCTGACCACTGTTCCAGGAAAAACTCTCTTCTCTCTTAGGAGAAGGATTTGAACAGGTATGCACGGCGCACTTAAAATCTCAACAGAAGGAAAGCACCTCCAATAATACAGCATGATCCCAGCCCTGCACTGGATGTCAACTAAGATCTTAAGCTCCCCTGGTTATGTATTGACTCCCAACCTTCTGACTCAGATGTGAGAGTGCTACCAACTGAGCCAGACCGACAATTTGAATCGTTTGTTGTGGGAGTTTTTAGTTGACATCATTTAATTGCTGTGATTTTCTTTAATAGGTGAGATTCGACAAGATAGAGACGAAGGAACGTTGAAACCGCTCACTGGCTAACCGTGAGAATTCTGAGGAGGATGGATAATGTAGATTGAACTGGAAGGGTATGAAACTGTATTTGCTTAATAAAATTCCCATCTACATTTATATATCGCCTTCGACCTGAGATGGACATTGAATTGCTGGCTGGGCACCTGAGCTGGGTGTGGGAGCAGGGTGGGGAGAGGAAAGATGCCTGAATGCACGGTCAAAGAGTTACATCTTGAGATGAGCTTCAACGAGGTGAGGGAGAGAGGGAGTCGGAGGGAATCTTGAGATGGAGTTCTTCCGGCAGTTGAAAGCCCGCCTTCTGATGGTCAGACAGATAGCTCGGGGACATGAAACATGAGCAAAGTATGAGTTCCTTTGGGTTGAAGCAGGTTCCAGAAGTAGGGTAGGACAATACCATGGAGGGATTTAAAAGTGAGATCAAGGATCTTGGGGGAAGGGGAGCTAATGGAACCAAGCAAGGGTGGGGGTGATAAGCTCATGGACCAGAGGGCACGCACACAAAATGAATAGCCCTCAATATTTTCCCCATTGAACAGTGCGTAAAGTGAACAGACTCAGAAAAAGCACTTAACACTTGAGTGGAGAGGTAAGTGGGGTCTCCTTGGAACTGAGCTGGCTCCAAGAATCGAGCCAGCCCCCTGGGGTGGTTTCTGGACCGGGTCCTGAGCCAGCAGGGGCCGCAGTACCCCAGAGCACTGCTGATGACAGCACAGCCCGGCCTGGCTCATCGGCAGGTCCTGGAAAGGCAGACCAGTCACTTCAGTTCCTATTAACCCTGCAAGCCAAAGCCGTAGGGTTGTTCTAGCTGGACAAGCAGCGGGAAAGCTTGCCAGATACTGATATCAATAATAATAATAATAATAATCCTTGCATCGTCGGGAGGACGTCCCAAAGCGCTTCACAGAACACACTGTAAAGTGAATTGACTGTATATTTGTGGGCGAACGCGGCAGCCAATTGCGCACAGCAATGTCCCACAAACAGTCGTAGATTGAAAATGACCAATTTATTATTGTTTTTGTTATTATTATTATTAATATTATTATTGTTATTATCAATGGCAAGCTATGCGGTTTTAGCTGGTGAGTCTCCAGCAGTTACCCCAGCGCACACTCTGGGGTCCCCAAGTCTTGCCTCTTGCCAACCTGAGCCTAATACTTTCCGGAATTAGGTAAGGAGGGTATGTCCCTCCTAGGAGAGAGAGGGAGAGAGCGAGAGAGGGAGAGAGTGCATTCCATTCCAACGATCTATCTCTGGGATTTCCATGTGGAGGGGGGACGTCTGGAATTCTCAGTTGGGTTTGGAGACTCTTAAGCAACGATGACGGGTTTCCGCACGTGTCAGACACCCGGCTGACCCCCCCACCAAAAAAAAGGAGTTCAGGNAAAAAAAAAGACAACACAGAAAGCAGGAGACACACTTTGATTTACTTTTCTAAAGATTACCACACCAAAAGGAAGTAAGTACGAGAATAAAGTACATACAAGAATTCCTTGAAACACGTACAAGAATGGCCCAGTCTTTTTTTTAGGCTCGTTTTTAAACGCATGATATATTTTTAAAGGCACTGTTTTGAATATGTTTCCCAAAGCTAATTCATACTGTGCAAAGTGATGTGTGTGTTTTTTTTTTTTCTCTTTCCAGATACAGAAGTAAAAGCTAAAGACAAAACGTGACCAAATCTTGGTGCAACGAGTAGCGACTGTAGTTTGAATTCTCTGATGTGGGCTCCACAATCTTTGAGTTGATTGCTGTCCCAGTGCAGAAGCTGCCAATGCAAACCTGCGGTGCCATTCACCTGGCGCTTGCAGCTCATGCATATTGACCTCGACTCGGAAGGGAAAATCTTGCTTTGGCAATATTGGGCTCGGCAGATATGTTGAGGAGGCACGTGACTGTGCTGTTGCAGAACATCGCAACGCTTTGCAAGATTAAAAGATATGTATTGAGAATTCCCGTGAACCCTGTTCTTAATTCAGTTGCCGGAAGGCATTCCCAGCATCCGGGAGCTACTTTTCTTGACAGCATTTCAAGAAGAGGACAGTTATCCCGCACTGCGATGCGCTTGAAAAGTGATGGGGGAGCATTTTGCCAACAGCACAACAGCACCCGGTCTGTGCAATTAGCCCTAATCTATTCTTTCAGCGTCAATTACTCTAAAAAGATGCAACAAATTTTTTAATATAAGCTAAACTGTCTTCTTCTGGTGAGTAGCCATACACTTGCAAATTGGCCGCTTGCTTTAAACCATTTAGACTGCACAATGAAAGTCACATGTGGTCATCTAACTGGACAGCCATGGATCTTCGAGCAAAGATGCTTAAAATCTCAATTCCTTCCTTTTTTTTCTCAAGGAGAAATTTGCTGGTCAGTGAGTCAGTAACTAGTAAACGAGCAAATGGGAAGGTGAGGAGAAATGTATTCACGCACAGAGCGCTTAGGATTTGAGGCAAAACACATATCGGCCTGCAAGAGGGAAGTAGTCAGATATGTTGAAAAGAGTCAGGGATGTGGGGGAAAAGGGCAGGGAAGTGGGACTGAGAGGACCGCTCTTGAGGGAGCTGGGACGGACACGTTGGGCCAAATGGCCTTCTTCTGTGCCGTAAATGTCTATGGTTCTAATCGGGGTAAAACTTACTACAATAGTCAGGAAAAAAGCAACAGCAACAAAAAAGACTAGCTCTCAAGACATGTTTCTATCGTCCACACCATTTACTTTCTACACCATTGCAATGCTTTGTCCACGGCAAAGACTCGAGTCCAATAATCCGTGGACAAATACAAGGAGAGGAGTGGACATTTTCACATGAGACTAAAGCACACCATGCCACATTGGTTACAGCTACACATTATCTCCACACTCTTGACAATTTCCTCCCCACTTCTGTTTTCTCCCGAGCCAGAAAGTGGACAGTAAATAGCATATCATATGGCCGGTCGGTCCGTTTCAGAAAAAGTGCGTACGGCTCACTTGTGGCTTGATGCTCACATTTGTGAGACACTATGAAGACAACAGGGATATAAATCCCCATTTCTCTATCTGCTATGCAACCAACAGGAGAATCTATCACTAAAGTCAGTAGAACTCTTTTGACAACAGCAAGAAAAGAAATGAGTTCTACACGAGACTAGTACAATGGTTATTTCTTAGTTTAAGTTGCAGTTTAATCGTCAATGGGTGGTAGATAATAATAATCCTTGCATTTGATATAACGCCTTATCTTGTCGTTGAGACATCTTAAAGCACTTCACAGAACATACTGCGAAGTGTAGTGACTGTATATTTTGTGGGTGAATCTCTAAAGAAGATCTCTAAAGAAGGTTCTCTGTCAAATCATCATATGTTTTCCCAATGAAAGAGCAACCGAGACTCATCTGTCATTTCAACTGGCAAACAGTTATGAGGCTCACATTCCCACTAGCCGGTAATCTAACCGACCTTGGTGGAGTGCGTTTATAATAGGATGTGTCGACCGGTGGAACTTCAGCCCTTGCTTTTCCTTTAAGGAAAACCGTGAAGTAATTCATCTTGCTTTAGAGCGAGCACTTTGGCGATGCAATACTTCACCAATTCTTTCCACGTGCAACAACATGCTGTTGTGTGTCAGTATCGCACTGAGAACTCAGAGATGATAATGCACTCGTCTAAGCTGATGTTTCCAAACTATTTCATTCAAATTACGACAGCTACATATATCACATCTATATTAGATATATATATATTATATAGTGCATTATCACATTAATAATGTCACATATTCTGTCTCATTGATACAGTTACAAATGGCCAAGTAAAGAGAGAACATTAACGGTTTTATACTTAGTAAAAAACTGAAGTCTACAAGGAGGCTCGTATGATAAGTTATTAACAGTACGTTAGTGTCCATAATACATAGGTAAGCCCAATCATTGAAGTCTTTCAACCGATGGAATGGAGTTTCTTTGAAGAAAAGTTTTTTTATATATAAGAAGCTGTTTCCTCTAAATGTTCTCCCTTAAGACTAGAATCACTTCACGTAATTTTTTTCTCTCTCTCTCCCTCCCTCCCTCCAACTCTCTCTCTCTCTCTCTCTCTCTCTCTCCCTCTCCGTTGCAGCATTCCTCCATAAACTCGGTCTCCCCGTCGCAAGATGAAGACCGTGTTAACATTGTCACTGCTTCTGTTGGGCTCCTGTGGGCGGCTCCTTCTTACTGATGTGCAAAGTGACCGATTCTCCAACAGCCCCATAGCTGAGAGTTCTCGTGGAAACCTCGGTCTTGAAGCTTGGCTGTCCATTGTCCACCGAGCATTGCACCGCAGTACAGAAGGATGTCTTTAACTCAAACCCGGGGTTCTTCTCAGCTGCTCCTGCTGAGGGGAGGACGACCGATTCGCTGCGTGATTCACTGACGTGCACGGACACATTTGTGGGCCCCGCCGAGTGCCTCTCGGTGACCCGGGACGTGGATACGAACATCCCCCCAGCGCAAGGGTCTCTGAATGGACGCGAGTAGCTTGGATTCATCTTGGGGACGACTGGCCTGCCGACGTTCAGTAAAACCGGTTTGCCAATCGTTGGTTCACCGATCTCCGCCTGCAGGACCGAGATCTCACAGGGCTCTTCGGAACTGGCACCTGGTGGACTGTCAGACCCGGCCCCACATTTGTAGGTTTCTCCCTGAACAGGAACGTAGTCTTCCAGGTCTTCCAGCGTCAACAATTTGCCGTTATGAGTCAAAATCTTCGTGCCTCGACCTATTAGATCATCGCTGCCAGACTCGGAAGGTTCGTCGACGATGACGTTTTCGTCTTCGGGGACTATGAAGTCTTCCTCGCCTTGCTTCACTTCCTCCATCTCGTCCACGGGGACATCCCGTGGAAGGTCCGCGATTTCGGAAGGCGACTCTGTTCTGAGATCGGGTACGTTTTCGAGGGACAGCTGCTCAGCGTCTGCAAGTTCAGGGCTTTCGAAACTCAACACAATGGTTTCACCCACATGTGCAATTAGCGGAGATTCCCCTTCCGTCAACGTGACGCACTGATCTTTAGTTGCTCTCGGCTGGAGACTGTAGTCGGTCCCTGCGCGTGCAGAAGCCTCTGGAGAAATGTCAACGGCCTCGGCCAGGGTGAACTCAGGGATAACATCTTCCGGCTTGGTCAGTTCATTGTCATCATCGTCATCAACATCATCAGAGTTCTCAGGTTCACACACGAGAGGCTGAATATCTACATCACTTAGATTTTCATCGGGAAGAGAAGATGCCATTTGTTCCACCAAATTATTGTTTGAGTTGTTCGAGTTCGGGTCAACCCTCAGTGGTCTCTTGGGCCGTGGACTTGGCGACCTGTGGCCGCTCTGCCTTTGCTCAGACAGTGTTTGGATAGACGGGGAAACCGATCTTTTCCTGTCGGACTTTGAGCTTTTCGTGACTTTGAACTCAATAACTTCCTCAACTTCAACCCAATTTGTCTTCCGTTCTTGGGCTTGAGTCTGCAGCGAGAGCGGTCTCGCAGCTGCTCCCCGCTCTTCTTCTGGGACGGTTATCATCACCGCGGGAATTGCAGGCATCTTCACGGGGCTCTCCCTGGGCTCAGGCTGTGCTTTGGGCGACGCTTTCTTAGGTCTGGCTGACCCGGGTGCCTCCGATGCTGTTTCCTGTGGCCTGGGTGACCGAGCGGGGGACACACTGGAGCCTGAGCGACGTTTGACCTTTGGGCTCTTCACGACGGTCGTGATAGTCTCCTCACTATTCGTGAAAAAACGTTTCAATAAATTTAACCGTCGGAAGGAGCCCCATTGTACAAGAACGTCCTGTACACTTCGGCTCCGAGGCGATGCAGACAAGGAAGCAGGGTTCGTTTCGGGTTAGTTTTGTGAACAACACAATCTCTGGTCATCCATCAAACACAAGACAGTTTAAGATCATGCTGATCCACTATGGTGCAAGGTTAAAAGGTCCGTGAGATAGGATGTTATTTTTGAATGGAAAGCACAGAATTGCTTCTTAACAGCAGGAGCACAAGTTTATAACCTATTCATTTTTTTCTTTGACCAGCAAGGCTCTGCTCCGACCAGACTGTTTTTACGTTCTAGTTATTATGGCTAATAGGAATATTAGTCCTTAATTTAATCTCGTGCTTCAAGCCTCGTTTTCTGCTATGACTTGTTGCTTTCACACCCGAGCTTAATTTCTGAATTGCAAGCCAAACATAACAGATGTTTGCACACCTGTCTCAATAAAGATTTCCCCCCTATCTACTTTATTATGTTTGTGGGACGCTGCCTTGGGCAATTGGCTGCCAAGCTTTGCCCCAAAAATATACAGGCAATTCACTTTACAGTATAGTCTGTGAGTGCTTTCAGACGTCTCAATGACGTGATCATGAGCTACGTCAAACGCAAGGATTATTATTATTATTAGAAAGCTAGAGGAGTACTGCTAATGATCCAGAAATTTCTCACGGTTTTACCCTTAAGAACGCTGCCTCATAATTTATCCGGAAGAACTTTGGAAAATCCTTAAATTCAGTCGGAATTTCGAAGTCACAGAACTGGGGAAAAGCTTCTAAATCAAGAGAGTTTTTCAAAATTCTGCAACGTCTTAACTTTTAAGACGATGATCTCGCAACTCAGACCGTGTTGAATTTCGGGCTTCTTCCAGTTGGCTAGCTCTTAACAGCATTGAGATTCGCAACTGGCTGAAGTATCAGGTGTGCAGAAGATAGGGCCGGACAGCCTATTGCACACGCATGTGCTAGCGGTGAGAAGCAACATCATAGAACACGTAGCACAGAAGATGGCCCATTGCTCTGAGCTGTCTCTTTGAAAGAGCAATCCATCCAGTACCATTTCTCTGCCTTTTTCCTCATACCCATCACTATGCAAATACACTTCCATCGTAAGTAAGGCTTCTGCGTGATATACGCTACATATAAAGATTTACACTCAACTGTAAAATATATAGTGGTCCTCATTGCAGGAAATAATTGCGTTCACTCAGTTCTGCGCGATTGCCCTCAATGTGACCTTGAGCGCAATGGGAAACCTCCTTTATGTTGTTTGGAAAAGATGTTCAAATGATTTTCAACGATAACTGCTGGAAGCCAAAAGTAGTTTATTGCATTAAACTTCCAAAGTCAATCTACTTTCACCTTCTTTATCGGAAGCCCAATTTGACGTCGAAAAATACCTTGCAATTAAGCTGTGTGTTGCCTTATGAAACTTATGGAAACCATGTGCTCTATGCAAAGTAAACTCGGGTAATGACAAACACTGACATGCACAGACACACAGCTGTCCACACAGGATGATAACATGCACTGAGCAGTAACACAACATGGCAGCTCACACAGGCAGGAATGAAGGAACCAAGCACTTACATGATGATGGTTTTCTTGGGAACTTTAGTTTCTTGTTCAGTGACTATAAGAAACAGGATGAAAAGCGTGGAGTCAGAAAACGGACAAGGTGAAATGACTGCTCAAAGGAGTCTACGAGGTTCACAAGATCACAAGAGGGTCGATCGTTCTGACGGGAGCTATTACTTGTGGAGAGGTTGCCATTGGTACAAAACGGACGTGGACCTTGGGGTTGGGCGATTCAATGTGACTCAACGTTGAACTTTCTGTTTAGATTCAACCCAAAACAGTTAAGCAAACGATTCTGAAGGAATATTTCTTGCCGCCTTATTGCCACACAACCCACCCCCACCCCAAGGACCGGGGTTAGAGCCCGTGGTGGGAATTCTGCACTGTTGCAAATCGTATCCCATCCACATAACATTAAACTGAGGTCCCTATAAGGGTGGACGTTACTGTGGCACTATTTGAAACATGACGACAGCTTCTACCAGTGCACTAGACAACAATCCCCCAAATAAAGTGGGTCAATCTCTTCCTCTGTCTGTTTGCTGCAAATTGCCTGCTATGTTTGTCCACAAAAGACACACTCACTACACTTCCCAGTAAAAACCCCGGTAAAGGGTTTTGAGACAGCGCAATGATCTGATCAGGCGAAAAATATCTGCCTGTAATTTTGAAAGACAAATGACACTTCTTTGCCCAGTCTCAGGGTTTTTACTTCGCTCTTTCTCTTCAGATCTACCTCGGTGACCGGAGGAATAGAGGAAATTCACTCGGTTGTCGTCGGATTGCAATAATCTAAGGAAGTAAGTGAAAAAATTTGCCTCCACCTCCAATAAAGTCTTGGCACAACAGAAAAAGTACGTGGAACCAAACTCTGGTGATGGATTTGACCAGTGTGATCTGTACAGGTGGAAGTAAAACATATCTTTTACTGTTTCCAATAACTTTAGCTCCATGTACTCTATGTATAGGTCAAGTCTAAGTTTAAGCGCTTTGGGACGTCCTCCCGACGTGAAAAGCGCTATATCAAATGCAAGGATTATATTTATTATAAGTCAGGATTGACCAAAATTACAGAAAACAATCTGCTTTGATTAAAAAAAGATTCAAAAGCTTTAGGGCGTTGGTCATTAAAAATGAGTGATGTGTAGACATGGTCATCTGTGACACGCAATTCTCAATACAGTAGTAGCTAACGATAATCAATGACGTTAAGGGCTCCAAAAACTGCGCTTATAGCGATGATAGTGAAGGGTTTAAACTCATAAGAAGAAGCCGTTCATTTAGGATTAGCGATGCATTATCAGCATGTAATGTGACAAACGGGACAGTATTATTCAAGGTATTTCAGACGCTTTTTGCACTTTTTATTCAGTTTGCGGAGATCTTTTTGTAATGTGTATTTGCGACGAGGGCCAAAAAAAAACAAAACAAAACCTGTCAACTCTCCAAACGCCGACCTCTTTCTTCTTTAGTTACTGAGGACACGTCACAGTTTAAAGCACGGTTGTTAGGAGCAGATAATTTATCCGATCGGCACTCCGTGCATCAAGACCTAAGCAAGACTCGGGCAGAAATAGCGTCCTGTGGAGGTGGTGCTGGTTAAGATTCTTGAAACGTTTAAGCTAAGCGCCCGCCAGCAGAGCTCTGTATTTCCCATTTGGCCTTTCAGTGCTGTTGTCGTTGTAGACTTAATCGATATCTTGTAAAACGGAGTCTGAAAGTCTAACCCCCCGCTTGGCCCGAACGGAATCCATGTTGTTTATTGGAGACGGGGCCTTTTGGGTGCCCCAACTCGTCCCCACATCAGTTCTCCGCTCCTGCGTTGGGGGAAAAAAAACCCTTTGCCGTACGAATCCCGAATAAGGGCTTCGGAGGTGGAAACGGTCAACGCTAGACGTTGACTGTTGGTTGGCGCAAAGCTTCCTTGACACAGACATCGCTACAAATCAGCAAGCCTCTACAAGGGCTGACTGGGACGTCCTCCCGACGTGAAAAACACTATTAAACACGCAATTTGTTGTTGATTTCTTTTATAGAGAAAAAAAAAGCGCTTCATAAAGTGGGAGCGTTTCCAGCTGTGACCAGGCCTGCTTCTACCTTTACTTGCTCCATTGGCCGAGGTGTTTTTTTTATGACGACGCGACAACGGGTGTACAACATGGAGTTTTTCAACAGCTGCTGCGATAGTTGCTGTTAGTTGGTCACATCATCGCCTCTGGCTCACAATGTGGTGACAATGTCATTGGTGGCTGTTGTTGTGGTTGTTGCTGTTGTTCAAGCCCCACATAAGTACTTTGAGCTCACGGTCTGTGCTGGGGAGAGCCACCTGTTTGGGTGGATGTTATATCCTGCGATTATTATTGTTATTATTTTGGCACTATTCCCGTTTTTCTGGTCAACTGATCAAAATCACCTCACATTTGTGGGTCCTCACTGCGTGCTACCTACACCAGCAAATACGCATGAAAGTATTTCAAGTGCTCTGGGACTCTACCCTGCGTGAGGGGCGCAAGTTGTTGTTGTTGTTATTTTCTTGTGAAGCACTTTGAGGCATTTCAACATTTTAGCCGCTAGATCAAATGCAAGAATTATTGTTATTTTATTTGGATGCAGTTGATCATCTCCCGGGTGCTTAATGGATGAGAACTGAGAAACGGAAACTAAGGAACATTCAGAGAGTTTTAAAATTCAGTGTGACTTTCACCCCGCGTTACTAACCTTTTCCAAAAGATTGACTCAGAATGGTTTGGTATCAATTACTGGCTCGCCACCAGTTAGACAAAACTGAACAAGTGAAGAACAGATATTTCAAGTTTTTCCACAAACTTTTCTCCTTTCTACATGTTTTAATATGTATTGGTGCTTATCGAGCACTGGGTTAAACTGATAGGGATCTCAGTCAGGTCTGAGACGATTGAGATTTCTTGTATGAGTGTGAAATACTATAAATAGCAACTGTAGACACTGCCTCAACTTCTAAGCTTAGAATAACACCAGTAAATACTTTAATATTAGTTTAAACACCTGGAAAGCAAAGCAGTTTCTCATGATTCCCAGATTATTTAGTTAGCAAGCCACTGCTTTCGGAGGTAGGACAGAAATTATGTCAGGAAAAGCGTGGTAAATAAAAAAGGAGATAGTTAGCACAACATAAACACAAAACAGATCTAAAGGTGTTAGAGGCCAAGCCACAAACCAAACACGGAACTACGTACTACATACAGTACAATATTTGTCACAAAGGAGTGCTATGAATTAGTAGCGGGTGTTCTTATAACAGAAGCCAAATCAAACAATATCAAACAGCATTTGATTACTTACATTTGTTTTAGGTCGGAATAGAAACCGACCAATGAAAGGACGACGTTTAAACAAAGCTGCCAAATACTGACATGGTTTCCATTCTACACGAAGGAGTTATTCTGCTCTGTAAACTTCATGACGCAAATTTGTTTTTCGTGGCTTAGAGGCTATTCTGCGTTATTTGTTAAATGTAGTGAATTCGCATTGCGATTATGTGACTCATCTTATGACCACAGTTTAACTTTGCAACCATAATATAATGTACAAATATAACGCAGCCGTCAAATCAACTTGGTGGCGTTAGTGTCAACCTGGCTCAGTCGGTACTCCTCTCTCCTCTGAGTGTGGGTTCACACCCCGCGCAGGACTTTAAGCTCAAGCGTCTACGCTGACACTACAATATTAAGTGAAAAGTGTCGTCCTTCAGATGAGACGTTAAACCGAGGCCCCGTTTTATCTGTTCAGGTGACTGTTTCAGATCCCATGGTCCTATCTGAAAACAGAAGGGAAGTTCTCTCGGTGTCCCAGACAAAAGTCCCTCAGATAAAATTGGTGATTCACTTTGTGGGACGTTGCCTGTGCAAAAAAATTGGCTGCCACGTCACCCTCCAAAATACACAGGAACCTTGCAAAGTACTTTGCGGGCTGCCCTCCAACATCAAAGGCTAAATTAAATGGAAGACCCTTTTTGTTTTACATTCAAAGACAGCATCAGCTCTTTGGCTCACCTATTCCACTAGTGACACGGTGCGTACTACATTCTGGGATTAGATCCAAACGCTGTGCGCAATTGGCTGCCGCGTTTCGCCCGCAAAATGTGCAACAACAGCAAATTAAACTTGTACAGCGCCCTTCACGTCGGAAGTCGGAAAGGCATCCCAGGGCGCTGTCGATGTACAACCAATTCACTTTCCGTGAAGCGCTTGAGACGTCTCAATGACACGATAAGGTGCTTTGACAAAAGCAAGCGTTATTATTTATTATTATTGACTGTATTTATGTAGAATTTCGGCGCGCTCCAGAATTTGGCCTGCTTTAAACAACACGGGCCTTTTTCTAAGTTTTTTCTATTTGGTTTTTAAAAAAGAAATGCAGCAAACCTACATCAAAATTAAGACCGAATTCAACAACTTGCCAAATTCCGGACACTCTGAAATGCTGCGTAAATAGAGCAATGGAATTTCTCCCCAAACACGCCGTAGGAAAAGTAAGAATAGACTTTACCCCCACCTCATCTTGAGCGCACATACGGTGGTGAGATGGCCTCTCAATACTCACTATAATTGTACGTGACAACAGGCCGAAGCTCACGTTTACAAAGGAATGTCCTTCTGCTAAATACTGCTGACTAACACCACAAACTCAGACACACTGGCTCATGTCTAAGAACAAATATGAACAAACAACACACCTAATGAATAAACTGGCCAAATGTGATACTGTGGAGGAAGACGTCGGCAAAGCAAAGGTGTGTGACTAGCAGCAGGGCTTTCTGCCAGTGATAGTTGTCTCGGTGGCACGGAGAGCGACATAAAGCAGAGGTAAAGTACTATCGAAGTTGGAAAAGTGTGAGTTGGGAAAATTATCAGCAGAAGCTAGTCGGGAAACTTCTCCGTGCCTTTTGCCAGAAAAAGCATCTTGGGATATAAAGGGTATCTTCTGCTGAGAGTCACGTGAGTGTGACGATGATTTATTATCATTCCTGAGAGTCACGCTCTTGAGTTGATCTTGGGTGGGAGCAGAACTCCTGTGGGTCATTAGAATATATATATAATATATATATATATATATATGAGGTTATCTGCTGGAGAAGAATTTTATATGCCATTAACTGGTAACGTGGGGCTTGTAGTACAAGCAGCGGAAAACATGACGGACAGTATCCACAGTGTCCAGTGGTTTTAACTGGTTAGACTCCAGCAGTTACCCCAGGGCATACTCTGAGGTCCCCAAGCCTTGGTTNCCCCCGACCTGCACCTACTACTCTCTGTACTAAGGTAAGCACAGGAGAGGGAGTGTGCATTCCATTCCACGCACAGCGGAAATTTCCATCTTGTAGGTGGCGTACATATGTGGAACTCTCAGTCTGGTTTGGAGACTCTTAAGCATGCTGGTGAGTTTCGCAATAACCTTATTTGTTTTTTTAAACAAAATTTTTCTTGAGGAACATAAATATAGGACCGAGGCATTCCAATGAAGTCTTATTAACTTGTTAATGCTTTCAGGAAAATCAACCGTCATTTTAACCGTCAATTTCCACACAAAAAAAACGATCGTGACGTAACCTAAGATTTTCTGCACGGAAATCCCTGTATCTCCTTCACACCCAAGACCCAAAAAGGCTTTGCTCTGACTTGACCTGGTGTTTCCCGAGTCTGTGCGAGGGCCACTGGGTTCTCTGCGGAAAGTACAGGCTACGCTGTGGGAGCTTTTCCCGCCAGTTGTGAGGTTTGAGCACTTTCTCGCTTGTACCTCAAGGCTTCAGGCTTGAAAGTAAAAACCGCAAGAACCTACCTTCAATCATGACAGCTCGCTCTCCCTTCTTGTCCGGAACCCGCAGTATGGGGGCCTGAACGTACAGCTCGGCATGATCGTTAGCAGTACCCAGCCTGTTCGTAACCTGGGGAATAGAACATGCAAGTTTATAATAATAATAATCCTGGCATTTGATACAGCGCCTTATCACGTCTTCGAGACGTCTCAAAGCGCTTCACAGGATACACTGTGAAGTGAATTGACTGTATACTCTGTGGGCGAAACACAGCAGCCAATTGCACACAGTAGCGTCCCCACAAACAGTCGAGGATTGAAGTAACCAATTTATTATTATTCCTTTTTATTTAAAGTATCACCCCTGGAAAAGTGATCCACCAATCCATATCCCTTGATAACCTGACCTAATAAATATCGATCGATCTCAGTCTTGAACGTTTGAATGGATCCACCACCCACAGCCTTTTGGGGGAGAGAGTTCCAGAATTCTACTGCCCTTTGTGTGAAAAAGTGCTTCCTGGTTTCACTCCTAAATAGCTTATTTAGGAGATTCTTAAAATCTTATTTTCTCTAGTTTCTCTGGAGCTACCCGTTTTAATCCCTTTAAAACACCTCAAATAGATCCCCCCCTCAAGTTTCTAAACTCGAGGGAACACAAATAAAATATAGAAATGGAAATTGTATCTGTAGTAGCGAACGTGGCAGGCAATTTGCATCCAGCAAAAACCTACCCGGAAACATGAAGTGACCCTTTCTATGTGAGGGGGCTGATGGCCAGGACTCTGTTCTCTTTTATGAACAGTATCATGCGATCATCTCACCTGAACAGGCAGATGGGACCTACCTTGTCCCGAACACAGATTGTCAGGCCGAGACAGTGAGTTCAAAGTCCCAAGGCAGGACATGAAGCACAACCTTCTAATACAGAGATGAGGAATATTGTAAGAACAGCCACTTGGGCAAGATAGATTGTCCACTGCCCACGGACGTGCACCACAATATTTCGGGAGAACATTGGGATGAGGGTGGGAGAAAGAAGAAACAAAATGTCCCCTCTTCAAAACATACGCACCTCACATTCGTAGACTCCAAGGTCTTGCCTTGTTGTGTGTTTGATGACGAGTACTGCAACTCCAAACTGTGTGTCACAGAAGGTCTGGTATTTTGTCTTATCTGCTAACAATGAGCCAGCTTTACTCCACCTGTGGTCAAAAGAGAATTGATGAACATCAGCTGCAACTCGGAGGTTATTAATTCGACATGATCCTCAGGCAAAAGAACCAGAGGGAAGATGAGCAGAATTTTTTTTTTTTTTTTTGACTCAGCAAGTTGTTACGGTCTGGAACGCACTGCCTGAATGGGTGCTGGAGGCAGATTCAATAATAACTTTCCAAAAGGAATTGAATACTTACTTGAAAATATTGGGTCTGCAATGCTGTACTCTGTCCAGCGCCTTGGGACGTCCTCCCGAAGTGAAAGGCGCTACACAAATGTAATCTTGTTGTTGTTGTTGAAAAGGAACAGGCTAATGGGATAGAACGTGGGACTAGTTGGGCAGCTCTTTCATAGAGTCGGCACAGGCACGATGGGCCGAATGGCCTCTTTCTGTGCTGTAAGATTCTACCAGCCTCAGTGATGTAAAATTGAAGACTGTGCAGAATTTTGGAAAGACTCTCAAATTCTGGCTGAAGTTCGGAAGCCGGTGTTAAAATGAACCAGGAAAACGGCTTCCAAATTCCATCGGAAGAATTCTTTTGAAGAATTTTTCAAAGTCCTACAAGGATTTTAAATTTTAGGTCAATGATTGTACAAGAGTTTGCGCTTTCAGGACAGGGCTTGAGGTGAGTGGAGAAACTTTGGATAATTATGAACCATTGATTTAAATTCACTTTGAAAGCTTCGTTATTCGATACAACAACAACAACAAATACGACAAATTGCATTTATCTAGCGAGCACAGTCACGTCGGAAAGACTTCCCAAGGAGCTGGACAGTCAAGGCTTTGCAAAGCCAATGAAAAGTTTGAACTGAAGTTATGTGAAACTTACTGTAGGAATAACGGTTGCTATGTTTCTCGGAAGACACAGATGACGACATGCTGTACATTGCACCAATAGAACGTGCACCAATAGAACGGCAATAGAACAAGTTCTTGCAGCCTAATATTTATGGGCTTTCTCTTTTTACTAAGTAAGGCAAGACGTTAAGAGAAATTGGGTAGAGAAATAGAGGTGAACTCACCTTATCTGAGGGGCTGGTGCAGCCTCGATAGTGCAGGCAAATTGGGTATCTTCACCCTCTATAAAAGGGATGTTCTGAAGACGGTTTAAAAACCTCGGAGGCACTGGAGGGGTATTTCAACAATATCAGTTACTGATGATGCTTTGCAAATTCTAAGGGTTAATTTCCCTTTTGTCGCTCTCCCAGCAAGATACCCGGTAAAAATAAGCAAAGTACGCACATTACAATACTTCATACAAAATTATCCCACCAAATCTGGTCCAAGTGTGTCATAGGAACACAGGAGTTGGTCATTCAGCCCCTCGAGCCTGTTCTGCCTCTCTATAAGATCATGGCTGATCTGTAACTTACTCCAGTTACCTGCCTTTGCCTCATATCCCTTGATACCCCGACCTAACAAATACCTATCCACCTCAGCCTTGACACTGGATCCAGCATCCACAGCCTTTTGGGGGAGAGAGTTCCAGATTCCCATTAACCCTTTGGGTGAAAAACTGGCACTCCTAAATGGCCTGGCTCTAATTTTAAGATGATGCCTATGTTCTGGATTCCTCCACCAGAGAAAATAATTTCTCTGTATGATTTCTCTCATGAACTGACACCTTTTACTTGTTAAAAGTATTGTTTCAATATTAATACTCTGTTATCCCATTCCAGTTGAATATTCGTTCCGCTGCAAAGCAGATGTCATGAAGTTTTTTTTTTGGGGTGGTGGGGGTGTCAGCGGAGCGTCTGATTCATGTGCACACTCTCTCCTTGGAGGGATGCATACTGCTTACCTAATTCCGGAAAGTATTAGGCACAGGTTGGCGAGAGCCAAGGCTTGGGGACCCCAGAGTGTGCATTGGGGTAACTGCTGGAGTCTAACCACCTAAAGCCGCATAGCTTGCCATTGATAGCACTGTCTGGCAAGCTTTTCCGCTGCTTGTCCAGCTAGGACCACCTTAGCCGTCAGGGCTTTGGCTTGCTGGGGTTAACAGGAGTTGAGGGGGAGGATTCCCTCAAGCCGGTGTGACTGGTCGGCCCTTCCAGTTCCTGCTGATGAGCCAGGCTGTCATCAGCAGTGCCTTGGAATATTGGACCCGCCTGTCTTCTCTCATCACAAGCAACTACAGCTTGGCTATCATTAGATTTTTCACAGGACTAAAACTTAGTAATAATAGGGATAAATGGGCATTATCTTAATATAACAAGCCTCGCGTTTGATACAGTGTTTTATCACATTGTGAGTTGGGGCCCCTAAAGACTTGTGTCCTTTACCTTGTACAACAATCTTTCCAAGAGTACTGGCATTCCCCGCAGTGCTGCCCGCAAAACACATGTACTGTCCTGAATCGGCAGCAGTAAGGGTGTCCAGGATCAGGGTACAGGAACCGTCTTCATCCTCTATAACGATGTGATGTCGATCCACTTCCACAGGTCTGCCATCTAGTTTCAAAGCATTCAAGCACACGCACGTTGCTAAGGGTTCGGTTATTCTAAAATCTTTCTAATACACAGCAACGTGCAATTTGCGTTTCAAAATGACACAAGATTCGTTATTTTAATTGACCAAAAGTCAAACAATAAATAAATTAAAGAGACAAATAAACAAACAAATAAACAAATAACTAAATAAATAGATGGAGCAATGAAGTAGACAATCCTTCATTTGGTTTAGCACCTTATCAGTTCGACTTGATTCTTCGAACGTTGTAAAACATCAGCTGCGACAGAGACAGAGAAAAGCAGAGTCGTTACCTTTGTACCATGTGATGATAGGTTTGGGATTTCCTATCACCTGGCAGGCCAGCTTGACAGTCTCTCCCACTTCGGGGGTACAATCCGCCAACTTCTCCACAAATTGTGGGGGATCTAAAACACACGCATTTTCCTTCGTTTACAACAACAACAACCAACAACAAATTACACTCGCGCCGCGCCCCTCACCTCGGAAAGAACGTCCCAGGGTGATGGACAGTCAGGGGATTTTGGACCCAAGCTGAGTGTTGGGGCCACAATTTATTTGCACATTGTTCTGTCTCCTTAAAAGCTCTTCCCTCACACGAACTCAAGCAATCAAGACTCTTCAACTTTGAAAAGAGAAGTCTCAGAGGCGTTCTTGTCGAGGTGTATACTGAATGGGATCCAGAGAGCAAACCCAGGAGGATATGGCAGCCAAGCATGACGAAGGTCACTGGTTCAGGGTGGACCAACCCAATGGCCTTCTTCTGTGCTGTAAATTTCTATGGGTCTAATTCTAGGCAGTTGTGAGGGATCACCCTCTACGCACGGTAATTAATGGGCTACCAAGGAAGGTTGAGGACTCGACATTTGTTCTTTTAAGAAACAGCTGAATGCCACAGTTCCCAAGCCTTGGCTCTTGTCAACCTGCGCCGATAATTTCTCCAGATAGCGAGAGAGAGAGAGAAAGAGAGAGAGAGCGTACTCCATTCCAACAATCTATCTCTGGGGTTTCCATGTGTTTGTGGGGGGCCTGGAATTCTCAGCTTGGTTTGGAGAATCTTAAGCAACGATGATGGGTTTCTGCGTGTGTCAGACCTCCCCCCCAAAAAAAGTTCTATTGGGACGATGCTGGAAGGGTGACATTAGCTGAAGAGCCTTCGTCATCCAAACCCTGTGATGTCTAAGCCTCACTGTAGTGGTTACAAGATATCCAAACAAAGTTAAAAATAATTTTTTTCACACAGAGCACGAAAGGTAGGGTAGCTCCAAATTGTGGCAACAAAACAAAAATGTGCGAAAACCCTGGCTTCAAAAGAAAAAAAAAAGTCGTCAAGCACAAAAGAACAACTCGTACATTTGAGCCTTGGCCGGGCACTTACTCCAATCTCGCAGCGTGAAGCGTTGTTGGATGCCACACATGTCTTTCACCCACGAGGTCTTTGTGTTCGCGGTCCGTGCTTGCAGGGTGTATTTACGCACAGAGTCCTCTCGTTCGTGCCAGATTTCAAAGGACCGCTCGTCGCCCTCCACCATTTCATTCAGATCAGTGTTCGTGAGCTTCGGGAAGAAAAGAGGTGTTTAAGTTGATGCACCGTGAATTATTTATTTATTTTCTTTTTTTTTAAAAAAAACGGCTCGCCGAAAAAATTATACTGACAAGGATTCAGGAAATCCTGAATAAAAAGCTACCGTTTGCAAAGATTTTCCCAAGTACCACGTAAAGAGATTATTCTTTTTTGGTAGTTTTAAATGTTTTAGAAAAAAAGGCAAGGCACTTCCCGACCCTTTTTCATGCTAGCTTCCTGATATAGGGTGTCTGGCTCAGTGAGCAGCACTCTCTCTCTCTCTCTCGCGCCTCCGAGTCAGAAAGATTCAAGTTCCACGTTGGAACTTTGAACTCGTACGGTCTAGGCTGCACTCCACGCTTTGGCCGCGTTTTGCGCGAATCAGCGCTGTTAAAAAGTTGCGATCGCCAAGAAACTCGACGCTTGAAGCCAGGCGCGGGTGCCAACCTTCATCAGGTTTTTAAAGACGTAGCTTTGCGAGTCTGTCCTGCTGTCTCTTTTGGGCTTGCAGATCAGGACGTGGTTCTTGAACAGAAAGACGTTTCGCTTGTGACCTTTCCAAGACAAGCGTGCTCCAGGAGCTCCCTCCCACACAATGAAGTGTCCCTGCAAAACAAAACCCAGGAGGATGTAGCTTATTCACAGGTTTTGCACCGTTAAAAACAGAATAGCAAACTTCCCCTCGGCAATGCAATATCCCTTCATTTACTGGACGGTTTCACAGACGCGTCATTAGGGCTTAGAACATCAGAACGTAGAATTTCCAGATGATAGACCAAGGTCAATCCAGTTTGCCTTCCACCGTCCTGGCAGTCGCTGGCACATGTCATGTCACAAACTATGTGCTGCATCCTAAGGTATTACTTCCTCCGAGATATTATTTCCTAAAAGGCTGGTTCTAGCTACAAAAGGATGGATGAACGGATGTTACTTGGAAATATGATGATTACACCAACTTGTCCGTTTGTCACCAACACCGGCAGTGCAGCCAGGCGTTTTCAGTCTCCACAATCAAACTGACCGGATTTTCTCACACAGAACTCTCGAGGCAGGTAGGAAATGTGGGAGAAAAGGGGAGCCGAGGGCTGTAAATTAGCGTTGGCCAAATAAATACACAGGGCCAACGTTGAGCGACGGACACAACTTGTGCCTGACATTATGCGAGTTTGCGCACAGACCTGCGTCTCACAAAGACAGCAGCAATTTCTTGCAGCACGCCATTTTACAAACTTACATTTATATCGTGCTTTTCAAGTCAGGACTACATCCCAAGGCACTGGACAGACTAGGATTATTTGTACCTGAACTGGGGTTGGGGTTTGGAAAGGGGGAAAGATAGATGAAAGAGTAAGGTCTCGAGATGAACACTGAAGGAAATTGAAGGGACTTTGAATTGAGGGGAAATTGTAAATTGAAGGGACTCCAGGATGGAGTTCCTGAGACTGCAGTACTCTAATTGGGGATTCTATCATCCCCTACTTAGTGGAATCCCAATCTTTGTTAAGTTATAAGGGACAGATGGATATCGAAGATATACAGTTTTCACTGAGTGATATAATTTGAAGACAAGTTATCCCAAACTTCTTTTATTTTCAGTTCAAGCTGAGTTTTTCACGTTGCTCCAAATTAACATTGAAGCCGAGGTCTCGCCTGCGCCTGTTCAGGTGGATGTCAAAGATCCCGCGACCCTATTTGAAAAGAGAAGGGAGTTTCTCTCTCTCGGTGTCCTGGCCAACAATCCCCCAGAAAAATTTAAGTTGTTCACTTCAAGGCTGTTTGCGGACAGTCCTATGCGCAAATTGGCTGCCTACACATACACAACAACAACAACATTACATTTGTACAGCGCCTTTCATGTCGGGAGGACGCCCCAAGGCGCTGGACAGACAGAGTTACGGACCCGAGCTGAGGGTCGGGGTGGGGGTTGGCGGGGGAAGCAGGGAGAGCGGTAGCACGGTCGAAGAGGAGGGTCTTGAAGTTGGCGAGGGATGGGGAGAGACACAGTAACACAGAGGCAAACTGAATGGACCTGGACCTTCTTTCAAATGCAAGGATTATTATTATCATTATTATTATTATCATATTCTTTCGCCTGGCAGTCCTTGTGCTCTTACGTTCTTAAGTGCTTTGAGACATTCGGCGATGACACAGGACTCCGTATCAAATACAATGATTATTTATTATTTAAGCAAAGAGGAGAATACCTGTCTGATGGGGTCACCGAGAGATTCCAAGGTGCCTGGGTAGTTCTCGATCATCGAGACGTGGATGCTGTTGTCTGCACGTCTGGGCAAGGCAGACACCACAGCATACGCCTCTTCTAACAAAGCACAGTTTTTGTTGTTTCTTGCTTTATTTCGAATTAGTTCCTGGAAGAGACGAATCTTTCTTTCATACAGCAAATAAGAGTGCAACCAAACCGAACGATTTATGGGACGCCGATATCCGTAATTCACAAGACTGGTATTTAAATATGAATCAGGTGGTCAGTACAATCATTAAGTCCGACACCTTTCCGCGTGTTTCATTAACATGTGTGCAGTTAAATTGCATTTCAAGCTCATAAAGATTAGTGCCAGCTTCCGCTTGTCACATAAACAGTCACTCTCGGTCTTAGTGTGCAGCATCTTAACCCACCACCACCAACAACAACTTGCGTTTATATATTAATATAACAATAGTTATATCACAAATGGTTTGTCGTGGGGCTGGGGGGGGGGGAATGTGAAACACCAGTTGCAAACCTTGTGAATGTAAACCAAACGGTACACTTTCTAGGTAAGGTGACGCGAGGGGAAGTGATAAGGCACTATACCAAATGCAAGGATTATTATTTATTATTAAATCACCTTGAGAATGCTTTGGTACTTCAGGAGTCTGTTGGGCGGATACTCCAAGTAAGCGTCTATGGACAACACCGGAGTTTCTGATGAGCCATGTGTGGCTGACACTTCCTCCGTATATTTCTGAGGAAGCAACATGAACCATGAGAAAGACAACTCGACACTTGACATTGTATTCAATCACCTCGGACCCAGCTCAGCTCGAAGGAGGTCCTGCTCGCCTTCCTCCCTCCTCCCCACCACCCCACCAGAGGAAGCTTCCTGCTCTGTGTGGTTCAATTCCTCGGCGATAGGTTTAATAACTGAGTCTGGTCTGAGGTTCGCCGAAAGATTACTCACATTATAAAAGTCCTGGACAGTTGGGTTGGTAGCATGAGATTCGGCTTGTACCCTTCCAACCAGGTACTGCAAGTATTTATCAAATCCATCATTGTTCTTGATGAAACACAAAGCGATGTCGTCGTCTGTCTGACATTGCCTGAGATCATTCAGGAAGGTGCTGAAACAAAGAGACACATTCTCAGTTGGCGAATATTTGGTTTAGTTTCTCACATCTCCATCCAGTTCCCTCCCCACCCCCACCCCGCCCCTCCCCCCTCCAAAATGATTTATGTTCTCGGGATCTGTAGCCACTTTCAGCGGTGAGGATAGAAAAAAGTAAAAAAGAAACTCGTATTATTACCAAGCCATCGCAGATCTCTTGACAGTGCCAAGCCAAGGGGAGGGGACCGTAGGCACAGTCAAAGAGGAAGGTCTTCAGGCATGACCTGAAGCTGGGGAAGGAGGGGGCAAGGCCGAGGGATAGAGGGAGAATATTCCAGAGTATCGGGGCTTAGTGGTTGAAAGCGCGGCCATTGATGGTGGAACGGAGGGCCAAGGGGCAAGCAGGAGGCCCAGGGCCAGACGCGTGGAGGGAGCAGGTTGGGAAGTAAGCGGGTCAGAGAGGTAGGAAGGTGCCAGGGATTGAAAGGAGCCAGAGGAGCCTGGCAAGAACTGATGTGATGGGGGTACAGAGTTTAGTGGAGGTGCGGAGTTCTCGATTAACTGGATTTGGACTAACAAAACGCCTCAGTGTTTGCTTATACCCACTCGATCATTGACTGCTCATCACTACAATACCAACCTGTAGTGGAAATCTGCAATTTCATTAACATTTCGAAATATGGCCCCTTTGACGTTCGCAACTGAGAGTGGGACATCAGGGCTGGTTTCTGTATGTTTCACATGGTGTTTGACAAAGAACTGCATGTCTCTAACGTACTCCTCTTCCGATATAATCAGATCCTGCACAAAGAGGCTGCGAAGGGAAAACACACAGGAAAATGTTAAGTATTAATCTGTACTTCACACTCTCAATCCATTCCCCTGCTAAGATCTTCCTTCAATCTTCTTGTGTCTGTCCTATATTTATGTCCCCAGTAACTAACTCCCTACCAACAACAACAACAACTTGCATTTACACAGCGCCCTTCACGCGTGGTTGGGCCCCAGAGCACTTCATAGTGGCGGTGTCTGACCCTGAGTCAGGGGGGCAGCCAATTGCGATCAGCAGTGTCCCACAAACAGTTGTGGATTGAGTGAATTTTTTTTTTGAGCGATCGTTACCCTCAGAAAGAGATCCGCCAATCGACTAACAACTGGATTCCTACTCGCCACTAAGTAAACAGAGGTGTGTGGAGTAAGGTTTCGCCCTGGCCGGGAATTGAACCTGGATCCTCTCGCTTGCGAGGTGCGCGCGTTAACCGCTGCTACGCGACTCCAACGGGAATCTACGGGAACGCAATGGTTCAGCGATCAGAGCAGAAACCCTTCCCCTTCCCCGGCAGCGGTCCTCGGGCTAATTGTGGCACCTTAACTACACTGGCTGAGATTAGCTAATTCAGTACAGACCAGAATTAGACTCCGCAATTGCTTAGTCCTTCTAATCTAATGCTAGGCAGGACAAGCCGAATGGCTGACAATGCAGTGGGAAATGACAGCCAAAGTACTCACTATAGCCTTTTCTTGTATTCATCTTCCGATACCACCTCCCCAAGGAACTCAGGGCTATCCACTGCAACTTCAGGTGACAACTGTCAAGGGAGAAAAAATGTTTCAGTTCAAGATCACTACAAGTGGGGAAAACTTTCAACCGTTCTCCCCCTGCTCTTTGGAACTCCATCCTGAAGTCACTCCCTCCATCCTTACTTTTAAAACCCATCTTAAGATTTAACTCTTTGATTGCCCTTTCAACCATCTTCCCCCCACCCCACCCCCCTCAGGTGCCCAGTAGTATGAATGTCTGATGCTTTTAACATTAGGACTGGCTATGTGGGAGTCTGTTTTTCCCAGGTGAATTGGTAGAATTTAACATGAGGCGTAAACCCTCCATTTTTTTCTCTCTCTGAAGCAGAGATGTTTCTCTGGTAAGTGTGCTTTGTGCGAGGGTTTCACTGATGTTACACGGTTTACCTTTAATCTTTTATCCAGGTAGGCAGGTGAGACCCAGCCCTGCCTGGCAGGAGTGGATTTGGTGGGCTTGGTCCTGACCAGCCATTTCAGAGGATGTGCAGAGTCGAGGACTTCCACATACTGCCCCTCCTTCAGGTGGATGGATTCCTTGTCAGCAGGTACCGGGTTATAGTCTGCTGAGGCCATGTAGATGTCAAAAATCTGCCAAGAGAAAGGGAGCGACGTTTTATTGAAACCATTTGCTTATTGTTTCTAACAGCTCGTTGGACCATGTTCTAACTCGTCATTGAACTGTGAGCAAACATACTTGGTCCATACACTTTCTATGGTTATACAGTATTGTAAAGAGAAGTCCACTACAATAAAAATGACATTTGTATAACATCTTTCAGGTCGAGAGGACGTCCCAAGGCGCTGGACACTAGATTTGGACCCGAGCTCGGAGGTTTGATCAGGAAGGGTGGAGGGCAGGGAGGGTTGGGGTAGGAGGGTGAACGGACGCGATGTCGAAGAGGAGGGTCTTGAGACGTGCCTTGAAGGAGACAAGGGAGGGGGCGAGGCGAAGGGACTGCAGGATGGAGTTCCAGAGGGTGGGAGCAGAGAGGCTGTAACAGTAACAAAGAGCAGTAACAACCTCACCTGACATTTTTGTGTGCTATACAACATGAAGACGAGAGAGATGGCTACTGCCACAAATAGGAGGTCCGCTGATTAAGAACCAGTAGCCAACAGGTCTTGTTAGTAAAATTAAAGCCATTTGTCCTAACAAGATTGTGTTTGATCTCACTCTTCCAGTGGAGATCAATGCTCTAATCCCAATCCATTGCTCTTTCACCATAATCTCTGATCTTTCTTCTTACCAAATACATATCCAATTCCCTTTCAAATATTGTTATGTTATGGTCTTGGCTTCAATAATCGCTTGTGACAAAACATTCCTCCACGTTCAATAATTCTCTGCATGTCCCAACTTTTAACCCACCCACTTAAACCATCCAGAGTCTAAGGGTCATTTGATACCGTCCTTCCAGAATACCCGACGTACCGTTGATCATATTACAGAATGGTCAACAAATTCAGTGTGCTGGCCACAACCATAACCTTCCTGGTTTACTTACCCCTAATGGTAGAGTTGGCAAAAGGCATGAAGGACCAAGTGGCCACCTTCAATGATTCTATAAGTGCTTTGAGACAACTTGACATGATCGAGCTCCGCATCAAATACCCGTGTTATAAAATACAAAAGCTATACAACTAGAAGGATGAATAAGAAACTGCCAGCATCTACCTCGCCTCTCGTTTCCCCGTCCTCAGACTCGGAGGAGGATTCGTTGACGATAGAGGAAGGTCTGGATCTCCCATGGCGTGGAGACGGCGACGGAGTCTTCGATTCATCATCGCTGTCCGCTCCGGGGACACGAAGAGAAGCTGCAACAACAGAAACTTTGGACTAATAATCTTCATTGTATTTTGTGTGGTGCCTTTCACTCAGAAGCCTATCTCAACGTGCTTTACACGAACCCTGCCTTGAGTTTGGCCCTGCCTGGGAAACAAATCCGGGTCCTCACTTTCGAGGCGAGCGCTCCAACCACGACACCTCAAGACTCCACACATTAAGATTGAATAGAAAAATGTCTCAGAATTCTGCGCCGTCGGAGGAGATTCTGGGGCCTCTCGTGCCTTATGTTCTGTGATATCGTTCTCAGATCCTTAAGCATCTGAGAATTACCTTGGGTGATCTTTGCAGAGACCATTTGGGTGATCTGGGAGGTCAGTTTCTGGAGGAATTCTTCTGTCCCAACATCTGCCAGTGAGAAATGTGGTGGGGCTATCGGTGCACCTGCATTAGAAAAAAACACTGAGGGATGGGCAAGCATTTGTCGTGCCAAAAGAATATGACAAGACATACGCAACAACATATAAGGCCCTTCACATCGGTAGCGTCTTGAGGGCGCTTAATGGTGTCATATAATTTAAATTGCATTGTAACACTTCGCATAAATGCAACTAGTTGGCAAGGCACATTCTGCCTCAGGAAGAGAACAATAATAATACTAGTCCTTGCGTTTGCTATAGCGCCTTATCCCGTCTTCGAGACGTCGCAAAGCTCTTCAAAGAATATACTGCAAAGTGAATTGACTGTGCATTTTGTGGGCGAAACACGGCTGCCAATCGCGCAGCGTCCCCACAAACAGTCGCGTATTGAGTGACCAAATTATTATCATTATTCTTCTTGAAGGGGTTATTAACCCCGGAAAGCAACCCGCAAATCGACAAACAACTAGGTTGATATGTACTTACAATAAATATTTCTGATTAAGAGTTATAGTCGTAATGTTAACACTAAGTAATCTCGTTTTCAGAGAGATGGGTCGAGCTGCTGTTGATTCTCAGTCAGTTTATTTTGGATTTATTTATTTTTTAAATTTCCAGACGTTATTGAAATTTAGCACATGGAATTTGACTTTCTAACCAACTAATAGAAATCGACACAGAACCAGATTTCTCTGTTAAAGCTAAGGTCTAAGCGTGTAAAGGATCTACCGACGGTTACTCACCTTCCAACCCTTTGCGGTCGAGGTCTGCAGGTGACCTATACCACAACAGCAACGTCACGGTTCAAAGGGAAAGGAACACGGATTTAAAAAATATTAAACGAAGATTAGAATCATTTTTACATTTGACAGAGCCGTTATCAAGTCAGTGAGACATCTGGTAGCACCTCACAGGAATTTCTGTGACAAATGCAGGAGCCAACATGTGCACAGTCGTGTCGTAACACAGCTATGAAGTGAACAACCAATTTTATCGGAGGGGTTGTTATCCAGGACATCAGCCGGGTGTCAGACCAAGCTGAGAATTCCCTGTCTCCCACCTACTCATGGAAATTCCAGAGATAGATGGTTGGAATGGAATGCACTCTCTTTCTCTCTGGAGGGACGCCCCCCGCTTACCTAATTCTGGAAAGTATTAGGCGCAGGTTGGTGAGAGCCAAGGTGTGAGGACCCCAGAGTGTGCGTCGGGGTAACTGCTGGAGTCTAATCAGCCACAACATGCCATTGATATCACTGTCTACGGGATTTCTAACCTCCACCTGAACAGGCAGATGGGACTTTGGCTTAACGTTTGACCGAAGGACAGACCCTCTGTCAATGCAAAGCTCCTCTATCACTGCAAGCACAATTTGCGCTTAAACGGCAGAAGCTGTCTGTCATCTCATTGGTAAATTTACCCGTTTAAGAATGTTTGCATAAGCTTTTCTTTCATAGTGGTGCTTTCTTCTGTAGGAACTCCAACTTCTTGCACTGAAAATGCAAAGGACAAACCAAGGTATAAACTAAGAAGCTTGCGCTATACAACAATAATAAGCCTATGCATTAAACTTTATATTTAAGTGATATTTCAACTTTATATTTAAATAATATTTTTAAACATTATATTTAAATAATATGTTCAATCTATAGTCGCAAGAGCAACATCACTTTTCAAGTATATTCCGTTAGAAATGAACTCATTTGAGAACGAATGAACTCAAAGCAAAGCCTTGTTTGAAATTTTTTAAAAAAAGTCAAAAATTCCTTCGTTGTCATGTATCAATTTTAACGTTTGTGTAAAAAAAACAATTCTGTAAACCAGTCTAAAATAATCTGTTTTTTTGATGTCAAACATAATAGGGTCAAACAACAGATTACAATTGTACAGCGCTTTCTCACGTCAGGAGGAAGCCCCGAGACTAAAGCGCTGCAAACGAGAACCCGAGTGAAGGGCGCTGTATAAACACAAATTGTTGTCGTTGTTCCAAAGGTGCTGGATAGTCAGGGATTTGGATCCGAGCTGGGTGTTGGGATCAGGAGGGGTGGAGGACAGGGCAGGCTGGATAAATGGTACCCAAAGCTAGTTTAGCTTGTGCAAAATAACTTTCCCTTGAAAGCTGGCGGTTACTTGCCTTCCGCAACATCGAGACGAGCGGTGCAGATGGACTGTCCGGCCTTGTTTGTAGCAATACAGGTGTAGGTACCAGAGTATTCCTTCCCCACATCCAGGAGGATCAGACTGTGCTGCATGTTTGAACTGGCTAATTTATAGCCAGGCGTGTCTTGCTTGATCCAGATAACATCTTCCACAGACTCCTCTTTAAGCCAGGTTATGTCTGGAGCAGGAGATCCTGCAGATTTAATAATAATAAAATTAATAATAATAATCCTTGCATTTGATCACGTCACTCAGATGTCTCAAAGCGCTTCACAGAATACATTGTAAAGTGAATTCACTTCGTATTTTGAGAGCAAAACATGAAAGCCAATTGCATGTAGCAGTGTGCCACAAACAGCCATGGATTGAGTGACTAATTTTGGGGGGAAGGATTAAGACCGCAGGAAAGCGATCCACTCACCAACTAACAGCCGGGTTCCTACTTACCGCTGGATAAATAATGCAGTGGTCAGATGAAGGAGGCCTTTGGCCCATCTGATCTCATCCATATCGGAACACCCATCCTACTTGGCAACCCGTTCCAGTTAATTACCTTCTGAAAAACATCCCGGTGTCTGTCCTCAAATTGTCCTTTTGCGATATATGTCTTCTTGTCCTACTGCCTTGGTGCACCCTTATTAGTATTATTCTGGTTTTACTTTTCCAATCCCATTTAAGGTCCTCTCTGAAAGGGACGACTTCTCTCAAGACCTGAAGAGTCTTAACTTGTCTGATAGTTGCTCCAGCCAAGTACTCGCTGGTTAACCAGAAGTAGGAATACTGGCTGCCTCAGTTAACTCAGCATTGACCAAGGATCAAATACAGGACCTTCTCAGTCTATATGGCTCAGCCATGCACTGGACAAACAACAGTTGCACTTTTAGAACACATCTACTGCGCTGGATGACTACCTTTACAGTTACTAATGGATGCAAGACCCATCATACCTTCAACCTTGACCGTCAGTGTAATACTCGCTCCCTTCTTGACACGCTTGTTTGTGAACCGTTCCAGAAATCTCGGCGGCACTAAGTTTTCTGTCGCTGCTAAGCAAAAGAGATGGCGTTAGACGATAAAGTGCTATCGGCAAAACTAACTGCCTGGATATTCCAGCTTGTGAGCAAGTGATCCGGCGTTCAATATAGCACCTACCATGTCAAAAGAACTCCCAGCACTTCACAGTAGTTGTCAAGTGCAGGAAAAGCGATCCGCCAATTGACTAACAAGCAGGTTCCTTACCTACCCCGAGGTAAATAGAATAGATCTGGAATCGTAGAATTTCTTAACAATTCTACGATTCCAGATGAACAATGATCTTAAACGGCCATAACATTTTCAGGCCTAAGGTTCCATAAGATATACTGTTTCAAGCTGGGAGCAGCTGTAAATTTACCTTTGGTTTCAGGCTCCCGCTTCTCAAACTCTTCTCCTGGGGCTGAAATAGAATTGAAACACACAGAATGAACAGCTTCCTTGGGGAGCGCAGTGTCATCCATTGTAAGAGTGGAATGTAAGAGTGACTAACTGTCAACGAACAGGATCGGAGGCTCGAGTGCGATGTATCGCCTTCAGCCACAACTCCCCGAAGCTTCTGAACTCTCTCCCTCGATACCTCCACCTTGTTCCCTCCCTCCCCTCCCACATGACTGAAGACCTTCCTCTTCGACCGTGCGTATGGTCACCTTCGCCCTCCCCCTCTGCTCAGCGCCAGGCTCCGACACTGTTAAGCACTCCGAGACGCCTGAAGCTCGCCATTTGACGTGAGTTGTTGTTGATGTTGTTGAGCTTCACCAGCGTGGCCCTCTCACCATAACTCCCTGTCCCAGTGGCTAGTCGGCCCTTCCAAGTCCTGCCCATGAGCCAGGCTGGCAGGACAGTCATCAGCAGCGCCCTTGGAGTACTGCGGACCTGCCTGGCTCAGGAACTGGACTACCGAGTCCGCCACAGGAGAGTGGCCTCGATTCTAATATTCCATTGCTAAACATGCCACCTGGGAGCCGGTTCAATTCCAAGGTAAGCTTACCGCCACAAAGGATCCTTACCTTGTACGTGCAAGACAGCGGACGTATATGCAGAACCTGAAGAATTGCTGACGTAGGCGGCATATTCACCATCATCCTCTTTGGAAACATCAAGGATTTCCAGTGAATGATTCCCTTTGTCCTCACTCATCAGCACCTTGTCAGTGCCACGCAGAGGCTTACCATTCCGAAACCAATACACCCGAGGAACTGGATAGCCTGTGGCAGTGAACACGTTGAACCATCTTACATCACATGATTTAGAACAGAAGAGAATAACAATAATAACATAATAATAATAATAATAAATACATCCGGTCATTTCAAATAAATGACTATTATTAATCATCTCATAATATTCCATGCCTTTGATATCACGCCTTGACACTTCTTCGAGACGTCCAAAAACTCTTCACAGAATAGACTGTAAAGTGGATTAACTGTATGTTCTGCGGGCGAATCGTGGCAGCCAGTTGGGCACAGCAGTGTCCTACAAACAGTCGTGGATTTAGTAACCAAATTGTTATTATTTTGACTCTATCCCAGAGTCCCTCTGACTCGCTCACTCTCTCCCTACTTTTAAACCTCCTGTTTCGCCTACAAAATATACAGTCAATTCGCTTTACAGCGTATCCTATCTCGTAGACGTGATAAGGCGCTGTGTGTCAAATGCTAGGATTGTTATAATTATTATTTTATTATTAAGTAGGTTGACTGCGCTTCTAGTCATTGCCCAGAGAGACAATTGTTCAGCAAACCTTTCACTTCAATTTGCAGTTTCGTCATGGGTGCCCCAAGGGTGACGAAAGCATCGTGAAGTTCCTCCACTATTTGTGGCAGCTGCTCCTCCTCAGCCTGAGACTCCAAACCTTCCAAATTCTGCTCCCTGTTGAGGCCAGTGAAGACACCAAGAATTAATACGACGGATCCCTTATTCACAAGAACCCAAAATGAAACCTCCAGCCAAGAGTTAGACTGTTATTGATTGGCGAAGAAACGAAGAAGCCCCAAAAGCCAACAAAACAGCCTGTGCACTCAATAGTTGTTTGCCAATGAATACACAGTCACTACACTATAGAGGCACTGCACATGTCAGACACCCCGGCTGACCGAAGCAACAATGTGAAAAATCCCAGTGTCTATCACGGTAAATAGTCCCGGCTTCAAAACTGACCGTGTGAGAGAGGCTTGAGCACTGACATAGGAAGATGTTTCCGTGGCTTCAGCTGTATCGTAGTCTGAGCTGGTAACTGGAGAACATATCGTAAAACTGTTAGTAAAGGAATAGCAATTATTTCACAATTTTCCCAAAAGACAACATTGACCGTGGTCAATTTTTCCATTTAAATAGTCATTTTAATTTTCCCCAAAATTTAGCACTGTGTGATACTTTCGCCCTCGTTAATTCGTGCGAGAATTGTTATTATTATTGCTTACCATCCACTCTCAGTTCAGCCTTTGTTGAACTAACTCCAATGTAGTTTTCTGCCACACATCTGTACACTCCCATGTCACTCAGAAGGACAGACGTCAATATAAGCTGGTGGCATCCATCTTGGTCTTCATTGATCATGTAGTGGTCGTTCTCCTCAAGAACCTTTCCGTCTTTGAACCATCGAATGGTCGGAGGTGGGTAACCACCCACCATACAGTCAAAGCTGATGGGGTAGCCTTCTTGAACCTCCTGGTTCTGGAGCTCGGATACAAAATGGGGCGCTTCAGGCGATAACAAGACATGTCAAAGGCATTATATGGTGAAGTGATACCAAGCGTGCAAAAGCAAAACCCTGTAGATGCTGAAATAAAAACGTGAGTGGCTGGGAACACGCAACAGGTCAGGCAGCATCTATGGAGAGAGGAAAATGAGTTAACGTTTCAGGTCGATGACCTTTTGACGAACGGTCAACTCATTTTCCTCTCTCCACAGATGCTGCCGGGCCTGCTGCGTGTTCCCAACCACTTCTGGTTTGATCCCGAGCGTGTATCTCATTTTAAGCAACAACACAAATCCCAAAGGCGAATAAAGGGAAGTTTAACACAATGGAGTTTTCATTCACAAAGTGTTAAAGGACGCAGCTGTATTAACTGATCGACTTTTGCCTCTGTTGATGTTTATTCCTCACGGTTTTAACAATCAGTTGACGTTCGAATTCAATTGCACGGCACAGAAATAAGAGTCAACTTTCTGCGCCATGTTTGAGCCTGTTCAAATGGTGCGCAAGCAAAGCTGTGCTTGTCAGGTTTAAGGATCGGATGCAAAGGTGAGCGCTCGAGGGAGGGAGTTCCAAAGTTTGGGGCAGTAGGAATTGAAGGCTCAGCCACCGATGCTGAGCCGCAGCCGGTTCAGCGAGCCGGAGTTAGCTGAGCGCATGGGGACAAGCGGAGGGGTAGGGCAGGGGAAGTATGGAGAGATAAGGAGGTTCCAGGGAGCGGAAGAACTTGTGGGCAAGGATAAGGATCTGGGAGCCAGGAGAAGAGAGCGGCCAGGACTGGGGGTTAGTGGACGTTCAGGGTTTGGTGCGGGTGCGGATCATGGGGAGGGGAGGGGAGAGGGGGGGGGTGAGTTTTCGACGGCTTTGCAGCTTGTGGTGGGTGGCGTTGTTGGGAGACCAGCCAAAAAAAGGGGACACACGACACGGCAGACTCACCAGCCTCGGCCCCGCTGGCGGCTGATCTCTCTCTCGCGGGCGGCAGACCTGCTTCCGACTCAGAAGAAGCGGAGAACTGCGAGGCCTTTTTAATCCGGATTTGCGCCCGGGCCCCGTCCTCGCAGATGTCGATATGGACCGGGACCCCCCGGCCGACAAACATCTCCTTGAACCTGGCCGCCGCCAGCTCGGCCTCCAGCAAGGTGTCGAACTTCACGTAGATGTACCTCTCGTCCTCGTGGTAGGTCTGCTTGTCCCGGGGGTCTTCTCCCTCATCGGCACTGACGAATAACTCCTCCTCGACCTCGGAGAACTCGAGTGGCAGCAGCTGCGAGCGCAGGAGCCGGTGCAGCCGCTTGCCCGCCCTGCGGAAGGCGTCGTCCATTTCGCTCCCCGAGGAGCTCTCCGGCTCACTGTCGCTGCCGGGCTTCCTGGCCGGATCCCGCCGGGGCTCCGGGCCGGCCCACGGGCCGCCCCTCCCGACGCGGAGCCCGGCACTGTGCGAGGTGGTGCCCAAGGCGTTGGAAACCTCGCAGGTGTAGGTCCCCGCGTCTTTCTCTTCCACGCCCGCCACGATGAGGGAGCAGGTTCCGTCTGGGTAGCTGTCGATGTGGTGGTGGCGCCCGTCGGCCAGGGCCACCCCGTCCTTCAGCCACCGCACTCTGATCTCGGTCTTGCTCAGCGACACGCACTCCAGGTGCAGGGTCCGGCCTGGCTCGCTCACCTGGTCTTTGAAGACCTCCCCAAACACAGGCGGGCCCTCTTCCTCCCGCCGCTGCTGCTGCTTGAGGCCCTTCCTGGTCTTGTAGCCCTTGAAAGCCGCCTGGATCTTGGTGGCGGCCTCCACGAGCGACGGGTCCTCTCCCGGGGCGGCTGTGCCCTGCGGCTGCTCGGGTTCCGTCACCGACGTCTCCCAGTGCTTCCAGAACTTGCTTGTCGAAACGGTTTGGACTTTCCCGGCCACGGTGATGGTGGACTTGCCCGCCCTCTTCAGGTAGTGGACGAGGCAGGGGGTGCTCGACCTGGAATCCTCGTCGGAGCTCGTGTAGGAATCCCAAACGCGGGACGTTTCATCCGTGGACAGGTCCTCGCTCTCCGCGGCTCTCTGCTTCCGACGTTTCTGCGCCTTGTCGTCTTCCTCCGGCACTTCGCAGATGGAATCCAGGGTTGGCTCCCGGCTCATTCGCCGTTTCTTGGCCAAGGCCTCCCACAGGAGGTGCAAGTCTCCTTCCTGGGCGGCCTCCGGGGGCAAGCTTGGCTTGGCTGGCAGCTCTCCCGACTCCTCTTCCTCGCCCGTCAGCTCGGCTATAACCTGCGCGGACTCCTCTACGGCTTCCAAGTCGGGCTCCGGCACAGGCTGGGGCTCAACTGCGGAACAGTAAGGCTTTGAATTATTGGAAGTCAGACATTCGTTAAGTACAATCTCACCGAGACAGAGACAGGAGGAACGAACGGTCAGTGCATTGGAGAGTGAAATTAAAATTCACAGAAATTTTAAGAAATAGGAGCATTGTATTACAGCACTCAATACAAATGACAAATTTATATTGATATATAGTGCCTTCCACATCGGGAGGACATTCCAAAGCGCTCAAATTATGAAGTCTGTTTGAATATTATTCAGAAAGTGTTTATGTACCTATTTACAACGCCTCCCCTCCCCACTCCCATCACCAACTACCCTAGCGTCCTTTTAAACCAATCGGGCCTTCCGAGATTATACTTCACGCCGCGTACATGAAATGATTAATTGCACACAAAACGGTGACTACATGTTGAACCCCCTCCAGCTACACATCCTAACCTTTCAACAGCCTTATAATTTGCTAATTTTATTGTTTAGCCAGTAAAAGCAACTTTAACACACAGGTCTCAGGAGCCCGTATCCTCCAATTCATTCACTGAATATTTTATAAATAATAATAATAATAATACTCCTTGCATTTATTTGATAGATCAGGTCTTCTAGCCGTCTCAAAGCGCTTCACAGAATATACTGTAAAGAACTGTCAATAGCATCCTTCTATCGCTCGGTCTTGATTTGCATTGATTTTTTTTTGGTGGGGTGGGGGGAATATTTTTACGTCTAAACTGTGAGTCTTGGTGGCATTGTTTTACACGAACCGCGTACCAATTCACCTCTCATACACCGCTGGGTTACAGGAACTCTTACCGGCCACTGCCCAACACAGCAGAGTTTCTTCAGCGACCACTATTTAAACAAAGATGTCCAAAGTGAATGACAATGTTTACGACGTTGATTTCTTTTCCCCAAACAAAGTGATTGCCCCCCCCCCACACCCTTCCCCCCAGGCCCGAAATTAAACTGTAAGGCTGTGGGTAATTTTGGGTAACGAAATTAAAATCAAATGATAATAAATTGGTCACTCAATCCACACTGTGCTTTTAGATGTCTCGAAGACATGATAAGGCGCTGTATCTAATACAAGGATTATTGTTATTATTATGTTATAAATTTTGGAAAACGGTCTGGATTTGGAGATTGATTTTCTTCAATCGTGAAAAAGAACAGCAGAAAATATAGAGTAGATTTAAGACTGATTTCCAAAATACTGCTCAATCTTCAATTTTACGACTGTGGAATTTTACGACAGGAGGGTGAGAAATTTCGGCCCCAGAAGCAAAAGCAGTGCTGAACATCCTATCAATAACTCTCAGATCTTAATCTCTTTAGAAACTTCCAAAAGAGGGATTATAATGCACATTTCATTAACTGAATAATACTCAAACAGACTTTACAGTTTGAGCGCCTTGAAACGATGTCCTCCCGATGTGAAAAGAAACTATATAAATTATATTAATTTTATGCACATGAATCAATTGATTTTTTTAATGTTTCTTCTTGTTCAGTAAAAGTGTGAAACCCAAAATTCATAACAAAAACGTAGCAAACGGGCATTCAAACCCTTAAGACTTTGCCTTGCTACGTGGCAATGTTATTCGCAAGATCACAAGATTGGTTTGGATGAAGAAGGCCCTTTGGCCTATCTGCTCTCCTCCCTCGAGAACAACCACTCTGCTGTCCCCCACCATAGCATCGAGCTGTTTTATAAATGATATGATCAGACATTTAAATTCTCAGGGAACACAGTAGATTCTCAGCTGTGTTAAAACATTTGTGCCATCTAACAATTGAAAGTAGGCACATGGGTTATGGACACCCTTGGAAAAGGTTTCTTCAGGTAAGAAGGACGATGACGTGGAGAGAAAAAGTTGTAAAGAAATGAAAAGACCAAGAAGTGGTTGATTCCCAAATCGTGTGCTCTTGTCATCCGTCAAAAAATATTGGCCCAAAGTGAGAGATGAAATCAGTGGACATGGAATATGAGCGTACGCATTTGATTCCCTCTTTGAAGGAAGATATGCACGACACCTATCACACTGGCATAAAGCTGGTGAAAGTACATACAAGAAGAACATTTCCAAGCAAAAGCATTGCTTAGAAAATCTGCAATAACATTAACTTCATGTTGACCATTCCATAGTAGAGCAGCAGAGATTTCCTTCTCTGTCAAGGTTCATGACTTGCCTGTGTGTTCTGCTGGAGCAAGTCTTAGAAGAAAAAATGTTTTCTGTGTCTTAGAAAAAAATATTTAAAACAATCAGGAAGGACTGATGATGAGGTCAAAATATTTAACGTTTCCCAAATGTAACAAAGTGCTTCACATGGCCCAAAATTCCACACTTTTGAGTCTACTTTGACTTAAAACGGCACAGATTTGGGGGAAACGTCTTCAATTGAGTCTTAATCTGGAATCCGGTTTTCCATAACTTCTTAAAAAGAACCAGTTGCCAAATTAAGAGTTTTGCCCGCAATTCTGCACAACCTTAAATCTTGAGACAAAGTGGCTTAACAGCCTAGGACTAGATGGAATTTTGGGGGCAAGAGACTGCACAATTTTCTTAAAAGATCTGACCATATATAATATATATCAATGTTAATATATATATATATATAATTATATATAATATATATTATATATACACACTCTATACATATGTTTATAGACAGAAAAGCGACATATGTTTGAAAGGATTCACTTGCTCATTGATGTGAATGAGCAGGTTTCAGTTCTGCTGCCAGGTCCTGCTTTCGTTGGCAAAGCGTGAAAAACATGCTAAGCTTGCGGCGCTTACACGTGGGGCTTCCGACCCACAATTCTCACCCAGCAAAACCGTCTGCGGTAAATGAACAGGTTCTCCAGCGCCAGCCCGGTTCAGAGCCGAGATGCGGAATCTGTAACCCAAGCCTGGCACCAGATTATCAACGGTGAGCTCCGTGTCCTTGACCACATTTGTGTTACACGGCGACCAGCGGTCACTGTCAGTAGACTTCATCTCAATGCTGTAGCCTAGTAAACTACAGCCACCATCGCTCAGTGGCGTAAACCAAGAGAGCGTAACAGACTCGCTGGTCTTGCTAAGGACTTCTGGATCTTCAGGAGGATCGGGGAGGCCTGGGGGAGGTGCAGAGTTAAAATGATTAAGGAGACGAAATCAAATACAAATGTGCCCCAGTTGCTAACGTTTCACCCTCCTGCGTCCCGCCACTCTTCCTGGTGATTAGTTCCAGTTGCTTATTATTCCCTAGTTAAGCACTATCAGAAAATACTGTAAAGTGAATCGATTGTGCATTTATGTGAGCGAAACGTTGCAGCCAATTGTGCACAGCAGCGTCCCACAAACAGTCGTGCGTTGAGTGACCAAATTATTATTAATTTTTAAAAAATTTTTAGAAAGAATGATTACCCCCAGAAAGCAATCCGCCAATTAACTTTAATTTTAATTACTGTATATATCTCTATTAAGTCCCACTAGTTCCGAGACTAACCATCTCCGGTTTATCTAATCATCCTCAAAGCTCATTCCTCTAATAGTGGGGAGCAGCCTCCTTGCTTTCTCTGTTCTCCCACTTATGTCACAATTATACATTGCACTTCATGTCCAGCCTGACCATACAAGACTGCTGGGAATATAAAGTCAACTCAATTGGCAATGCAGCCATGCACCTAACTCACTTTGCTTACTGTAGTTACACTGCTTAAATACAGTGAACATAATATATAAATGCATCAACATATTTTAGTGAAGTCTGGGCTTACAGAATAACATTAGCCTTTTCTCTGATAGACATTTGTTTCCATGCAGCCTTCTCAGGTGAAAGGACAGGGAACGACCAAGCCACAAACTTTCCCCAAGCACAACAAGCACTGCAAATATGGGATCAGCAAACAGACAGCAAGGCAGAACAGCGCACTGTACGATAAGGAGATAAGGACTCAAAGCTTGGACAAGCGAAAATGAATATAAAAATGTCACTACTCGATAGGGTGTAATGAGAAACTGTATATGGAACAGCGCGGGAGACAAGGTGAGGTTGAATTGTGGTGTTAATTTAAAAGGGAGCTGGTTAGGTGTTTTTTTGGACGTGAAGTGACTTAGGAATATAAACGTGTATATTATTCTTACCAGGCAGCTCGGGTAACAACAGTCTCTCTCTTCTGAATTTTTACATGACAAAACAGAATATTTCTAGCCACCACTGAAAGCTGATGCTCCATCAGACACAACCACAACTCGCTGCCAAATTAAGCTCATTATCACTGAGGCCGACAACAACAACAGCAACAAATTGCATTTATATAGTGCCTTTCACGTCAGGAGGTGCTGGACAGTCAAAGCTTAGTACCTGAGCTGGGGGTTGAAATCAAGAGGGGTGGAGAGGACAAGGGTGGGGGGGGGGGGGTGACTGAAGATCAAAGAGGAAGGTCTTGAGATGGGCCTTGAAGGAGGCAAGGGAGGGGGGTGGGGGGTGAGGTGAAGGGATACTGGGTTCTAAATGGTGGGGGTAGAGAGGCTGAAGACCCGACTGCCAATGGTGGGGCGGGCGGGCAGCTCGGGGCGGGGACATGGGGAAGGCCAGGGCCCGCTGAGCAGAGGGAGAGGCCAGGTAGATATGGTTATAGCAGGTCGCAGAGGTAGGGAGGGGGTAAGACCTTGGAAGGCTTTATATCTCAAACTCCATCCTCTGGGGGACGGGGGGGGAGCCAGTGGAGCCGGGCGAGGGCGGGGGTGATAGGGTCACGGAACCTGATGCGGGAGAGGGCACGAGCTGCAGAATAATATGGAGCTCGTGGAGGGAAGAGTTGGCAAGTCCAGACAGAAGAGAAACTCAAAACAGCCCAACTCTGGATATCAGACAAGCATGTTGGGTTACTGCACAAACAGAGCACTGGTGCGGCTCGGCCAGACTTAAAGCCAAACGAAGCTTGCAGGATGTAAAGATCTTACCAATAACTGATAATTTTGCTGATGTAATGGCATCCCTGGAGGCAAAAGTGATTTCTCCAGAATGACGAGCTAGTGCGTGGGTCAGAATGAGCCTGTGAGTGGTTTTCTCTGCCTTTTTCTCCCAGTGTTCGTCTGGATGGATTTCAGTTCCATTCAGATACCAGCTTACTTCGGACACGGGGATTATTTCATTTAATACACACTCAAATTCAGCAGTGTTTGCCTGGACCACTTCAACATCTCTCATGGGCTCCAATACGTCAATATGCCAACCTATGCAGAACAAATATACGTCACATAGCAGTGGTGCTCTCTCCTCGATCACTGTGACCATAATAATCCTTGAATTTGATATAGTGCTTTGACTGTGTATTTTGCATACAGCAGTGTCCCACAAACAGTTGTGGATTGAGTGACAATTTTTTTTAAAAAAGGATTATTACCCCCGGAAAAGTCATCCGCCAATCGACTAGCAAATGGGTTCTTACTTACTGCTGAGTAAACAGAGGCGTGTGGAGTAAGGAAACTTGCCTAATGTTACATTCTGCTTGGGAATCAAACCCAGGTCATCTCTCTTGAGAGGCGAGTGCTCTAACCAATACGCCACAGGACTCCACAAATGGCAGCTTAGAGTCCACGATAACTATGTTTCTCAACGTTTGAGGTCTGAATGCACCTCATGGTGTTAGGAGCGTAGCGTAAATTAAAGATCATCCAGAACTTTGAAAAATAATTCTCAAGTTTAGTCTTAGTTTGGAAACCAGTTTGCTTTAACATCTCGTCCAAAAAGTCATCACCTCTGACAATGCAACACATCCCCCAGCACTGAAATGTCAGCCTAAAATACAAGTTCAAAGTTCCAACGTGGGGCTTGAACGCACAACCTTCTAATTCAGAGGCAAGTGTGCTACCAACTCAGCTCGGCTGGCAACACAACTATTTGGGTAGTGGGATCCATCCACGTGAACCAAGATCGCCCTAAGTTGCTCATCCATCTTACTTTCTCAACATTGAGCCCTCAGTTTATGGCCACAATCGGGAACAACACTGTGTGGAAATTAAACATCAGGTCAAGCAAACACGGCCAGTACAATCTCTATTGGATTGAAGCACGGTTGTCAATATGCTTTCTGTTGATTAATAATAATAATAATTCTTGTATTTGATATAGGGACTTATCACGTCTTCAAGGCGTCTCAAAGCGCTTCACAGAATATACTGTAAAGTGAATTGACTGTACATTTGTGGGCGAAACGCAGCAGCCAATTGCGCACAGCAGCGTCCCCACAATTGATTCCTGGATGCATCGTTGTTCCACATTAAGGATGTTAGAGATATTATGTTTTGTGCCAGAATGCGTAAGAGCGAAAGACTCTTCCCTGACTTAACAGAGCAGCTGGAAACCCACAGTGATGGTATCAAAAAATATTTTCAAGCAATGTCGTCCAAGAAACAACGAAATGAGCAGTCAACGAGTCAGAAATATTAGGGTGAATTTGGATGAGAAGGGAATATAAACCAAGACTGTTAAATGTAGAGGAAATTACATACTTCTTTTGCTTAACATGTGTTTGCCTCCTTTGCTCTATGAGGTAAGACTCTTTCCTTGAACAAAAGGTACCATCATATGTTAAGATTTTCAATGTCCCTATTTCCTTGAGAAACGTTTATAAAGGGGATGATGTATGAATGAAGTATATATGTATACTTTTAAAAAAAGAGGAAAATGCTAACAAAAGTCTTAAAGAGATATGGGATTAAAGCAGGCCCGTGGGATCGAGTAAAAAGCTTACTCGGTGTAGACTCGATGGGCCAAATGGCCTCTTTCTGAGCTGTAAATTTCGATAATCCTAGGATAAAATGTGCTGAGTGGGTAGAACCCCTACTCCCAGTGGTCAAATTAGACTGAGATGTAAGCTTAAATGAAATAATTTGATCCTGCACCAGGAATATTGGTGATGTATAAATAACATAATCACAAATGAAAAGCTTAAGTTTTTTTGAAGCTTAGATTATTCAATAACAAGCCACTGGTATGTGTGATAGTGAGTAATCTAACGCAGCAGCTCCTGGTAAAATAATTCCCTTTAGCTGTGATCTTGTTTACCTTTAACATTTAGATACGCTGACGACATTGTATTTCCAGCGACAAAGGTCACGATACAGCTGTCCAGCGGAGTTAGGTTCTTTAAGAGTAACATGTGTCTTTGTCCACCTTCAAAGATGGCCATTTCTATGTTTTCAGACTGTGAAATGGGAGCATCATCCAACAGCCACTTGCAGTCCTGTAGCTCTGGTCGGGTCAAGCGGCATTCGAACAAAGCTTCGCCCCCTTCTGAGGTGTCCACATTCTGTAGACCTTCAACAATGTCAGAGCGCTCTGCTAAAGAAAGAAAGATCCGTTACTTATATTTACGATAATAACAATCTTTGCATCTGATGTAGCGCTTTATCGAGTCGTCGAGACGTCTCAAAGCGCTTCACAGAACATAATGTAAAGTGGATTGTAAATATATCGTCATGTTGCGGATGAAACACAGAATATACTGTGAAGTCAACTGTGTATTTTGTGGGCAAAACGCAGCAGCCAATTGCGCACAAACAGTCGTGGATTGAGTGACCAAATCATTAATTTTTAAGGGATTATGCCGCCCCAGAAAAGCAATCCGCCAATCGACTAACAACTGGGTTCCTACTTATTGCTGAGTATACAGAGGCGTGTGTGTGTGGAGTAAGGAAATTTGCTTAACGTTTCACCCTGCCCGCCCGGGAGTCCTCCCGCTTGCCAGGCGAGTGCTCTAACCACTGAGCTACAGGACTCCACAACTTACTTGCACCACTACTTGCACTTCCTGCATCCCGAAAGTCATTACCTTTTCGTGAAAGTTCCTTTCGCGCACTTTAGACGTGTGCATTTTTAATGATTTTCAACGAAAGAGCGCATTGATCGGCGGTACGTTTGGCTCATAAACATTACCTATTGATATATTGTCCGGACTTGCAGCATAGACGCGATAGAAATAATAAGAAAATATACAATTGAGAATAAACCATACAATACACGTACAATCCAAGTTTACATTTAAGTAGCACCTTTTCACATCAGGAGGACGTCCCAAGACTCTAAGCTATTCTGTCTTGACGCCCGAGCTGGGGGGGGGTGAGGGAGGTGGGGGGAGTGAGGAGGGGGTGTGGGGAGTGGGGAGGAATTCTGACATTATACATTGAAAAAGACATTCACAGAATGGCAGTCGGGCATGTATGAGTGATTTGAATTTGTCATTAACTGAGAGCCTTGTGCCTTTTACTTCTGTAGGAAACGCAGAACTACCTTTCAACCCTGCGCATCGGAAATCAGTACAAGTTAGAAAAGGTGCAATCCGTCACACTTTCCTTTTGACTCTCGTTCTAAAGTTTCAGCTCTCCTGAGGGGTCCATTGACCACACACGTCCTTTACCTCCTCTTCACACCGTGACGGGCAACAGAAAGCTATACCGCAGAAGGAAGAGCTGAAACTTAAGAGCATGATATTACCTGGTCTTGTAAGGCTGGTAATTACAGTGTCCTTAAATGGGTGATGACTTGGACTACGATACTTGGCTTTGAAGCGCTGAGTAACATTAAAATGTATCATGGATGAGTGAGATCACTTAAGATACACATAGGAAGGTACAGAATAAGATCTGGTTGATTGCAAAGTTAAAAGAAATACACTCCTCAAAATCTCATAGTCTTCAATCAACTTCTTCACCAGATAACTGGCTAATCAATTCCCTCTTGAATTCACTAACAGAATCTGCTTTCACCGCCTCACTGGACAGTCAGGCCGCATATTCACCACGCCGTGTAAAGTAATTCAATCTGAACCGCACTGTTCACCTTAGGCTGCAGTGTGGACGTGGTGAATACGATGTTTATTTTGTAAGGAACACAACCAAGATAAGCTTCTGCAATAGACTTTTCCTCAAATAATGTTGAGTAAACTATGCGTAGGAAACATAAAACCAACGGCTCTCAAAGGCTCCCGCGAGTGAAAATTCCAATTGACAAACTGTTACGAATTGCTCTTGTAAGCTATAATTATTGCTGTAGGTACTTACGACTGAAAGCCAGAAATATAACAACAGACCCGGGGGAGGGCATAATATTGCAAATATCCAGTTCTTAAGGAATAAATCAATCGGAAATTGAACTGAGGAAAACAGCTAGTTGTAGAGCTCTGTACAGCTGCTTAGACTGTCTCTTTATTAAGCTTAATAAACAGGCAGTTGAAAGTTCCTGATTATTTCACTTAATAATAATAATCCTTGCATTTGATATAGCGCCTCGTCACATCTTCAAGACGTATCAAAGCCCCAGGACTGTATAGTTTGCGAGCGAAACGCACAGCAATTGGCTCAAGGGTTCCCAACAAACCACGGGGGAGTGAGACACAATAGGTTCCGTCTCAAGGTAAGTCTGCTTGTTGCGTTATGTTTAATCGAGCCGCGTTACATTTGCCCAGGGCTCACCTGGAACGCTGAGCACGGCAGAAACCATTGTCCCAGAAGCTTCGCAAGTGTACGTTCCACCGTCCTCCGGCGTGACGTCACTGATTTTCAGTTTCGCTACGTTCCAGTCCTGCTCAATAATGACGCGATGACCTGAATCAGCCTGAATCTCGTGCCCATCTCTCCTCCACAGAGCCTGGACTGGTCTGGAGTACTGGCAGATAAACACTGCTGTGCCATGTTCCTCTATAGTCAGGTCTTCCATTTCGCTCACTACCTCAACTGTTGGATCTGTCAACCAATATGTCACATGGACATGCATTAGCAGCACAGACTTTCTGTTTCTTTAACCAGAGTTTGCAATGTGGGATCACGTCGGTGCCACAAACAACATTAGCGATAAAGGTTATTTCCAGGTTAAACACTACGAGCCCCAGCCCACCACAGTGCTGATTGAAAAGATTTCAGATTTGGTCATTTATTCTAACTTAGTCAGGTTAGGTCAAATTTGACACTGATAAAGCAGCCTTAATCCCAAACCACAATCCAAAGACTGTGCTTGCACTACTAAACAATGCCTGTATTCCAGACACTTGTCAGATTTATGCTGTGGATTTATTTCCCAACTGAATCTGCCGGAACTCCTATTACATCCAAAAGCCTTGGGACGTCTCCCGACGTGAAGCTGTACAAGCGTAAATTGCCTTTGTTGTGTGTATATATATACATATGTGTGTGTGGAAAGTGGTCCAGGAAACCTTACCTGTAAGTGCATCAAAACTACCTGTAAGTTTTATTTCAGAATGAATTGTGATGCCAACAAAGTTCTTCAGACAAGTGCATTCCAACCAACATCCTTTACACTTTCTAATCTAAACACATCTTAAAGTGCTCTCTCTCTCCCTCGCTCTCTCTTCCTCTTTCTCATGACCCTACCTCTACACCGTTTAGATATTACCGACACTACTTCCCTCAGACAGAATAGCCGAGGGGGTGTGGGGAGGTGTTTATGGGCAGGAGTAGCTTATCTGTCAGCTCAGTGAAACTTAACACTAGTTACCTTCTGAACTCCGAGAATACAACCAAGGTTGTGCAACCTAGCCCCATAATTTAACCCTGTCATCTCAGGTATCGTTCTGGTGAAATTCACCAGCTACCACTCTCAGTCAGATTGAGTGAGGTCAGTATTCCCTGCTAAAACAGATTTGGGTGCAATTGTTATTCAGACACTGAGGGAGGGCAAGACAGATGGGCAAATTCGAAACACATTTTAACACTATTCCTAAAATAGGGAACCGAATATGGTTAAAAACAGTGCAATGATGCCCTCCAGTTCTTTTGAAAAGATGTGTTTGTTCGGTACTGCTGTAGTGCTTTTGAAAACCGCAAGAACTACAATAAACTGGATCAGATCAAAGTGGACACAAAACCAATCCGTCTGGGCTTTTCGGCAATGATTAGTAATTAATGAACACTTGCTTACTGAGCAGATATTTGCTAACTCCATCAATTAGCTGCGAAGCCCCAATACCCACTGTTCCTGTTGTCTCCGGTTAACAGTCAAAACGTGACCTTATCCATCACGGACAATGGCAGTAATACATAAACTGATATCTTTACCATGAGCACTGTGCAAGGCACACACATCATGTTGCTTTACCAACTGGCAAAGTATTCTCTTCATATTTCTGGCAGCAGTTCCAATTAACCCGAACATTTAGTTCGCCGATCACCTCAGAAACAAAGCATCTAATATTCAAGTCTAATTACGTCCCACAAAACAAAGCACACAATCTGTCACTGTATTAATAGCAGTGCGAGGCAGTGTGTTAATTGCAAACTAAACTACACTACTGAGCATGGCGAAGGGTGAATGATTCAAATCTATAAGCCCGAGTGATGGATAATACTAAGGAAACTCAGTTGGTCAGTATAGCGATCGAATACATGCAGATATATGAATAAACGCACACTCGGCCAATTAATTGCAACAAACACTACCCGGTGCAGTCGTGTGAAAGGGAACCAAAGCCATTTTCTTTACGTTTAATGCCGAAAGGAATTTAAAAGGGTATTTTTGGAATCTATGATATAATATGTTGCTTTGCATTTTATTCTCAATACTTTCAATAAGTGCGACTTCAGATAATGAATGGTCCATTGCTACTTATGATTCAGGGAATGGATTTGGCATTACATTTATAATCCCAACAGTAAAATTTACCGCCATATAATGCTAGATGGCATAAAAAAAAATTTAAATTACAGCACAGAAGGAGATTATTTGGCTCAGTGAGTTTCTCCATTGGACCTGTATACTCTAATTTCCCGCTGTTCCATCATTATATTGTTATTACTCTCGTGGTGTTATCCAATTCCCTTTTAAAGACTGTTCTGTTCTTTTCTCCAATGGGAACTTGTGGCAAAGCGCTGTGTGTAATAATATTTCTTCAAAACTGTACCAGTGACAGCCATGAGTTTATTTAAATATCAGGGCATTCTTAATCCTTTAGATTTCTCTGATTTAGATACTGATTACCCCATCCTTCTCCACTCTTTCCACCCGATCCTTCTCGAGTTCAAAATCCTCGTCCTAACCTTTACATCCCTCCATGGTCTTGCCCCACGCTACCTCTGTGACCGCCTTAAACCCTACCAACCGGGCACCAGCCTGCTTCACATCCCTCAACCCACCAGTTCCTCCATTAACTATTGGGCTTTCAGCGTATATGTTCCCACTCTCTGGAACTGCATCCCCGGAGTCCCTTTGCCTTACCCTTTACCTCACCACATTCAAGGTCCACCCCAAGATCTTCCTGTTTGACCAGGCTTTGGGCCATCTGTCTGCCATCTCCCACCCATCGTGGGCCCCCATTCCACCTCTTGCGAAGCACTTTGAGACATTTTCCTAAATGAAAGGTGTTTTATAACTACAAGTTGTTGTGGTAGATTTTTTTTCCCCCCATACCATGAAATACATTGATGAAGTATTTAAGCAGGGAAGATAGCATGAATTGTTCTTACTCTTCCCTTGTGATCCACTGAGACTAACATCATAATCAGTATCAACAATAACTTGTGAGTCCTTCACTTAGAGAAGCGTCTCCGAAAGCTTTGAAGAGTATCGCAACCTTTTCCCTCGCAATACCAATGCTTACAGAGGCCACAATGATCTTTTGTTGTCTTGTACGTTCCAATGACACTGTGACTACCTTTCAGCGGCTTGAGAAACAACAGGATTCTACACTACTTTCACAGTGAACCGTGGAATTTTTGCCCATAAAAAGGGCAGGTTAAGATACCCAAGGCAGGGAATGTAGTTCATTATAATATACCGATATATTAACGAACCCAAATTTATTCTTCTTTCGGTTTCTCATGGCATTTCAACTTCAATAATATCTTAGATTCTTGGGAGAAAACCTACAGTCGATATTCTTTATGAAATGTAGTAATGTAGTGCTTTTTTATTTTTGCTGGGTGGGCCATGGGTTGGCCAAGACAACACTGCACAGTTTGTCTCTTTCATACCACCTGTGCTATATGGCCAGCGTGTGATATCATGAGTTACATTACTGGCTGTTCCAAGGGAATTTCATACAGCAGAATCTCACCAACATACAAGTGTTTGACTGTTTCAACTTAATAAGAGGAACTTTGGATTACCAAAAAATGTTGTGAATATAAAGAAAATGGATTTTCTGGATTAAATGCGGTTGTTAATCGATTATTCAGTCACCGCGCTGAAGCGTAGAATTTATGATAAGTATTAGAGATCCTTTTGCTTTAATCCCTTCATTGCTGGCTACGTTGAGAAGAGGCTGCTCAAATCACGTCAATTATACTTGTAAATAAAGATTCTTTATCACTTTGCTGCAGATTTAACAATAATAATAATAGAATTTGATATCGCGCCCTATCACGTCTTCAAGACGAATCAAAGCGCTTCACAGAATATTCTGTGAAGGGAATTGACCGCATGTTTTGTGGGCGAAAATTTCAATTTTAAAACGGTATTATATAACAAACCAGTTGTCACAGTGCAGATTGGTATTCCTGTGATGAAAGGCGAGGTGCCTTCCCCAGATGCCCCTGCTCGGTTCGGGAACCCACCACCCGAGAAAAATCCTAGGTGCTGACATGTCCTCTCTACTCACCACTCTGCACACTGGTGTTGTCTCTGTGATTCCCAAACAACCTCATCCCATTCGTTCAATTCACCAATGTAGAAAAGCAGCTCAACAAAAACAGCCCAGCAGCCCCCCACACCCTCCCGCCCCCCCACCCAAGCACGCATACAGAGAAAGGACTAAAATAGCCGTGTTTCACAGAAATACCTTTCACTAATAGTTTGGCTGCAGAGCGAAGTGTCCCAGCTTTAAAAGTGACAGTCCCCGAGTCATTTGTTCCCAGGTCGTTTAAGGTTAATGTGTGGACTTTGGCGTCTCGGACAGATATCTCGTTCAGATTGGTATTGTGAAGACGTGACCCATCCAGCCACCACTGCACATTCTCCACCCCCTCGTGTGAGAGCTCGCACAGAAACGTGGCTGCCCCACCAGCAAAGACATCGGTGTTCTTTAGACCACAAACTATTTTTATTTCTCGTTCTGTAAAGTGAAGCAAAAAAAAAAAAGTGAACTTGACTGGATTGAGTTGGTGGGGAAAAAAAACACACCCATGTTCTTTTTCTTCCTTTGAATGACGTTAAATTAAGAGTTAAATTAAGTAAAGTAAGATAACTCAAAGTGGCCCGGCAGTAAATAAATTAAGGCAAAATTATACCCACTAATTAACGTAAACAGCCCTCTGGCACGTGACTTCACCCCTCAGTACTAGATAAGATTCGACCACAAAATACACAGTCAATCCACTTTACAATACATTTTGTGAAGCACTTTGAGACGTACTGACACTCAGTACTCTGCCGAGATGTACACTCCTATTCCTCTATGATGCAAGTGAATCTCTATTGTACGCACACTCTGGGGTCCCCAAGCCTTGGGTCTGACCAAGCTGCACCTAATACTTTCCAGAATTAGCTTGGTTTGGAGACTCTTAAGCGACGGAGATGGGTTTCCGCATATGTCAGACACCCGGCTGACCAATAAATTAACGACAGCTAGCAACAATCTTCTGTAACCCTTAGTGTGTGATATGTATTGGATACGTCAACCAGTGCTTGGGCAATCAGTGTGCTTTGTCGCTGGCATTAACCCTGTTAATTCCCAGGAACCTTTCTTTATTTAAATATGTGTTAAAACACGACAAAAGACATCCAGTCTGAATGTAAAATCACAGCGGTATCACCTTTAACAGTTACAGCAGCTGTAGTCTGTTGAGTCCCACAGTAACAGGTATATTTGCCGGCATCCTCCAATCTCAGGTTGTGGATGCACAACTCAACAACGGTGCCTTTTTGCTTCATCTCATATTTGTCACCCGCTCTTAGAACCGCGAGTCTCTTTCTCCATTCCACAGGAGCGTCAGCTTTAGACAGTTCACAGCGCAGTGTTCCCGTGTCACCCTCTTCAGCGTCCACATTCTCAAGCTCTCGTTCGAAATAGGCAGGTGAGGCTGCAGCACATGCATATGAAACTTAACGTATGTAACCAATATTTCTTCCATTTGACTGACAAAGAACAGACAACTGAGACCATTCATTATATTTGGTGAGAGTCCTGTAGCTTAGGGGTTAGAGCTCTCGCCTCGCAAGCGAGAGGACCCGGGCAGGGCGAAACGTTGGGCAAGTTTCCTTACTCCACACGTCTCTGTTCACCCAGCAATCAGTAGGAACCTGATTGCTCGTCGATTGGTGGATCGCTTTTCTGTGGGTAATAATTCGTTCAAAATAAATAAAAATAATTTGGTCACTCAATCCACGACTGTTTGTGGGACACTGCTGTGCCCAATTGGCTGCTGCCGCATTTCGCCCACAAAAGGTACATTCAATTCACTTTGGGACGTCCTCCCGACGTGAAAGGCGTTATACAATGTAATTTTGTTGTTTACAGTAAATTCTGTAAAGCGCTTTGAGATGGCTCAACGACGTGTTAAGGCGCTAACTTAAATGCAAGGATTATTATTATAATTGGATATGGATACATCATAAGAATCAAAAGAACTCAAAACTGTTTTAGTGGATGCATGTGAAGTAATCCAAACCCTTTAACAGGATATCCATTCCTGACCAAGGTAAGATCTGCGTTGAAAGTACAGTACATATTTATTATTGCAAATAATTATCGACGACGCGATAAGGTGCTATATCAAATGGAAGGATTATTATTATTACTAAATGCCTTCCGATAAAGTTCAGGACAACGGTGCCACATCTTGACATGCAGGTAAAGTAATCAAAGTGAATCATTTAAGCTTTCAGGATAACAGCTTAATTGAAAAACAAAAACTGTCAAAATTGTCTGACAAGTCTGCTCTGTCTTAAAAGTATCTTACGCAGCCCCTGCTAACAATCAACAGTGCTGACAGAAGATGGCGAAACACTTCATATCGCCATAGCGCAAGTTAAAAACAATGGTAATCCTATGGAAATACTTTCCCAATGCTTTATCTCAGCATTGTTCGCTGTGGTCTGAAACAACAACTCCAGGGACCGAATTCCAACGTGTTTTGACTTAAGGTAAATGCCTTAAAATTGTGATGGTGCGGAGTTTGGCAAAGCAATCTTAAACACAGTCTGAACTTGGAAGCCGATTTTCTGCAGTTCTTTTGTAGGGTGGCGGGAAAACAGCCTTAAAAATTAATATGGGATTTAAGATTGTTTTCAGAAATTTGGCACAATTCTAAGTTTTAATACAACGCTCTTAAGTCTAAGGTCTCAGGTTTCAGATAGCACCTAAACTACACCTGGTATCTGCTATCCCTTCTGCGAAAATCCCTCTCCAGAAAGAGCGAAGAACAAATACAAGTCAGTCGCAGGAACAACAACAACAACAAGATTGCATTTATAGAGCGCCTTTCACGTCGGGAGGACGTCCCGAGGCGCTGAAGGTAGGATGAGATGGCAATAGGGTTAAGTGGCGTCAGGCCAAAGAGTGAATTGCTATTCTTGGAGGACTGTGAAGACTTCCAGTTAAACGAACGTTTCTCCTCCTACCCTTCACATTCAGGGAGGCAGTGGTTTGCTGATCCCCAGAACCACGGCAATATTTCTCCGCATCTTCTGGTTTCAGGTCATGAACGACCAATTCAGCCACGGCACCTTCTCACCTGACTTCATATTTGCCATTTGCTTTGAATAGTTTCTGAGCCTCTCTTCCAGGTTACAGCTGCTTCAGATACAGAGAGAGTGCAGTGAAGAGTAGCAGTATTTCCTTCTGTGCTTCTCTATCCTAGAGATTTTGCCTCATAAGGACTGGAAGTGTGGAAGGTGAGATCTACAAGGTCACTCTCAAGACCCTCCTCATTGACCGTCCTTTCGGTCACTTACCCTTACCCTCAAACCCTCCTGATCCCAAACCCATGTTCAGGTCCAAACACCTGACCGTCCAGCTCCTTGGGACGTACTCCCGACGTGAAAGGCGTTATACAAACGTAATTGTTGTTATTTGTCAACTGTCTAAAGAACTTCAGCATTTAACACATTTCCAACCACCGTTATTATTACTGAAGTTACTCGACTACAACCGTCAAAAGTTATTGTGGGAAAACAAGGTCAATAATCCGCTTTATAATATATTCTGTGAAGCGCTTTGAGACGTCTCAACGATGATAAGGGGCTATATCAAACGCAAGGATTATTATTATTAGAATTTCCCCTCAGGAACCTACGTTTGTGAAGCAAATGCATTCAACAATTAATGAAAGTTATCTAACTATCCTGGAGAACGGAGAACCTTCCCACAAGGTGTCAAATGGGTCTCGTCGTAACCAAGAAATGTTCTAGTGGGTTTTACAATGGATTTAGCATTCCAGCTCTTCTGACAAACTACGAAGTACAAAGTAATCGTCGAGGTACCTTTGGATGTTTCTTCCACGGTCAGCTTGGCTGAGGAACTTTTCGAGCCGACTTTGAAGAGCACCGTTCCTGAATCCTTGGCCGTCAGGTTTCTCAGGATCAAGGTGTGCACCTTACCACAGACAGCAACTTCGTTCAGTTCATTCTTCTGGAGAGGCGTCCCGTCCAACCACCACTGAGCGTTTGAAACACCTTCCTGAGAAAGCTCGCATTCGAACCTCACACTGCTCTGTTCCGGCACTCTGGTGTCCTCGAGACCGCGAATAATTTTGGGATGTTCTGTAAAAGGAGATAAAGGATGAGATGATAACTCCTGCAGGTTAAAGTCAAACACGTAAGAATCCAATACTGCTTTTATACTCCTGCCCTGATCCTCTGTGTAGTGTCAAATCAGTCCATCTGCTTCCAATGAAGGCCAAGAGATCCTGTCTCTTGGAGTCCTGTAGCTCAGTGGTTAGAGCACTCACCTCGCAAGCGAGACACCTGGGTTCAATTCAAGGCAGGGCAAAACCTTGGGCAAGTTTCCTTACTCCACACACCTAATAATAATCCCTCCAAAACAATAATAAACTGGCCGTTTTCAATCCACGACTGTTTGTGAGCCGCTGCTGTGCGCAATTGGCTGCCGTGTATCGCCCATAAATATACGGTCAATTCACTTTACTTTATTGTGTGAAGCGCTTTGAGACGTCGAGAAGATGTGAAAAGCGCTATATCAAATGCAAGGATTATTATTGTTATTATTATAAGAGATAATAGAATGGCAGAACTGGCTCAAGGGGCTGAATGGCCTACTCCTGTTCCTATGTCCCTATAACTCAAGTACAGTGAATAATGATCTTTGCATTTGATACAGCGCCTCATCACGTCTTCGAGACTCTCAAAGCGCTTCGCAGGATATACTGTAAAGTGAATTGACTGCATATATTGGGCGAAAAGCGGCAGTCAATTGCGCACAGCAGTGTCCCCACAAACAGTCGTGGATTGAGTGGTGGATATGAATATTATTATTACTGCTTAAAATGTTCATGGATGAAAAATCCCAATCCTTGGCACCGACTGTTTCCCATTTACCTTTCACAATCAGCTCCGCAGAGGAGGCCAGACTCCCGACTCTAATGGTTACCGTGCCAGAGTCTTCCTGCGTGATCTTTCGTAACTTCAGCGTGTGCGTCTTCCCGTGTTCGAGCCCCACTTCGTTCATCTCGTTGTGCTGCAAGGGAATGCCTGCCAACCACCACTGCACATCCGCTGCATTTTCTGGATGGACCTCGCACTTGAACACGGCATCTTCGTTTTCAAATATTGTCACGTTCTGCAGCCCCTCGATGATCCTCACTTCCGACGCTATAGTAAAAGCAAAGCTAATAATCATCTACAGAAGTTAGTGAGCAAATATGAAGGCATTTGAGAGTGGTCTGCTTGTATGTATGTGTGTGTGTGTGTATAGGGGGTCACCTAAATGTGATCCAGTTATATTCAATGGTTGCAAAGGGCAAGTTCAGATCGCGCAAGGACGTTTCGCCCACAAAATACAGTCACTACACTTTACGGTGTATTCTGTGAAGCGCTTGGAGACGTCTCGAAGACGTGATAGGGCGCCGCATCAAATGCAAGGATTATTATTAAGTATTTATTAGCGTTGTCGTTGAGTCTGATTATTTCTTTTTCCCAACTTCAACACGCATTCGCTCTCACGAAAGGTGACATAATTGATATGTAAAGCGTCCAACTATTTTTTTTAATCATCAAGATGCAATTGAAGGTCCAGAAAGCAAATGGGTTCAAACCCCACGTTGGGACGCGAGATCTAGGCTGACGCTGCAGTGCATTACCGAGGCAACGCCGTGTTGTCAGAGGTCCCGTCCTTCGGATGTAATCCAAGATCTTTTAAGAGCCCCAAGTCACTAAAACACAGGAAGCAAAGGGAGTTTCTCGTTTGGCGTTGCACTCACGTTTCACGGTCAAGGAAGCTGCAGTGTGTTGGTCTCCAGAGCTGCAGGAATACTCTCCCGAATCCTCTGGTTTCAGGTCACGGATCACTAACGTGTGCGCAGCCCCTTCCCGTTTAATTTCAGTCTTCCCGCTCGGTTGGATTTTAATCGATCCTTTCTTCCACGTAACAGAAGCATCGGGCTGTGAGAGCTCACAGCGCAAAGTTGCCGTGTCGTTCTCCCCTGCGACTGTGTTTTGCAGTTGTAGTGTGAAACTTGCAGGAGTGGCTGAAAAAAACCAAAGTGACAGTAACAATCTTGGCGTTCGGCAAATGTGAGGCACTGAGAGAGGCAGCGCCCTTCACAAAACGCTGTGCGCAATTGGCTGCCGCGTCTCGCCCATGATATATACAGTCAATTTACTTTACAGTGTACTCTGTGAAGTGCTTTGAGACGTCTCAATAAGGCGCATATCAAATACAAGTATTATTATTATTAATTCAGACCGCAGCGTAAACTGGATCTACAGTGCGTGTCAGCCTGGCTCCAGTGATAATCCTCTCTCTTTCGCCTCTGGGAAAGACGTTTGGGGGTTCAAGCCCCTTGTTGGAAGTCACAGAGTCTTGGCTGACCCTCCAATGCGGAGCTGGGGATGTGCTGCGTCGATGAGGTGCTGCTCTTCAGTTGAGTCGTTGAACTGAGCCGCGAAGGGCACTTACACAGCGCCTCGGTTTAACCTCTCGCCGAAGCGGCGGCGGTGGGGGGGACATTCAAACAATTGCGGACACCACCAGCCCTGCATTGGAGTATAATTCCAGACTACACAAAGTCCTAACGTGGGGGCTTGAACCCTCAACCTTCTGACTCAAGAGGCCAGAGATGCCACCCACTGAGCCAGGGTCACTACCGAGAGATTAACATTAAGAGTTGCAGCTTTACCTTTTACTTTCAGTTCTGCCGTAGAAGTGTCTTTTCCAACCGTGAAGATCACGACACCGGAGTCATCCCACGTGACTTTCCTCAGCGTCAAGGTGTGAATGTTGCCACTCTTCACCGAAATCATATTCATTTCGTTATTCTGCAACTCGATTCCTCCCAGGCTCCACCGCACGTCGCCTGCACTCTCGTGGGAGACTCCGCACTCAAACAAGGCGTCCGCGCCCGCAAATACTTCCACGTCTTTCAAACCCTCCACAATTCTTATGTCTGGCTCTGGGAATACAAATCATACAGTCAGTGTGCCCAACGCCTGCAAGTGAATCCTCTTATGAAAGTGTCAAAGCTCTGACCGAATTTTTTATTGAAGGGATTATTACCCCCAGAAAGCATTCCCCCAATCGACCAACAACCGGGTTCCTACTTACTGCCGGTAAACACAGGCGTGTGTGTGGAGTAAGGAAACTTGCCCAGGGTTTCGCCCTGACCTGCCCGGGAATCGAACCTGGATCCTCTCGCTTGCGAGGCGAGCGCTCTAACCACTACGCTACAGGACGCCAATGACCCGCTGAGCGTTCCCAGCGACTTCTGTTTTTGGTAATTTTAAGAGATTGATTACTTAAGGTTAATGCCATGAGTTTTCGCGGGAGCCTCAAGTTGCCATTTGATCTTTCTCGATCGAAGCTCGGCTGTTGATAAAAGTAATCTTATTTAGATTCTGATGTCAGGAAGACTTAAAAGCAGGATTTATTTTGTTCCTTACGCGTGACCGCTAAGCAGGCAGTAGTTTGCTGGTCCCCAGAATCGCAGGTGTATTCTCCTGTGTCTCCTGGCGTCAAATTGTGGATAAGCAACTCCACAACGGAGCCTTTCTGGAGCATTTCATGCTTGTCGCTAGCGTGAAGCACCAGCTCTCCTCTCCTCCATTCCACCTGAGCCCCAGGTTTAGTCAGCTCGCAGCGCAGTCTGCCTGTGCCGCCTTCCTCTGCTTCCTCATTCTGAAGCCATTTCAGGAAAAGTACAGGCTGGGCTGCAGAGAGAAAAAGAAACTCGCAATGCAAATGTTGTGCTGTTACCAGAATAAGAAAACGTTTGCGCAAAGCAAAATATTTCAGATGCTGGAAATCGGAAACTTAAACAGAAGTCGCTGGGAACGCTCAGCAGCTCAGGCAGCATCTATGGAGAGAGAGAGGAAACTGAGTTCACATTTCGATGATGAAACGTTAACCCATTTTCCTCTCTCCTGTCTCCCCGAGTGTTCCCAGTGACTTTGGTTTTTATTTCAGAAAACGTTTATGTTCATCGGTCGAAAGATTAAAAAAAAACACACAGAAAGTTGAAAATATTTTTATCCATAAATATAAGTCGGCTCTTCGGTCTTGAGGGAAAACAATTCAAAGATGTGACCTCACCGAGCTGTCTAACCCTTTAAATGGGATCTTGGTCTTAAAAAGTAAATATAGGACAATTTCTAAGCATCCAAGCAACAATACGGATAGGTTTAGAGTTGCAAATCATAAGTTAAGGAGACACCAGGAAGGTTTTCTTTAACTAGAGTGTGTCATTAATCATCGAATCTAACAGCACAGAAGGAGGCCATTCGACCCATTGTGCCTTTGCCAGCTCTTTAAAAGAGCTACCAACTCGTCTTTCCCCACAACCTTGCAATTTTTTTTCTTTTTAAAATACTTGTCCAATCCCCTTCTGAAAGCTACTATCGGATCTGCTTCCACTCGCCTTTCAGGCCGTGTATACCAGATCCTAACAACTCTCTGGGTAAAAATGACTGGACCCAGTTGCCAGGAAGGATGGCTGAGGCCAGGACACTGGACTCACTTGAACAAGCAGCTTAAGTGACTAGCCACAAGCGATCAGTATTTGCTTGCCTCCAGCTAACGGCTTCCTCACCTTTCACGGTTAAGGAAGCTGTTGTCTGTTGACCCTCAGAAGAACAGGTGTAATTTCCCGAGTCTGTTGGTTCCAGGTTGTGAATCAGTAGCGTGTGTAGAGGGCCTTCCTGTTTCACTTTGTACTTCTTGTTTGACACGATTGCCAGTGACCCTTTGCTCCATGTAACCGCTCCACTGGGTTTAGAAAGCTCACATCGGAGGTTTGCTGTGCCATTCTCCTCGCCCTCTGTGTTCTGAAGTTCTTCTTTGAAGTACACTGGAGCACCTGAAACGACGCAGCAATATAAAATGATTAAACTTTCACTGATTATTTTTTAATATTATACAGCATAGCCATGATAGAGTTTCACCCTGCATAAGAAATTCAGTCTTACTTCCTGATTAATAATAATAATAATTGGGTCACTCAATCCACAACTGTGTGGGACACTTCTGTGCCCAATTGGCTGCTGTGTTCCACCCACAAAATACACAGTCAATTCGCTGCAAAGCACTTTAGAGACGTCTCAAATGTACCATTCGCAGCGTTCTGCCACATTTTGGGCAAAATTCTTCCCTGTTCTAAGTCACCGGGAGAAAACTCTGTCCCTTGCCTCTTCATTTATATGTCAGTTACCTTTTACAGTCAACTCTGCTGATGAAACATAAGGTCCGACTCGGAAGGTTACGATACCAGAGTCTTCTTCTGCGACTTTCCGCAGATGCAGCATATGAATCTTTCCACGTTCGACTGAGATCTCATTAAGCGAGCTGTTCTGGAGTGTGGCATATCCAAGTTTCCACTGCACGTCGCGTGCATTTTCATGAGAAATTTCACATTTAAACAAGGCATCTTCGTCTTCGAACACTTTAACATTCTTCAACTCCTCCACTATAGTGATGTCTGGCTCTAGCAATTCAGGAAAGATGACAAGAGGGTACAACTTCAGTTCTACGATGCCATTCAAGTAACTAATAAAAGACAAAATACTGCAGATCCTGGAAATCTGAAACAAAAACAGTAGTCGCTGGGAACGCTCAGCATATCAGGCAGCATCTATGGAGGAAAGAAAATGAGTTAACGTTTCAGGTCGATGTCCTTTCGAAACGTTAACTCACTTTCCTCTCTCCATAGATGCTGCCTGCTCTCAAGTAACTAATCTCTTGGCAACTCTAAAGGTAAATTAAAGATACTCATTAAGCGGTTGCATATGTAAATTAAACACAGACAAAATATTCGGTGAAACGCTTGGAGGCATCTCAATGACATGATAAGGTGCGATATCAAATGTAAAAATGATTATTATATGTTTATAATTTCTGCATGGAAGCACTGGGAGAGAGAGCGCATTAAATTCCAACAATCTTATCTCTAATGAAAAGAACAGCATTCAACAGGTAAGAAACAAGAAACAAACTTATGTTCATCCACTCAACAGAAATATGCAACACCAAGAATAAAAGCACCAACTTTGGTCTTTGTTTCACAAAATCAATCTCAATTAACTATCAGAGAAAAGATTATGATAGAGGGGTAACGATGCAACAAAAAACAGAACACGAACACCAAGGTCAGTTACGATTAACAAACACGAGGTTGAAGAAGAATCAGTGAAGAACAGGAGACGCAAGGGGGGGTGGGGGAAGGAAGGAAAACAGGAGGTGAATGGGGGAAGACGTATTAAATTGTGTTTAATTTTTCCACCGTTAACTGTTCCTACCATTAACTTTCAAGTCAGCTACGGTCTGCTGATCCCCAGAGTCACACACGTATTCTCCAGCGTCTTCTGTTTTCAAATTGTGGATCGACAACTCAACAAAGACACCGACTTGAGTGATTTCATACTTGTGGCTGGGCTGAAGAACTACAGCTCCCTTCCTCCAACGCACTGGGGCGCCAGGTTTAGTCAGTTCACAATGAAACGTGACTGTGTCGCCCTCTTCAGCTTCTTCGCTGTGCAGCTCTTGTTTGAAGAACACAGGTAAAGCTGGATAATGTACAAAGACAATTTATGTGAACAACTTAAAAGAGATTTCAAGAAATTCTCGTGATCATTGTCCTCATCCTCAAAGCCCTCTTGCTCCGACCGACCTTCGTAACATCCTAAAGCCCTACCGAACTGTCCGCTCCCTCCACCAGAAGGCAGAGACAGCGTTTTTCTCTCTCTCTACTCCATCGAAACCCCTCACCGGTTTAAAGACCTCCACCAACGAAGGGGAGTAAATTCAGAACAAATCCGCGGAAGTTTGTGAGCGAGTTAGGAACAGGCTCCCTAGGGAGACGGTGGAAGCAGAAAGTGTTGTTTGTTTCGAGAACAAATTAGATTAGATTTCTGCTAGAAAATAATATCCAGGGATACAGGGTATAGTTTGGGACAGGTCATGTTAAACGACTGTCAGGATGGTGGAAAGCAAACTAGATGAACCTTGGGTCTTCTTTCGCAGGCACATTCTTACTTTCTTATTACGTCTTCCCTCTACCTCGATTTCCAATGCAAGAATACCTTCTTTCTTACCATTTACTTTAAGAGAAGCAGTGGTTTGTTGATCCCCAGAATCACATGTATATTCCCCAGCGTCTTCTGGTTCCACACTCGTGATGAACAGTTCCACAATCGCACCCTCTTGCTTCATTTGATATTTGCCACAAGGTATAAGCGCCACTGACCCCTTTCTCCATTCCACTGTGGCGTTGGCTTTAGTGAGCTCGCAGTGCAGTGTGGCTGTGCCACCCTCCCTCACTTCCTCTTTCTGAAGCTCGTGTTTGAAAAGCACTGGCAAAGCTGAGAAATATTAATTCAAGGAAACGTTATCAGACGACAATCATGGGCTCTGCTAGCCTACCTTACAATTTCGGAGTGACGTTTGCCTACAAAATATAATCGCTTTACATTTATTATAGCGCTTTCCATGTCGGGAGAATGCCTCAAAGTGGTTCACAGAGCCGAGCTGGGGGCGGGAGGAACTGAGGGGGAGAAGGTTGACCAATACACACAGCCAGTTCGCCTTACACTCAATGCTGTGAATGTCTGAAAACGTGCGACATTCACCCGATGCGAAAGGCGCTGTCTCAAATGCAAGGATTTATCTTTATGTATTCTGGTAGCATCACAACTCCAGCGTTTCCTTTCCAGCTTTTACTGCTGTCCTCTGGGCCACTGAAGTGTTAGCAAATCCGAGGCTTGCTTTCAGTTTATAGATTTCCAAAAAAATGATCCTTTGATAGGATCTCAGCATGTGCTTAGCTAAGGTAAGGATATCAAACGTATGAAGGGAAATAAATGCTTGAAGAATTCAGGGTCTTAAAATGTTGAAACATAATGCGGAATCATATCAATACCCAGTGTGATTACCTAGAAGCTAAATTCGGGAGGTTTAGTGCGATAATACAGGATGGACTGTATGTGAACTTAAATTATGCAATAAATCCTTGAGAAGTGAAAGTATTACTGGATGAGGGAAAAAATACCAGGGGAATGGGATTAAAAGATATGTCATGGTATAATAGCCAAACAAGCTCGATGTGACTAACACACGACTCCTTTGTGCTCAGAGGCCATTCAACCAATTGAACTTTTGGTGAAAAGGTTTGCGATAAAGTTAATTAATAAGGCATGAAAACCTATGCAAGTTTACAGTAGTTACAGATCATTTTTAAAATGTGTCCATAAAAGTAAAACAGATAAAAAATGTCCCAAAGCAAATGTAAAACTCATGGCGTCTTCTCCAACAGGGAGGCAAGATACACATATATAACCAGCCGCTGAATGAGGAGTAAGGCAAGTATAACATGACCAGTGCGGATTAGATGATGAACTTGTAAAGTCTTTCCTTCCTACCATTTACTCTGAGAAAGGCGGAGGTCTGGTGATCTCTTGTAAAACAAGTGTAATCTCCAGTGTCTTCAACTCCCAGCCTGCGGATCAATAACTCGACGCAGGGACCTTTCTGTTTCATTTCATATTTGTCCCCGGCTTCGAGTACCGCAGAGCCCTGCCTCCACTCCACTGGAACATCAGCTTTGGTCAACTGGCAGAGCAGCGTCACTGTGTCCCCTTCCTCCGCTTCTCGGTTCTGAAGCTCTTGTTTGAAGAGCACAGGCAAGGCTGCGTGATTTAGGGTGACAAACGCACAGCCACGTTAGGATAAGAAAGAACCAGGCTGAAACGTGCATCGGAGAACACAGCTCTTTTCAACTGTTTGGGATCTCAGGCAGGATTTCTCGAAGGGGTTCAATGTATGGTTTTGAACTGTACATTAGTACTTGATGGACAAAATAAGGAACTGCCCCAAAGCAAAGTTAGAACCTAGTTAAGCCCAGATCTGCTTGGACCCCTGCTATCGTGAACCATGTTGTAAGCAGGGACACCCAGTTTCCAGCAGTTGCTGGCATTATAACAGAGTTGTTCGCCCACAAAACGATCCACTTTACAGTACATTCTGTGAAGCGCTTTGAGACGTCAAGAAGACGTGATAAGGCGCTATATCAAATGCAAGGATTATTATTATATTATTACCCTGGTACATTTATTACCTCACTAAGCACACCTGTCTACACACAGAATGTGCAGTTCAACTGACACAGTTTACAATGCAATAACTTAACTTCAAACAAATAAGAAATGAATTACCGATGCCCCAGAGTACTGCTAGAACCTGCACTTGATAAAAGCACGGTAACCTTTACTATGTTGCTGGATATAGATATGACTGTCGAGTATGAAATGCACAATTCACAGTCCTGCTATTGTCAAAAATCGCTTAAGAGAGGAAATAACTTCCATCGGAACCTCACAGGTTGACAATGACAAGGGTTTAAACGGCCTGTGTCAGTGGTGGCCAACCTTTACGGTCAGCCAACCAAATAAATGTTTCTTTGTTGTATTTTTCTTCGTCGATGGCCGTGTCGTGGTTATCACTGCTCGGCAGCTACTGGTCGATCGCAAACGAACGGTTGGGAGATCCCGGCACCACATAAATATGAATCTCTTACCCTTCACTTTCAAGGAGGCAGAGCTCTGCCGATCTCCAGAGTCACACCTGTAGCCTCCCGCGTCTTCTAGCGTCAGGTTGTGTATAAGTAACTCAACATGGCAGCCCTTTTGCCTCATTTCATACTTGTCACTTGAGTGAAGCCCCACAGATCCCTTCCTCCATGTCACTGGGGCGTCAGGTTTGGTAACTTCACAGCTCAGGGCGGCCGTACCATCCTCTTCAGCCTCTACGTTCTGAAGCTCTTGTTTGAAAAGCACTGGCAGGGCTGAGGGAGACAGCAAACGTACTTGACTTAAGATTAGTTAACATTCATCAAACGTAGCAGCCAGTTTCTGAACAACCGGACAGAATAACCAATGAGATAATAATAATCCTTGCATTTGATAAGAGAGCCTTTCACCTCGGGGGTTTGTGAAAGGTGCTATATCAAATGCAAGGATTATTATTATGATTATTATTCCTGTGATGAAAATTTGCAATGATAGAACGACGATGAGTAACTGTGTTGTCCTACCTTTGACTTTCAACGCAGCGGAGCTCTGCCGGTCCCCAGTATCGCAGGTGTAGTCTCCGGCATCTTCCAGCTTCAGCTTGTGAATTAGTAACTCAACCCTGGACCCTTTCTGCTTTATTTCATACTTGTCGCTTGAGTGAAGCCCCACAGATCCCTTCCTCCATGTCACTGGGGCGTCAGGTTTGGTAACCTCACAGCTCAGGGCGGCCGTACCATCCTCTTCAGCCTCTACATTCTGAAGCTCTCGTTTGAAAAGCGCTGGCAGGGCTGAGGGAGATAGTGATTCAACTTGTGATAACAGATATCTCCATCAGTTGCTGAATTCAATTCACTTCAAATCCGCTGTAAGGAATTCCTGTGGAATAAGCTATAGCCCCACTTGTATCCTCAATTCTATCTACGTAATTGTTTCTGAATGTGTTTCACATTGTTAGAGGTTAAATCGGGCATCTGTTACACTGAGATGTCGATCTTAACAGTGAAAAAGGAAGATTGCCTTTCTCTGTTGATTCTCCTTCATTCTTCAAATCAAAGGTATGTTCACTAGAGTTAAACTATTACCCCCCCTCGGCGTTAGACAACAATAACTTGCATTTATATAGCGCCCTGCAGGGCAACAGCTTGCAACGCTTAACATTGGCGGAGCCTAAAACCGAGCCATTGGGAGGAAGTAAGGTGACCGTAAGCAAGGTCTAAATGGAAGTTCATGATCTAATAAAGGGGAAAGAGTTGGGCAAGGAAGAGGGATTGAGGGAGCTACTTCCAAAGCTTCGGGGTGTAGTGTAGTGGCTGAAAGTGCGACCACCGATGGTGGAGCGGAGGGGACGAGGGACAAACAGGTGGCCAGAGCCAACCGAGGGGAGGCGGCGGGTAGTGGAGTGGGGAGAGAGGTTCAGAAAGGCCGGGAGGTGCCTGGGAGTGAAGGGATTTTTAGACGAGTGAGAGAATCTTGAAATCGATCCGTTATGTGACAAGGAGCCAGTGGAGCCTGGCGAAGACTGGCATGGTGGGGGAACAGAGACTAGTGTATCAATGAAACATCATTCAATGTGCCTTTCATATTAGCCAACAAAACGCATTCCCACTTTAAAGTATTTCCTGTGAGGGCTTTGAGACGTCCTCCCGACATGAAAGGCTCGACACCAAATGTAAGGATTAATCATTATTTAACCCTTAAATCAGTCCCCCAAGGCTGGGAGGCACTCCATGATGTGTGGAGGATGTTGAAAATGAAGAAGAAAGAGCGTTAAGATTCAGGGCTGCCGAAGGAATCCACACAGAAAGATTGATGGATAATAAGAAGGATTTTCTGTGCACTCGTTAACATATAGTTGAATAAAAACAAAGGGCAAATCCATGATAAATGACACTGAATTATGAGTAACTAGCTGTACCTGTTGCAGCTTCGCTGGAATGGAATGTAGATTGACACACACACACAAGGCACACTTACTTATCCTTGAAAGGTTTAATTTTTGCTGAGACATCTTCCTAACGATCAATATGAATGTAGGATTTCTAATCTTTGGGACGCCCTCCCGACGTGAAAGGGGCTTTAAAAATGTAATTTTGTTGTTGCCGTGGCTTAGCCTCGTCTGTGTTCTTTATTTTGTTCCCTCCGCTGCTTGACTACGTGCAGGCTGTGTGTTGCAGGATGCCACAGTGCCACAGTCAGCCGGGGCGAGCAACAGGTGTAACTGCTGTGCGTGAGTATATACGTAGGTGCTCTATGACGCCCGATGACGCAGCGCCACTTTATCTCGGCGGCCACCAAGTGTAGCGAAAAATGCAAAACTGAAATTTTAGGTCATAACTCATGAACGATAGGAGATGCCCGAAAACAAATATGCCTATGGCACTCTCAAGTGCAAGACCTTTAACGTCTATACGTCAATTGATTATTTAGTTCTCTCTTGAAACGCAGACAGACAGACAGACAGACAGACAGTTGTTTTATATAGAAGACAGAAAATAGATAGATGACTGTTGTCCTACCCTTCACTTTCAACGCAGCAGAGCTCTGCCGGTCCCCAGTATCACAGGTGTAGTCTCCGGCATCTTCCAGCTTCAGCTTGTGAATAAGTAACTCAACTTTGGATCCTTTCTGCTTCATTTCATACTTATCGCTTGAGTGAAGCCCCACAGATCCCTTCCTCCATGTCACTGGGGCGTCAGGTTTGGTAACCTCACAGCTCAGGGCGGCCGTACCATCCTCTTCAGCCTCTACGTTCTGAAGCTCTCGTTTGAAAAGCGCTGGCAGGGCTGAGGGAGACAGGAATTTAGTTCACAACGATACAGCGTTCAAACAATCATAGAAGTGCCTTGTGACCTCCTCCCGACTTGAAAGGCGCTATACAAATGTAATCTTGTTGTTGTTGTAAAAGAGATTTCTGACAGTCCGTGAACATCCAAAAGAGCAAGAGGTAATGAGAAAGAAAATGATGGGTAATGCAGTTGATGATTTCTGTGAAAAACGATACGATGAGAACAATGTAATTTTACTGAGTAATATTGATGGTTGTCCTACCTTTGACTTTCAACGCAGCAGAGCTCTGCCGGTCCCCAGTATCGCAGGTGTAGTCTCCGGCATCTTCCAGCTTCAGCTTGTGAATTAGTAACTCAACTCTGGACCCTTTCTGCTTCATTTCATACTTGTCACTTGAGTGAAGCCCCACAGACCCCTTCCTCCATGTCACTGGGGCGTCAGGTTTGGTAACCTCACAGCTCAGGGCGGCCGTACCATCCTCTTCAGCCTCTACGTTCTGAAGCTCTCGTTTGAAAAGCACTGGCAGGGCTGAGGGAGACAGGAATTTATTTCACAATGATACAATAACAACAACAAGATTAGATCTTGTATAGCGCCTTTCACATCGGGAGGATGTCCCAAGGCGCTGGACAGTGTGCAGCATTTCAGACCCGAGCTGGGGTCAGGGGGGAGAAGGGAGAGGAGGGGAAGGCGCTGGCAGGGCTGAGGGAGACAGACACACAGTTTATTTCTAATTCGGTGGATTTTACTAATTAGCCAAACCTGATTGATTCAGATGGTCAAAGAGGAGGGTCTTGATGAGGGACTTGAAGGAGGCTAAGGAGGGGGCGAGGCGGAGTGATTGGGGGATGGAATTCCAGAGGTTTGGGGCAGAGTGGCTGAAGGCTCTCCCGCCAATGGTGGGGCGGATGGGTCGGGGAACGTGGAGCAGCCAGAGCCGGCTGAGCGGAGGGAACGGGCGGATTGGTTAGGGGGTTAGAAGATCGCAGAGGTAGGGTGGGGAGAGACCTTGGATGGCTTTGTAGGTGAGAACCAGGATCTTGAACTGGATCCTCTGAAGGATAGAGAGACAATGGAGTCGGGCGAGAGTGGGGGAGATGGGGTCACGGAGTTTGGTGCGGGAGAGGACACGGGCTGCAGAGTTCTGGATTATCTGCAGCCTGTGGAGGGAGGAGTTGGGAAGGCCGACAGGCAGGGCGTTTGCATATTCGAGCCTGGAGGTGATGAAGGCATGAACAAGATTGGAAGCACAAAAGTGGATACAGCCTTCAAATAAACATAAAAGAGATTTCTGACAGTCCGTGAACATCCAAAAGAGCAAGAGGTAATGAGAAAGAAAATGATGGATAATGGAGTTGATGATTTCCGTGAAAAACGATAAGATGAAAACAATGAAATTTTACTGAGTAATATTATGTTGTCCTACCTTTGACTTTCAACGTAGCAGAGCTCTGCCGGTCCCCAGTATCACAGGTGTAGTCTCCGGCATCTTCCAGCTTCAGCTTGTGAATAAGTAACTCAACTCTGGATCCTTTCTGCTTCATTTCATACTTGTCGCTTGAGTGAAGCCCCACAGATCCCTTCCTCCATGTCACTGGGGCGTCAGGTTTAGTAACCTCACAGCTCAGGGCGGCCGTACTGTCCTCTTCAGCCTCTACATTCTGAAGCTCTCGTTTGAAAAGCGCTGGCAGGGCTGAGGGAGACAGACACACAGTTTATTTCTAATTCGGTGGATTTTACTAATTAGCCAAACCTGATTGATTCAGATGGCAGGGCTGAGAGAAACAATAATTTTACTTCTGTAGAATGGCAGAACTGTTCGAGGGGCTGTTTCTACGTTTCTAAATAATACTCTGGCTAACCTACACAAGTAACATCCCACAAACAGCAAGGAATGACCGATTAATCCCGTTGTATGGGGAATGAATTTGGATTAGGGGCAATATTGACCAGAACTCTGTGTTCTTTGAAACAGAATCATGAATACTTTAAGCTTCCAAGTTGTTTAATTCCTCATTCGAAACATCTTGCACCACGGTGCTGGGTTTGATGCACGTCATGTTGTGACACAAGAATTGGAGTTGTTTTGGGTCAGATGGGTATCTGACACATGCAGAAACCCATTGCCATGTTTAGGAATATCCTAACCACCTGGCCAGCCATTGCCAACACTATCTGGCAAGCTTCGCCTGCTTGTCCAGCTGGGACCACCGATAGGGTTTTACGCTCTGGCTTGCAAGATTAATAATAGTCAAGTGGGAAGAATCCCTGACCCCCAGTGACTAGTTTTGCACTCTTAGATCCGCTTGAGTCTAGTATTCAGTTGCCAGACAGATCACCTTGGAGGCAGCCTGAGCTCCACGCCAAAGTTACCCCTCTTACCTTCTCTTACCCACACACACACACCCACTACCACATACACACATGCACACGCAGAGACACACATCAAAGAGGAGAGTCAAGAATTAGAACAATAAATCTGCGCGAATTAAGAAGGTGGATTGTCAGTAAGAGGAGAATCACCAATGATAGAGTTACGGTGAATATTGATGGTTGTCCTACCTTTGACTTTCAACGTAGCAGAGCTCTGCCGGTCCCCAGTATCACAGGTGTAGTCTCCGGCATCTTCCAGCTTCAGCTTGTGAATAAGTAACTCAACTCTGGATCCTTTCTGCTTCATTCCGTACTTGTCACTTGAGTGAAGTCCCACAGATCCCTTCCTCCATGTCACTGGGGCGTCAGGTTTGGTAACCTCACAGCTCAGGGCGGCCGTACTGTCCTCTTCAGCCTCTACGTTCTGAAGTTCTCGTTTGAAAAGCACTGGCAGGGCTGAGGGAGATAGTGACTTTATTTCTCGAGACACAAATGACCCAAAAATGATATCTATAAACAACACACACATATTTCTAGGCAAACCTGCTGGAAGAAATGTGTTCCGGATATACCGTCAAGTTTAAATCCTGCTATTCTCACTGCTGAAAAGAGTTAATAATTCTTTTGATTGCCTTTATTCACCAATGCCACGCAGTGCATAAATTAGACATGATACGGCGCTCTATCAAATACAAGGATTATTATTATTATTATTAACCGAAGCGCTACAGCAAATCCAATGAACCGCCATGAGCCATCTTTGCGAACTGTTCAAATTTAGGAAAGGAGAACGTATCTAAAACGCCCAATTCACTTGCGGATGCTGGATATTGGCAGTTCCCATTTGGATCATGCACAACCTGCGTTTGCAAAATGTAACTCCTTTAATGCCCGATGAGATCTTGCATTGGTGCTGGAACAGCAGTGTGTGTGTGTGTGTGGTACCCTCAGTCTGAAACAATATCTCCACGTTCAGCTTACTGTTGAATTCTCTTACCAAATCTAATGTCGCTGAACATCTTATTGCAACGAGCAGTACTGATCTGAATACAAACCCGCACTGTGACCAAACTCATCTTCCCACCAAGATCCCGATTAAAATAAAGTGACCCTCAACACCCTATGTTATGGTGAAAATCATTAAGGATATAATTATACTGAGGACCGATAGTTGACTTACCCTTCACTTTCAATGTTGCAGTGCTCTGCTGATCTCCTGTATCGCAGGTGTAGTCTCCAGCATCTTCCAGTGTTAGCTTCTGTATAACCAACTCAACGCTGCAACCTTTCAGCTTCATTTTATGCTTGTTGCTTGAATGAAGCCCCACAGATCCCTTCTTCCATGTCACTGGGGCGTCAGGTTTGGTCACCTCACAGGTCAAGGTGGCCGTGCCATCCTCCTCAGCCTCTACGTTCTGAAGCTCTCGTTTGAAAAGCACTGGCAGGGCTGAGGGCGTGAGGAATTTTATTTATATTACAATTTGCTCAAGGTCAAAACGTGACAATGACTTCTGCACATCTAAGTATAATTCCACTGAGTACAATCTGTCATCGATGATTACTTATGATAACTGAGAATGGATACGTCAGCATACAGGTGTTCCAGAATAACAAAGGAACCAGACGTCAACAATTTATTTTTTTAAGTAAAATTTCTTTCCTCATCAGTGGACATTCAAGCCCTTTAAGTACTGCAGCACAGTTGCAGACATCTTTCATCTACATCGTTGTGTTCAGTAGTTTATTTACATCAATAATATGGGAGTAAAGGTCCATATGAAGAAAGGGAAATAACACTATAAGGGCTTATATTAAATGCAAGGATTATTATTATTAGTATCTGTGTCCCCTCCCTCTTGCTTGGCATTCAATTGCAAGAAATAGAGATGGCCAACACACAGTACCTTTGACTTTTAGGGAGCCAGTGGTCTGCTGGTCTCCAGAATCACAGGTGTAATCTCCAGCATCCTTTAGTTTCAGGTTGTGAATAACTAACTCAATGCAAGAACCTTTTTGCTCCATTTCATATTTGTCACCCGGGGTAAGCAGCAGAGACCCCCTCCGCCATTTCACTAGGGCGTCGGGCTTAGTAATCTCACAGTGCAGAGTGGCGGTGCCGTTCTCTTCAGCTTCCACTGTCTGAAGCTCTTCTTTGAAAAGCACTGGCAGAACTAAAGGAAGACAGTAATACAATTCAGAACGATCTAGGTTTCAGTTTGTGCATCATAGGTTGCAAAAATAAACCTAACCGACACTGTGAATACCAAAACACAATATAAATCACTATATAAATGCAAGTGGGTGTTTTTGTGGTATTGTCAGAAGTGCCATCCTTCAGATCAGACATTAAACTGAAGTCTCGTCTGGCTGTCCTGGTGAACGATGAAGATCCCATGGCGCTATTCGAAAAGAGAAGGAAGCTTCTCTCTCCCAGTGTCCGGCCAACAAACCCCCAAATAAATTAGTCAATCATTTCACAGCTGTTGCTGTGCGCAATTGGCACAGTCATTCCTGTGGGAAATTTTGAGACGTATTGACAAAGTGATAAGGTGCAGTATCAAATGCAAATATTATTAAATGTGAATACAGTACAGAAAATATACATTAATAAAAATTTAACACTGGAAAAGCAGGGTAACCGTTGTGTTTTATGTGCTGGGTGAAGACGGTGGTAAATCTTTTAAGATGAAAATTCACGAGATTCAATTACTACCCCTTAGAACATCCTTCCACCGTGAAAGGCGCTGTATATATTTGCTGCCGCATTTCGCCCACAAAAATAGAGTCACTACACTTCACAGTATATATCCTGCGAAGCGCTTTGAGATGTCTCGACGACGTGTTAAGGCACTGTATAAAATGCAAGGATTATTATTATATAAATGCAAATTGTTGCCGTACGAAAAAGATTGTTGTCCTACCTTTCACTTTTAAGGTTGCAGTGGACTTTTTATCGCCTGTGTCGCACGTATATTCTCCAGTGTCTCCTGGCTTTAGGTCACGGATAAGCAATTCAACGCTAGCGCCTTTTTGCTTCATTTCGTGTTTGTCACTTGAGTGGAGCAGAACCGATCCCTTTTTCCATTTCACTGGGGCATCGGCTTTGGTCACCTCGCAGCGCAGTGTTACGGTATTTCCTTCCTGAGCCTCCTCATTCTGAAGCTCCGTTTTGAAAAGCACTGGCAGAGCTGAGGGAGACAGTCTTTTCAGTATTTAGCTCAAGATGACCTCCCTTGGAGGTATTCTGGAAACTATTAGGTCCGAGGCTGGTGAGAACCAAAGCTTAGGGTGTATGTTGAGATACTGCTGGGAGTTTAACCAGTTAAAACCGCATATTTACTCACCTCAGCTGTCTCGCTTCTCCATCTGCAGACAACTTGTCCGCAAAACATGCAGTGAATTCACTTTACAGTACATTCTGTGAAGCGCTTTGAGACGTCTCGAAGATGTGATGAGGCGCCGTATCAAATGCAAGGATTATTATTTATATTATTATCTGGAAATCCCAGCGAAAGTAAGACAAAGTTGAAACGCTTTAAAAACACTGATTTTCCAAAACACTGATTGTCCAGCGCCTTGGGACGTCCTCCCGACGTGAAAAGGCGCTATTCAAATGTAATTTTGTGGTTCTTGTTGTATCGACTCAAAATTAAACTACCCACATACAAGCACAGGAGAGCTGACCTTGCTCGTGACAGTTTAGAGACAATCTTGAGAATTACGAGTAAGAAACCTAATAGAGATTGAATGAAAACAGGTGATGAACTGTTGTCTTACCTTTCACTTTCAACGAGGCTGTGGTTTGCTCGTCCCCAGAATCACAGGTATATTCTCCTGCGTCTTCAAGCTTTAGGTCGTGAATAATCAACTCAACCGTGGAGCCTTTCTGCTTCAGTTCATACTTGTCACTGAGCTGAAGTACCACAGATCCTTTCTTCCACTTGACCGGGGCGTCAGGTTTAGTGATTACGCAGTTCAATGAGGCGTCACTTCCCTCTTTACTTTCCTTATTCTGAAGCTTCTTCTTAAAAAGCACCGGAAGGGCTAATAGAGGGGGAAAAAAAATAAGGTCAATCTAAATGTATTGCTGTTGAATCCATAATTTCTTCTGTTGATAATAAAATCCTTGCATTTGATGGCGTGGGTTACAGCTCTGCCACAAATAGCAATTCCGTGTGAAACAGAAAATGGGGAACAAAACAATACAAAATTGCATAGCGCCTTTCACGTCAGGAGGACGTTCCAAGGCTCTGGAACATCTCTGGATCTCCTCGGTCACACATCTGCGGTCAGGACTTCAGCCTCTCTGCACCCCCACCCTTTGGAACTCCATCCCACAGTCCCTTCGCCTCGCTCCCTCCTTTACCTCCTTCAGGCACATCTCAAGACGCTCCTCTTCGACCGCAACTACGGTCATCCTCCTATCCCCACCCTCCCCCCGCCCCTCCTGACCCCAACTCCCAGTCTGGGTCCAAATCTCTGACGGTCCAGCACCTTGGGACGTCCTCCTGGCGTGGAAGTACCAGGGGATAGGATGGTCAGCCTGGTGTTGGCAATCGAAGTGAGAAATGGTCATGGTTCTAATGTGCATTTAATTCCTACCGTTAACTTTCAAGGAACCCGTGGTCTGTTGATCTCCGGTGTCGCAGGTGTATCGCCCACTATCTTCAGGCTTTAGGCTGTGGATTAGCAGCTCGACGACGGGACCCTTTTGCTTCATTTCGTATTTGTCACTGGCACAAAGGACGGTGGATTCCTTTCTCCACACCACTGCGGTGTCGTCTCTGCTTATTTCACATCTCAGTGTGGCGGTCACACCCTCCTGCGCCTCCTCATTCTGAAGTCCTTTCTTGAAGGTTGTTGGCAAGGCTGATTGGGGACGGGATTAAAAACAGCATTGCCGTTAATAAACTCCTAGCCTCTTTTCATTTGACATGAAAGGTAAGATGTTTGGAGACTGCAAAAGGTACAGACTGTATCCTATTGTGGATATTGACCTCAAAATGGAACGAAATGTCTTGTTATCCAAAGCTTTCAAAATTTGGGTGAAGTAAGGAAGTGATGATGAATCTTTAGTACAAAGACTTTGGTGAGCCACAGCTAAGGTCGCAGGATGGAACAAAATATCAGCAGTGGCTGTTGGAGCACTATTGACTGGAGCGTTTAAATTACCAGTGAGGCATGTGTGGAAAAGGGTATTTGAGGGTATACGGAAAGAGCAGAGAATCGGGATCAGAATTGATGGCTTCATTAGAAGAGCAGAACATCAACACTAATATAATTTGCATGTGTGGAATAAAGCAAGAGAGATAATTATATGCATTTCACTTCCAAGTAATCACCCCTATATGAAATACAGCTGTGGTTAAACCTGTAGTGAACTGAGTTAGCAAGTGTCTCTCGAAGTAAAATATGAATACACAGCAATAAAAAAAACACATGCAGTTAATCAATACTGATGGTCACACATTGCTGGAAATTGAAGGAGTCCAGGAATAAAATACACATTAAATGGTACAGTTGTGCTGGAAAGCCATCAGCTTTGGTAAATAAGGTAAATACGGCACAACGTTCCTTCAATTGTAGAATAAACCATTGAAGACTGTTGAAGAAATGTTGATAAGACTACAAATCAAAAGGTTATCTTATTGCCATAGAAAACATTAGCCGGGACAACCATCTGAAAGTAGCTGTCCAGTTATTGCCCAAGATACTATGTTTTTTTTTAAGCCGAACAAAAAAAAAAAATCAACCAACATTGCTTGAGGTATCGGAAATTTACATTAAGAGAAACAATGCAATAAGGTATTGATTGCTCCCCTGGGAAAGACTGGAAGACTTTAATATAAACCAACAGAAGAAATTCACTTGCCCCTTTTGCAGAGTCTTGTGGAGGATAATGGAAAGACAGTTGGACATATGGGAAATTTGATTCAATAGACTGAAAGCCAATACACATCTGATAGTCAGGTTGAAGAGTTTTAAGTCTTTTAAGCAGACAGACACTGATGTAGGTTTAAAAATTTTGGTTCACAGCAAACATAAATAAATATGTAGGTATAATAGTCACAGATTATTTTGCCCACGTGGCCACTTTACTAATCTTTACTCGCCCGTTAAAAATAAAAATGAAAATTTTACAAATCCTCTATCCTGGTTAGCTCATAAGACGTTAGCTCAAATGAACAAAAGGACTAAAATGATTTACCGAGTGAATGAAACAAAAATCAAATGACGTAATCAATTGTGACTGATCGAGGATTTAGTTCACCAGCTTGAAATTTGTGTGTGGTTCCTCAAGTAGAATTTGGGTTAGGCTAAGTGAGGTTTAGACATGCTGGTAAATTTTAGATTAACTGAATACACTATGCAAGCCTTGTCCGGTGTCTTGGCTAGACAACATTAAAACCGTTGTATCCTGTCACATTGATCACAACAACAATAGGGGGGGGCGGGGGGTGAAAGAAAGGTGCTGGATAAAATGCAAGGATTATTATTAATAATAATTATTCGTGCCGGTCGGTAACTATGCTACTAAAAAAAGTTTAAAAAAAGACAATAAAAACAGATATACTCGCACATAGACCATGCGATTTAATTTGCGGTATTCTTTAAACCAGATTCGTTTGAATTCCCATCGACACGGGAACACCGCTCTGGAAGTACACCGTATTGGAGCAGGATGACGTACTTCCCATTCAGGCAATAACACTTAAGAAATACCGCAAATTAGACGAAGGAAACGTACTCGAATGAAAAACAACTGAAGCACCCTGGTTTTGATTGGGACACACACAAGCACAACACGCTTTGTGAGGTGTGACAGGACACGTAATATTAATATTGTCGAACTTTGGGTAATTAGTAAAATTGTGGAATAACCAATCGTTACTGCACAGGGGTAAACACTACCTCATGAGCAAACGTCTTCCTTACCAGTCACTGTGACAATAGATTTAGTGCTCGATGCTTCAGTCTGGCATTCATATGTTCCAGCGTCCTTCTGCTCAGCTTTACAAACAGTCAATCTGGCATCATTTCCAGAACGACTGATTCTATGTTTGGACGTATTTTTCAAAAGCTTTCCATCCTTAAACCACTTAACGAGACATTCTGATTTAGACGTTTCACAGCACAAGGTGACATCCGCTCCTTCAATGACAGCAGTAAATTCTGCCAGTTCTTTTGTTACGGTTGGTGGTTTCTCTAAAACAATATGAACACAGGTTGGCTTTTAACTTTGTAACATGTCCAGTGGGTTGCACTTACCCAGCTGGACCGAAGAGGTGTGTTGTTTTAGTTTATTTGTGAAGGATGAGTACACAGCCGGGAAGATGTATAAAAATAACCCTTGCGCTTGATGTAGCACCTTATCACGTCTCAAAGCGCTTCACAGAAACACTGTAAAGTGAATTGACTGTATATTTTGTGGGCGAAACACAACAGCCATTTGCACAGAGCAGCGTCCCACAAACAGTTGTGGATTGAGTGACCAAATTATTATTTTTTCAATGGGATTACTTCCGCCGGAACGTGATGCGCCAATCGACTAACAACTGGGTTCCTACTTATTGCTAGATAAGCTGAGGCGTAAGGAAACTTGTCTAAGGTTTTGCCTCGACAGGGAATCAAGCACGGGTCTTCTCACTTGCGAGGCGAGTGCTCTGACCAATACGCTACAGGAAATCCGTAGCTGGTTAGACTCCAGCAGTTACCCCAACGCACAGCTCCCCCCGAGTCTTGCCTCTTGCCAACCTGCGCCTAATACTTTCCAGAATTAGGTAAGCGGGGTGTCCCTCCGGGGAGAGAGTGAGAATCCCATTCCAACAATCTATCTCTGGGATTTCCATGTGTAGTGGGAGGCGGGGAATTCTCAGTTTGGTTTGGAGACGCTTAAGCAACGGTGATGGGTTTCCACACGGCTGACCAAAACAAAACATGCTTTTATACACTGCTCTATTGTGAAGACGCTATATGTTATATGGAAAGTTTGCTTGGGTTATTTTTTTTTGGGGGTGGGGGTTGGGGTGGTGGGGGGTGGGGAGAGCGGAGGAAATTACCTTTCACTGTCAAGGCAGCAGAGGTTTTCTGATCTCCGGCATCAAATGTGATAGTACCAGAATCTTTTACTGAGAGTTTTTTAACAGTTAGAGTGTGATAGCCACCTTCCAGTGACTTGATTTCATTCACATCATTTGTGTGAAGAGGTGTCTTATCCAAGAACCACTGTACACTGTCATAATCTGACGGTGAAATCTTGCACTTAAATGTCGCGGATTGACCTTCGAGAACGTCAACATCTTCAAGATCTTCGAGAATTCGGACTTTGCGACCTGTAAGCATCACATAAGAGTTGCACATTTTGTTTTTCGACGGGTGTGAGAATGTGCTAGCGCTGTTTTGGATTTCACCAATACGACGTCTGAATTTAGCTCGGACTGAAACTGTGGAAAATTCTCCCACGCTCTGAATGATATTTAGCACTGTAAGCCTCGAGTTGTAATTCTAGCGGTTCTGGAATCGAGGGTGGAGGCAGAGAGATAGTATTGGGTGTCATCCTTGTATGTGTGGAAGTCGGACTAGCAGCAGGAAGCTTTCCGGACAGTACTCTCAACGTAAAGCAATACGGCCTTAGCTGGTTCTACTCCAGCAGTACCCCAATACGCGCTCTGCAGTTTAGGTAATTCTGGAGAGTTTTAGGCGTAGGTTAGCAAGCGCCAAGGTTTGGGTAGTTAGGCGTTCCCTCCACAGAGAGAGTGAGCATTCCATTCCAGACAAAGAAAAAGTTTGATATGTTTGCGTCACCTATACGTGGATCTCTTGGTCTGGTATGAGTTTCTGCATGTTTCAGACTTCCAGCTATCCAAAGAAAAAAGAAAAATGCAGCTCTGGGACTTCGCTGATAGCACAGTGAAATAGGTAAACCACAAGAACAGGAAGGGCCAAGGTTTGATTTTCAATCTGCATTGGGTTAAGCAACATCAGAAATGATGGCAATTGATGTATTGAAACTGGCCTCATGTCACGAGCAAAGAGAACATTAACCAGGGCTCCCTCTGTTGAATATGAATAGGTTTCAGCAATCCTGTAATGGAGGTAAGAGTGTGTGGATGTCACTGAGAACCACAAGGAACTCAGCTTTGATGCCCATTACAGTTTAACAGCCTGTTGACATTCACTGAGTGGTCCATTCATATGGAGTTACACAGAGTGACAGAACACAGCACGACCCAACGAGACCATCTGAATGATTGTACTCCACACAAGTCCCGCTCCTCCTATTTCCCTCACCCCTCACTCCCCTACTGCCTCCTCTCTCGTGTATGCATCAATTTTTCTCTTAAATGCATTGAAGCAATTTGTTTTCATCACAGCTTTTGACGGTGAGTTCCATATTCTGAGCACCCTCTATCCTCTAAACTCCCGTTGCCCCATTAGTCATAATCATTATTATTACTGGTTATTCATACCTTCTAGTGTTGGACTCACCAACATAAATAACTCATTAATAATAATAATAACTAATTGGGCAAAGTATCCGAGAGCACCAGCCTGTGGAATTGTAACCTTGCAGCAAGCAACAACAACAACAACAACTTGCATTTCTGTCATGCCATTCATGCAGGGGGAAATGTCTCGGAGCGCTTAACAGTGACAGAGCCTGACGGCGAGCCGGGGGAGAGATGACCGTAAGCACGGTCGAAAATGAAGGGATTCAGTCATGATAGCAAAAGAGAGGAAGGAGCGGGCGAGGCGGAGGGAGGGATTGGGGAGAGAGTTCCAAAGATTCGGGGCGTGGTGGCTGAAGGCCGACAAATGTCAGCGGGATGGGAGGGAAGGAGAGAAATCAAAGTGACGTTAAAAAAAAGAAAAGATTTCAAACCTGTTACTGTGAGATGAGCTCCTGATTTTGCATTCCCAATATCGCACGTGTAGTGGTCACTGTCACTCCTTTCTAACTGGTTGATGGTCAGGCTGTGTAAGGTCCCGACTTGTTTGATCTCATATTTCTGATTGGCCTTGAGCTCCACCATCCCCTTCCTCCAAATGACCTTCGAGGTCGGCTGCGCTGTTTTACACTCAAAAACAGCCACTCCCTTCTCTTCAGTCTTAACGTCACGTAGTTCCTCAGTCAATCGGTTTACTAGTTCTGAAATTGAAGTGCAAATACAGGCAATACGTGTCATCAATAATAATAATAATAATCATCCGTGCATTTGATGCAGCGCCTCATCACGTCTTCGAGACGTCTCAAAGCGCTTCACAGAATACACTGTAAAGTGGCTGTATATTTTATGGGCGACACTCGGTAACTAATTGTGCACAGCAGTGTCCCACAAACAATCGTGGATTGGGTGACAAAATTATTATTATTATCAATTCATATTTCAGAAGCATATATAATAAACGTATCTGACCTACACTTCACGCCCTACCTTGATTTGCCTACAAAATAGTCAGCGCGCTTTAAAGTACTGGCATAGCAGACGGAAAAATTGGAAATATTTGAAATGTTTACCGGTGATGGAAACTTTAGCTGTAGTTTTAGAAGCCTCGGCCCCACACGTATACTCTCCCGCATCCTTCGTGGTGGTTTGATGGATGATTAACGTGTTCTCATTTCCACTCTGAGATATCTCGTACTTCTGACTCTTTCGGATTGCTTTGCCGTCCTTAAACCATTTGACTGCAGAGACGGGTTTGGAGGCCTCGCAGCTCAGTACAATGTCTTCTCCCTCTACGGCCACCACATTCTCAAGCTGCTTTGTAATTTCTGCTGGTTTTTCTGAAAGGTGATAATAATCCTTATTTATTTATAAATTAATAATAATAAAAAATATTATTAATACGTCCATTTGATACAGCACCTTATCACGTCACCGAGACGTCTCAAAGCGCTTCACAGGATATACTTTAAAGTAGATCGACTGTGTATTTGGTGTGCAAAACGCGGCAACTAATTGCGCACAGCAGCCCACAAACAGCCATGGAATGAATGACTAATTTTATGTGGGGTGTTGTTAGCCAGGACACCAGGAGAACACCCCCACCACTTCTTTTCACATGGGATCTTTAATAGGCAGAGGGGACATCAGGTTAACGCCTCATCCGAACCGACAATCCAACACCTCCAAAGCCCTTCGAGGAAGCTCTTAGTGGGAGTCGAAGGGATGGGTGGGGTGGACAGATGAATGAAAGCGAGGTCAAAGGGGTATGTTTTGTGACGTTCTGAAGGGAGGGAGGGAAGGAGTTGGAAAAGACTCCAGGATGGCACAGGACACCCATTCAAAACCGCTGCAGAATCACTTTACCTTTCACAATCAATGAGGCCTTCGAGCTGAGGCTCCGCACATTGAAAACCACTTCTCCCGCATCCGTAAGACCCACTTCCTTAACGTTCAGCATGTATTTCCGGCCAATGTTGAATGCTTGAAATCGTTCATTGCCTTCCACTGGCTGGCCGTTTACAGTCCAGTAATACTCATCCACGCTCTCGTGAGAGAGAATACATTCGAAAGACCCGCTTTCTCCTTCCTTAACCTCCGTGCTCTTTAGCCGTTTCGTGATCCCTATGTTCAGCTCTGCACCAAAATAACCATGTCAGTGAGACACAAATCAACATTGTCACAACACGAGCACAACGAGGGTGTAACACTAGCTGGTGATTTGAGTCCCAGACTTAAACAGATTCAAGAGACACGTTCTATATTCTCTCCGCCTTGCCCCCGCCTCCCCCATCTTCCCGGTCATGCCCGAACGCCTTCCTCTTCAACCGGCCTTAAAGTCACCGCCCCTCTCCCCCACCCCACCTCCAACTCGGCATCCTGCTCCGCCACTCTCAAACACTCTTGAGACGCTGAAACAACCACTTGGATTTATATAGCGACCTCCATGGCGGACGGCGTCTCAGAATGCTTTACCTGTGCGAGGGGGAAGTTGTTGTTGTTGTTCCTATTTACTTAGAGATAAATTGAGTGTATTCTTTAAAAGCATTTGCTGCTCTGTGTTCAGATACCAGGTGCGCTCGAATTTATAGGATCAGGAAACATTAATTATGGCCAGAAAAATAGAAATTGGGTCAATGTGAAATAATATACAGCTGATACAATACACACAGTCAACTGTGTGTTTTGTGGGTGAAACTCGGCAGCCAATTGCGCACAGCAGCGTCGCACAAACAGTTGTGAATCGAATCACCAATTTTATTTTGAGGGATTATTATCCCCGGAAAGCAATCGCGACTCGACTAACAACCGGGTTGCTGCTCACTGCTAAGTAACCTGCGGAGTGAGGAAACTTGTGTAAGGTTTCGCACCACCCAAGAATTGAACCCGGTAAGAACATAAGATTTGCTGGGAAAGAAGACCAACGTCCATCTAGTTCGCCTTCCCCCATCCTGTCAGTCGCTTGACATGTCACGTCACAAATTATGTACGGTATCCTGAGATATTATTTTCTAGCAGAAACCTATCTAATTTGTTCTTGAACAGCAAATGGACATTTTCTGCTTCCACCGTCTGTCTCCCAAGGGAATTTTCGAAGCCTGAGCTCAAAACTGTACTAAAATAACGTGCATACCTTGGATGGTAACCTTGGCGCTGGCTGTGTCACTGCCTACATCACAGGTATATATTCCAGCATCGCTTTTGTTCAAGTCGTGGACTATAAGGCACAATGTCTTTCCAGCGTGCAGCAGCTCATATTTATCGCTTGATCCAAGGACCACCTCATCTTTTTTCCAGACAGGATTCACTTTGGGTTTAGAGACCTCACACTCCAGTGTGATCATTCCTCGCTCATCCCCATTGGCATCGTCCAATGATTTCATGAAAACCACTGGCTTTTCTACATTAAGGTACATAGAGATAAATTCATTTGAACATGTAACTAACTCACTGAAGAAAACGGCATCTGTGTGTTGAAAGAAAAATAATAATAAACATTGCATTTGATGTGGCTGCTTATCACGCCTTTGAGACGTCTCAAAACACTTCACAGAATATACTGTAAAGTGAATTGATTGGATGTTTTGTGGATGGAACACGCAGCCAATTACGCACAGCGAGGTTCAGTTAGTTTTGCAATTTGCATTTAAATCCCACGGCACTCAATGCTGGTGACAGCACAGCTCAGCCTTGGCTCATCGGCAGGTCCTGGAAGGGCCGACCAGTCACTCGGGGCAGGGAATTCTCCCCCTCAGCTCCTGTTAACCCTGCAGCCAAAGCCCTAACGGGTAGGGTGATCCCAGCTGGACAAGCAGTGGAAAAGTTTGCCAGACAGCAATATCAATGGCAAGCTATGTGTGGTTTTAGCTGGTTAGACTCCAGCAGTTATTCCAACACGCACCCTGGGCTCCCCAAGTCTTGGCTCTTGCAAATGCGCCTAATACTTTCCGGGAATTAGGCAAGTAGGATGCTTCCCTCCAGGGAGAGAGAGAGAGAGTGCACATTCCATTAATCGATCTCTGGAATTCCCATGTGTACGTGGGATGCATGGAATTCTCAGTTTGGTTTGGGTGGGTTTCCGCACGTGATTTGTATTTATGAGATTACAGAACATTTGCTTTGAAATATACTCGACAGCAACTGAGTCCAGGTAGTTTGCCCACACGAGTATCCTTTTCTCTCTAAACAGGCAATCGAGGGTTTGCTTGCTTGCTTACCTTGAACTTTCAGCTGTGCTGTTTCTGTCACATCTCTCACTTTCAATTTAACTGTTCCCGTGTCATCAGGAGTGACCCCTTTCAGAATTAGCTTGTGTGTCTTTCCTGCTTTCTGTATCTCATTGAAGTTATTGGAGAACAAGGTAGTATCATTTAGGTACCACTGAACTTCCTCGTCATCATGAGACAGCTCGCATGAAAATACCAGATTGCTTTCCTCCATAGTCTCCACATCTTCCAGATGTTTCACAATTTCTATTTTTCTGGCTGTAATTACAAGTTTTGATATTGACAATTAATTATCATTTCTTGCCTTAAATATACATCATAGAAAAAATAATAATAATAATGCTTACATTTGATATAAAATGCTTTTCACGTTAGGACGTCTCAAAGCACTACGCAGGATATCATGTGAAGTGTAATGATTATGTATTTTTGGTAGGCAAAGGTAACAATAATCCTTGCATCTCATATAGTGCCTAATACTTGAGACACCTCAAAGCATCTCACAGAATATATTGTAAAGTGGATATCAGACAAACAACACAGATTGTGAGGAGTGAGTCTTACCTTCCACGATGAGTGCCCCTGAGGTCTTGGCGTTATTCGACTGGCAGCTGTACTCGCCGGAGTCTTCTGTCCTGAGGTTTATAATGGTGAGTTCGATCACGTTCTTATCTTGGCGGATTTTGTATCTGTCGGACGACTCGATCAGACTCTGGTCCTTGTACCACCTGACCATCTTGGGAGCAGGTGTAAACTCACAGCTCAGAGTAGTAGAAGTCTTCTCCTCGGCCCGAATATTCTTAAGCTCTCGAACTACCTTTGCTGGAGGCTCTGAAATGCAATTATAAATATTGATAATCGTCCTTATGTTTGATATAGCGCCGTTCACGCCATGAGGGCATCTCAAAGTATATAACAGGTGACACTGTGTAAGGTGACACTCCAGTGGAGCGCTGGGGGAATGCTGTTCAGGCGGATGTTAAAAATCCCATGCCACCTGTCGAAAAGAGAAGTGAGTTTCTCCCAGTGACTGGTCCAAAATCCCACAGATAAAACAGGTCACTCACTTCATGCCTGTGTCTGGGACATCGGGCAAGTTAGCTGCCCATGCTCACCTATAAACTCACAGCCATTACAGTGAACAGTATAGCCTGTGAAGCACTTTGAGACCGTTTGAATGTGTTACAAGGTGGTATATGTAAGGATTATAATGCTATTATATTTACTGTAAAGTTTTATGGCTATTTATATCTGGGTGAATTATGTGTGATTTTATGATTTATTCTGTAAATGCATTCTGGTACAGAGTGAAGAAAAACATATTTTCACTGATTTCAGTGCACTAAATGGTCACGATGGATTAAATGGCCTCCTCGTGTTCCTTTGTCAGATTGCAGTACGTTTATAATAATAATACTTGCATTTGATATATCACATCATCAAGACATCTCAATGCACTTCACGGAATATACCGTACAGCGGAGGTGACTGTGTATTTTGTGGGCGAAATGCATCAGCCAGTTTGCGCACAGCAATGTCCCACAAACAGCCATGGAGTAAGTGACCAATTTTATCGGCGGGGATTGTTGGTTAAGACACTGAGAGAGAGAGAGAGAGAGAGAGAAAGAGAGAGAGAACTCCCTTTTTTTTCCCCGAGTTGTGCCCTGGGAGTCTTCACCATCCACCTGAACAGGCAGACAGGACCTGGGATGCTAATTTGGATGCTAATTGTTATAGGTTTGGAAACCATCGACAGTGAAAGCTGTGGACATGAGAGGTCTGAATACCTTTAATTGTCAGCCTGGCCTCAGATTTTGATTTGCCTGCAGTGAACTGCACCAGGCCAGTCATCTTGCAGTCTGTCTTCTTCAGAATCAGGCGGTGAAGGGTGCCCTCGTGCTCAATGACAATGTCTTCAGCGGCACGAAGAAGTTCACCATTCAGGGTCCATTTAGGAGGCTTCACTTCCGCAACTGAAAGCTCACATTCGTACCTGGCCTCACTTGGTTCTGTTACCTCTGCATCGCAGATCTGTTTTACAATGGCTATTGCTTGCTCTGCAAAAGTAAAATGCAAAACATTTGCACACGTACAGTTAATCTACAATAATAATCCTTGCATTTGATATAGCACCTTATCACGTCTTCAAGACGTCTCAAAGCGTCACTGATGACCTAGCGGTAAGTAGGGACCTGAATGTTAGTCAATGGGCAGACCACTTTCCGGGGTACCATTCCTTCAAAAATAATAATAATTTGGTCACACAATCCACGACTGTTTGTGGGGACGCTGCTGTGCGCAATTTGCTGCCGCGCTTCTCCCACAAAATACACAGTCGATTCACTTTACAGTATAATCTGTGAAGCGCTTTGAGACATCTCAAAGACATGAAAAGGCGCTGTATTATTATTATAATTATTACCTCTTGGACTCTGTTCATGGTCACCTCTCCCTCCCCTTTTCCCTCGGAGGTCCAACCCTGCTACCGTGCACGCTATACTGTGCGCCGGTCACTATGTAAATGCAAGTTGTTGTTGGAAGCCAGTAGTCGACAGTTCATAGAAAGATCATGATTACCTTCTACGTTTAGCTGTGCTGTGGTTTTGTCATCGATAGCATCACAAGCGTAGCTGCCTTCATCTTCGAAAGCCACGTTATTGATGACAAGCTTCCTGTACACGTCTTCACTCACGACCTCAAACTTCTTACTGGGGAGAATCTCTTTTCCTTTGCGATACCACTTGACTGTAGCATTGGCCCTGGAAACCTTACATTCCAAAACCACACGATGTTTCTCCATGGCAATCTTCTCTCGCAAAGGTTTGACAAATTTAACTGGCAATTCTGAAACGGAGATAAAGACAAATGGTTTTGTACCTAAAGTACAAACATGTGAGATCCACGACTGTTTGTCGGACGCTGCTGTGCGCGATTGGCTGCCGCGTTTCATCCACAAAATATGAAGTCAATTCACTTCACAGTATATTCTGTGAAGCGCTTTGAGACGTCTCAACGACTTGATAAGGTGCCATATCAAATGCAAGCATTATTATTATATCAGCATTACATTATATTATTACTAGTCAAGAGTTTATTGATGTAGTTAGACCTCTTCTCTCCAAATAAACCAAGACTCCATGGGTTAAAGAATACACGGTATCAGCCAGATGTCTTCTTTTTACCCTTAAGACATGTATTTCTTTAATCGTTGCTGGTACAGGATGTGATCTTACCTTTTATTCGAAGACAAGCCATGGAAACAGCGCTCTCAGCCACAAATTTGATCTCAGCAGCATCTTCAGCTTTTACTGATTTAAAAAGCAAAATATAGGTCCTTCCTGCATGTAAACATTAAACACATTGGATTTTAGCCTTCTGCGACCTTCAAATTTACTGGCAGACCTGAGGCTCAAAAGTCCTCGTATTTAATGCCCATCTTATGATCACTGTTCCCCTCAGCTCCCACCCCCAGCTCATGAATGAACTTTCAGACATCCTCCCGACACGAAAGGCGCTGTTGAAATGTAAATTGTATTGTCTTGTGTACAATTCAAGACCATGTAATATTTTGGGGAATTTATCAGCATTTGAGTTTGAATACTCTGGTTTTAAGGTTAAGATAATTCGATATCCAGGTGTGAATATTGTATTGGAAATTGACAAAAGTCTCATCTCTAACCAGCCCTGGAAACTCTAAACTTTTTTTATTATTGTTACCTTTTCATCGGCTGCAACAACTTTAATAAGTTGGTTCCCACCTTCCAAAGTGGGTGTGAGCAGTTGGAAGAAAAAGGAAACGTCAGTGGAAGCTTTGTGAATGGAAATAGCTTTTTTTGAACAATTGAAAACCGGCTGGGACAAAGGAATAGGTGGAAACAGTACATTGTAAAGATTAATTAATGCCCGACTCAGTAACTGGACTTCCAAGACGGCCACAAAGGGTGGATTTGATTCCCAATATTCCATTATCAGGCACAGAAGCCAAGAAGACATGCGTGCTTCTCCCCCCCATAGCGTACAGGTAACGTTATTTAAATGCAAGACATGAGAACAAAAAAACTACAGTATGTCAATCAGAATCTGTAGATAAAGTTCCCACAACAGATCATCCAACAACATTCCAATTGGAAAGGCTTCAAGAAATGAAACAAAGCCAAAATTAATCTGAAAAAGCCGCATTTCACTCTACCTTCCTGACGCATTTTCACGTTTTCCCCAGCCTTCACTTTGACATCGTTCTTAAACCACTGAATGTTGACCTCGTCGTGTGAGATTTCACACACGAATGCAGCGCTCTCCTTTTCAATCACTTCAAGGTCTTTCAAGGCTTTGATAATTTTGATGTCACGAGCTGACAAAGCAAAGTGAAACACTCAACAACGTGTCTGTGTTACATTGATAGTGTGACTTGTTTTTAAAAACTTTGCAAGAATAAAAGAGAAGGCAAATCTTTATCTGCTTTGACCGTGCTTTCGGTCATCATCCCACCTCCACCCCCGTTGCCCTCTATCCCCTCGACTCCAACCCCCAGCTCGGGTGCAAACCCTCGACTGCCCAGGCATCTTGGGACATCTTCCCGATGCGAAAAGCACTACATAAATGCCAAAATATTTTTTTTTTAAAAATTATTGGCCACTTCAATCCACGACTGTTTGTGGGGACGCTGCTGTGCGCAATTGGCTGCCGTGTTTCACCCAGAAAATATACAGTCAGCTCACTTTACAGTAAATTCTGTGAAGAGCTTTGAGTCGTCTCTGAGACTTGACAAGAATCTATATCAAATCCGCACAGCCAATTGCGCACAGCGGTGTCCCACAAACAGTCGTGGATTCAGTGACCACATTTTTTTAATAAAGGGATTATTACTCCTGGAAATGCGATCCACCAAAAGTGTAAATGATGCTTTGTCTTACAATCATGAAACACATACCATGGACAGTCAGGGTGGCTGAGGACTTGTTATCCACTGCATCACAAGTGAATTGGCCTTGGTTTTCATATCCGCACTTCTGAATTATAAGACTCTTCTTCCTTCCTTTGGAGAAAATGCTGTATCCTTTTCCCGGCTTAATCTCCACATCATCCTGCAGAAGAATGAAGGGTAATGGTGATGCATCAGCTGATTTTCAGCAGGAATTCATTTAAAACTTAAGTACCAAAGAGTTGAGATAAGATGGAGGAAAAAAGACGACAGAAAGGTTGAGAATGAGTTCCAGCTTGAAAATAAGGAATATCAGATCTGCAGTTGTATGTCTCTCCAAAGGTTCATGTGGTTTGGGATGTTAGTGGAGTGCCTCACAGAAGGAATAATAATAATTCTTACATTTGATACAGCGCCTTATCACATCTTCGAAACATCTCAAAGCGCTTCACAGGATATATTGTGACGTGTAGTGACTGTGCATATTTGTGGGCGAAACGCGGAAGCCAATTGCCTCACAAAAGGCAATATTGGTAACAGAGAGGGGATAAACTAAGGATTGTTATGGGAAGGTTTCCTGTGTCAGAAATCAAAGGGATGAACCTACAGAGTTGTGCCTGTGATGTCTCCTTTTCATCATATCGCTTTAGCTCTCCTGCTCTTGTTTTTTTTAACCATCTTTCTCTTCCTTCTCTTTACCCTTCTTTCTCCCATTTCTTTCTCTTTCCTCCCACCTTTCCTCCAATAATGAAATGAATTTCCTCTGGTGACTTTTACCTTGAACCATTTAACATCCACAGTAGACCTGGAGAGTTCACATTCAAAGATGACTTTCTCTTTTTCTGGAACTTTGATGTCTTCTAAAGCTTTGGTAAAATTCACAGGGAGCTCTGTTAAAAAAAACACATACCGAAAGTATAAGAAAAGCAAACAAAGGAATGAAATGCTAACAAATTTAAAGCACAGGAAGGTTGATTTTAGGGAATACCTATTCAGACCACCAACAAGAGGGTAAATAATAATTCTTGCATTTGATATACCGTCAAAACTTTTTTTGCAGATATTTGCTATCAAAAGACTGCGTATTTGTGGAAAAATGCAGAAGCCGGTTTGCACGCAGGAAAGTCTCACAAACAGTAAATGATCTATATATCTGGAACATTGTTAGCCGGGTCAACGGATCTCTTTCGCCACACTTTCAGTCATCTATCCCTTCCCCACTCTCTTCGGCTCCCACCTGCATGAACAGATAAGCGCTCTGAAATGTCCTCCCAACTTGAAAGTTGCTATCTAAGTGTAAACTGTATCTTTAACATCCACCTAACAAACAAGACAGGAATTCGGTTTAACACTTCATCAGTAGGATGATCTCCCCCCAGAACTTCACTGAAGTGTCAGGCTGGACGATGAGCAGTGCAGGTTCTAAAGTGCAGCTTGAACTCACAATTTTCTGACCCAGAGTTGAAAATGCAACCGACTGAACCAGACAGACATCTAAAGGTTCCCTTTTGTGGAGTCCTGTAGGGTTCGATTCCCGGGCAGGGCGAAACGTTAGGTAACTTTCCTTACTCCACACGCCTCTGTTTAGCTAGCAGGAAGTAGGAACCTGGTTGTTAGTCGATTGGCGGATCGCTTTCCACGGGTAACTATCTCTTCCAAAAAAAATTAAATTATTATTAAATGGTCACTCAACCCACAACTGTTTGTGGGACGCTGCTGTGTGCAATTCGCTGCCGCATTTCGCCCACAAAATACACAGTCAATCCACTTTACAATATATTCCGTGAATCGCTTTGAGACGTCTCGACGACTTGATAAGGCGCTGTATCAAACGCTAGGTCTGTCTTTCAATGTTTGTGCTCCAGTGTGGCTACATTTTGCTTACAGCACATTTCAGAAGCAAATATGGCAGCAGACGCTGACTGGCAGAATAATTCAGTCATTTTCTCATCCACCGGATGTGAAAAAAAATATTTCAGAGTCAAAAAAACATCCGACGTTTGAATCTCCAAAAGTAAATGCAAGGTTAGTCCTGTAGCTCAGTGGTTAGAGTACTCGCTTTGCGAGCGAGAGACCTGAGTTCAATCCCAGGCAGAGGGCGAAACCTTAGGCAAGTTTCCTTACTCCACACAGAGCCTAATAATAATCCCTCCAAAAAACCAAAAAACAATAATAAATTGGTCATTTTCAATCTACGACTGTTTGTGGGACATTGCTGTGTGCAATTGGCTGCCGCGTTCGCCCACAAATATACAGTCAATTCACTTTACAGTGTGTTCTGTGAAGCGCTTTGGGACGTCCTCTCGACGTGAAAAGCGCTATATCAAAATGCAAGGATTATTATTATTATTATATTATTATAGTATAGAGTATGTGTTTGGTGTAGGGTTTACCTGTTACAACAAGCTTTCCAGATGTACGTATCTCTTCTGCCTGGAAACTGATCTGCCCTGAGTCTTCAATCTTCAAAGCAGATAAGGTCAGTGCATGCTTTTTGCCCAATGTGGTGGTTCTACAATTGGGTCCAGGTTTCACTCTTATACTGTCCTTTAACCAGGTGCCTTCCACATCCTCATGGGACAACTCAACTTCAAAAGTGCACGTTTCTTTCTCATGCACCTTCACCTCCTCCAACTTTTTAATCAGCTGGATTTTTCTCACTGAATGAATAAATTAAAGCGATTAACATTCCAACCAGGAAATTATTTCTAAGGCAACAACAACAATTTACAGTTTGTATAGCGCCTTTCCCAACAGGAGGGCGTCCCGAGGCAATGTAAACAACAGTGAAAGTTTCACCCACAAAATATACAGTCAATTCACTTTACAGTATATTCTGTGAACGGCTTTGAGATGTGCTGACTACGGTGATAAACTACTCTGTCAAATGCAAGGATTATTATTATAATTAATAGATTGTACAATAGAAAGAAAGATGAGAGTCCATGACTTTTCCTATAATGAGAGCTCACTAGGGATGAGAATTCCACTGCTTAGTAAAGTTACCGATCTTGAAAGGCGCTATAGAAATGTAATTTGTCATTATAATTTTATCACTCCCTCCTCTTGGCAGACCCCGGCTGTTTCAGGTCCCTCGCACTTCCCGCCCCACCATTGGTGGTCGGGCATTCAGCCTCTCTGCCTCCACCCTCTGGAACTCTATCCCGCAATCCCTCCGCCTCACCTCCTCTCTTGCCTCCTTCAAATCCCATCTGAAGAACCTTCCTCTTCGACCGTGCCTTCGGCCGCCACCCCCACCCCCTCTGCCGTCCTCCCCTTCTGATCCCAATTCCCAGCTCGGATCCAACACCCCTGATTGTCCAGCGCCCTGGGATGTCTTTCCTATGTGAAGGGCGTTACACAAGCGTCATTTGTTGTTGTTATAATGTGATACTTACTTTCAACGCTCAGTTTGGCCTTTGTCTTTTCATGAAGTGTCTCACAGGAGTAAAATCCACGGTCAGCAAAGCTCACATTTTTGATGGTAAGCGTCTGTTTGCTGCCGTCGACCTTTATGTCTACGTTCCCATCGGGCTGAATGACAACGTTGTTTTTTATCCATTTCACTTCGCTACATGGTTTGGTGAGCTCCACTTCGAAGACGGCATTCTGCTTTTCTTCAACAGTCATGTTCTCCAGCTTCTTTTTAAACAAGACCGGAGCTTCTGTTACAATAAAATAACACAAGATTGGTTCAGATGAAGAAAGCCCTGCAGCGTATCTGATCTCATCCTTCCATCGCTTAGAGTAGTGGTTAGAGCGCTCGCCTCGCAAGCGAGAGGATCTGGGTTCAATTCCCGTGCGGGGTGAAAGCTTAGGCAAGTTTCCTTACTCCACACGTTTATCTAGCAGTAAGTAGGAACTCAGCTGTTAGTTGATTGGCGAATCGCTTTCCAGGGATGATAATAATCCCACAAAAGGAATTTGGTCACTCAATCCACGACTGTTTGTGGCACACTGCTGGAGTCACAAAATCCCAGGAAAGTCCAGTCCTACCTGGGTGCACAGCACTTTCCTTACAAGACATCTCTTTTAAGAGTGAACCATTACGTTAATAATCTGTGTATTGTATTAATCAAGGTGCTTGCTACAAAACCGTTTCCTTTCATAATCATTTCTCACCTTGAACCTGCAAGGCGGCTGTTGTTTTTGCATTTTCAACTTGTGCAGAAATTTCACATGCATCGTCCAGTGCGAGCTTTGTGATGGTCAGACCGCGGTTCATTCCTTCGCATGATACGAGGTCCTTCTTACTTGGCTCAATCTTCACTCCGTTCCTGTGCCAAGTGACTGCGGCCTCCTCGTGAGAAACACTGCATTTAAAGATGGCGTCCTCTCCTTCCACAGCCACCACACTGTGGAGTTCACTTGTAAACTTAATAATCTTTGGAGCTGCTCAGAGTGAAACAAATTGCATTGATGATCAATCTTGTCTTTACAACTAGTAACATGTACACAACACACATTCACACACTCCACCAACAAAATGTACCATCGCAGTCTCTTGTGTCAATTTTGCTCAATTTGGAGCACTCTCCCCTTTGGATCAGTTGGTTTAAGATCCTTGAGTTTAAAATGGCTTGTCCTCACCTTTAAATGGGGGGTGAGGGAGAGGGAATCTTTTGAAACCTTTATGTGAAAATATAAATTAAAAAATCAAGGGAGTAGTATTACCTTTACTGGTCACTTTAGCTGTCGTAACGTCATCCTTTGATTCGCACAAATACTCCCCCTCGTCCTCAGCAGTAATGCCAGTGATTGTTAACCTTCGTTTGTGACCCTCTGACTGTATTTTTAATCTGCGGCTCGGTTTGATTTCAATTCCATTTCGTCGCCACAGAACGTCACCCTTCACTTGGTTTAATTCGCATGTGAGCACAACTGTATCGTTGATCAATGCATTTACGCTTTGTAGTTTCTCTTTGAACAGAAGAGGCAACTCTGCAAAGAAAACAAACTGTTATAATACATAAAATCTGCGCATCAGCCTGGTTCAGTGGTAGCACTCTTGCCCCACATCGGGACTTGGTACCATTATCGTCTGGGCTAACGCTCCTATGCACGACCGGGGTGGGGTGGGGGATGCCATCCTCCAGATTAGATATTAAACCGAGGTCCTGTCTGACTGTCCAGGTGAACGTTAAAGATCCCATGGCACTGTTCAAAAATGAAGCAAAAATGTCTGGCCAACAATCCACCCCAGTTAAAAAAATTGTTCACTCACTCCATGATTGTTTGTCGGACACTGCTGTGCGCAAATTGGCTGCCATGTTTGTCCACAAAACGCACAGCCATATCCAGCTTACACTTTATAGTGGATCCTGTGAAGCCTTGTCACGTCTCAACAACATGATAAGGCTCTACATCAAACATGAATTTGCCCTGCATCAAACGCGAAAGCCAATTTGCACACAGCAGTGTCCCACAAACATCCATGACGTGAGTGAGTGACCAATCTTATCTTTTAAATCTGAGGGATGTGTGTTTGAAAAGGGAATTTCCCTTGGTGTCCTGGCCAATATGTCCTGGCACCAGATTTTAAATGACCAAAAACTAGTGGTAGTTACTGCCACGTGAAGTGAATTCTTTGGTGTCAAATACGGAAGCTATTTGCACCGGTAAAAGTCCCACAAACAGCTATTGCACATTATAGCTGTATAGTTACTGACCTGTGACCTTGATGTGGAATGTCAGTTTCTCTCCAGCTGCCTCACAGACGTATTCACCTCCATCCTTGGACTCCACGCTCTGAACGACAAGTTTTCGAGTTTTGCCCTCGGATTCCATTTTGATTTTCTTACTGATCGTCAGCGCTTTGCCATCTTTGAACCACTTGACCTCAGTTTTGGACTGTGACACTTCACAGCTTACCGTGGCACTCTCCGACTGGTGAACCTTTACCTCCTTTTGAATTGAAGCGTTATTGGCAAATATTGATTCTGAAAAAAATACATACATTTTCCTTTTAGCTGGTACGGAAACACAATCAGAGCATTTAACAGCTCACAAACAGGGTACTTGGCTCATCCCGTCTCCACTGGCGTTGATCTCCACAATGAGACACCCACTTTATTGCACTTTCCTGCATGCTCCACATACCTACTGACGTGGATTCTAATTCCTTACATCAAAGCAATCTATTCTGCGGGAAAATATATTAACAGATACTCAACTTCAAATTTAATATTGACCAAATATTTAGAAGAAGTGTAAAAATTATCCTCGGGCAAACAGATTCATGTGTTTACAGCACAAAAGGCTATTTTGCCCATCAAGCCTGTACTAATGGGTTCCTTCCGTTGAACCTATCTTTGAACACTTTGGGGAAAAAATGCTGTAGCTCAATCCACGACCGTTTGTGCGGCACTGATGTGTGTTTCGCCCACAAAATACACAGTCAATGCCTTTTACAATATATTCTGTGAATGACTTTGAGACGTCTCAACTAAGTGATAAGGCGATACATCAAATGCAACGATTATTATTATTACTTTGGTTTGACAATGAGAAAAAAGTAATATCACACAATTCTGAACATTAGCAAATTGCAACTTGATAGAAAGACTGAATGTATATAAAACACAGATCTTAACCACCTGTAAACATCTTTAAAAGGTAACAGACAAAGAGCGAAAAGTATTGGTGACCCAGTGACTCACCTGCAACCTGGATGTTGAAGGTCAGTTTCTCTCCCGCTGCTTCACAGATGTATTCACCTTCATCCTTTGACTCCACATTCTGAATCTCAAGCTTTCGTGTTTTGCCGTCAGACTCCAGTTTAATTTTTTGCCGGGACTCAGAATTTTTCCACCTTTAAACCACTTGACTTCAGTTTTGGATTGCGACACTTCACAGATAAGAGCGGCATTCTCTGATGAACGCACCTTCACCACCTTTTTAAGTGAATCTTTATTGGCAAATACTGGTTCGGGCTCTGCAAGCAAGAAGAATGAGATAGCTGAATCAACAACAACAACTTGCACTTATATAGCGCCCTCCACGCAAGGTAGCGTTTCAGAGCGCTTAGCAGAGGCGGAGCCCGACTCTGGGTGAGGTGGCCATAAGCATGCTTGAAGAGGAAGGTTTTCAGGCGGGATTTAAAAGAGGGGAGAGAGGGGGGGCAAGGCGGAGGGACTGAGGGAGAGCGTTTCAGAGTTTCTGGGCATAGTGGCTGAAAGCGCGACTTCCAGGGCGGAGGGTGCGAGGGACGAGCAGGAGCCCGGTGCTAGTCGAGCGGAGGCATCAGGTAGTGGATTGGGGAGTGAGGAGGTCAGAGAGGGAGGGAGGTGACAGAGAATGAAGGGATTCGAACACGAGTGTGAGACGATCTTTAAGTCGATCCGTTCAATGATGAGGAGCCAGTGGAGCATGAGCCAGAACTGGTGAGATACGGGTACACGTTCTGACTCCTATTATCCAGCTAGTTTTCATTGGAATTTTACGAAATGTAAATTCCCAAATGGTCTTCATCCCATTCTTTTGTAAAGCACAAATGGAAACAATAATTAATATCTTTGGGACTTTGCAATCACTGAAAGCGTTAATTTTCTTGCAAAACCTTTTGGAGTTTTTTTTTAATGTCAATTTCCCTAAGTTAGATATGGAAGCACTTTTGCCTGGCAGCACTCACCTGTAACAGTAATGTGGAAAGTCAGCTTCTCTCCCGCTGCTTCACAAACATAGTCACCACCATCCTTTGACTCCACGTTCTGAATGACAAGTTTGCGAGTTTTACCATCAGATTCTGGCTTAAATTTCTTGCTGGCACTAAGAACTTTTCCATCTTTGGACCATTTGACTTCAGTTTTGGATTGCGACACTTCACAGCTAAGAGTGGCGTTCTCTGCCACTTGAACTTTCACCTCCTTCTGAACGGATGCTTTATTGGCAAAGACTGGTTCTGGCTCTGCAAGAAAGAAGCAGTTTAGTATGTAGCACATGCGTATCAAGAAAGAAAAATAAACAGGGGTTTGCTTTGAATCCCCCAATTTTGATTGTGCCAATGATTCTATTCTCGGTGTTGTTTTCTGTCCTGGCCTCGTAACAGCTGGTAACCAAAATTGCAAATAATTGGGTAAAAATTACAATAGTGAGACACAGATTAGGAACATAGGAACACGAGTAGGCCATTCAGCACCTCGGGCCTGTTCCACCATTCTATAAGATCTTGGCTGATCTGTACCTCAACTCCAACTTAGCAGGATACAACAAGTACTTATATAGCTCCTTTCACACTAGACAACCTCTTCAAACGGTTTACAAAGACGGAATGGGAGCCTGAGCTGGGTGGGATGGAGGGAGGAGGACAGTGATGTCCGAAAGTACAATCATAGAGACAGTTTTAGACAGTTTTTAGAAACAGACAGGGAGGGAATCACTTCGATTTTTTGTTAAAATGATAAATCGACTCATTACTGCGCTCCAATCCAGCATGTTAATGTTAATTTCCCCAAATTAGATTGGAAGCACTTTTGCTTAGCAGCACTCACCTGTAACTGTAATGTGGAAAGTCAGCTTCTCTCCCACTGCTTCACAAACATAGTCACCTCCATCCTTTGCCTCCACGTTCTGAATGACAAGTTTGCGAGTTTTACCATCAGATTCAACCTTAATGTTCTTGGTGGGTCTAAATATTTTTCCATCTTTGGACCATTTGACTTCAGTTTTGGATTGTGACACTTCACAGCTAAGAGTGGTGTTCTCCGCCACTCGAACTTTCACCTCCTTCTGAACCGACTCCTTTTTGGAAAACACTGGTTCCGGCTCTGAATAAAAGAAAGCAGTGTGTAGCACAGAACTGAGCATTTAAAAAAAAATTAATCACTTTATACAATACAGGTTAACATTTGTCTTTCACATTGGGAGGATGTCCCGAGGAGCTTGACTGTCCTGGCTTAGTAGACAAACTAGGAGAGGATCCGATAGGGGTGGGGAGAGGAAAGATAACCAAAGGGTCAGCCAAAGAGGAAACTCTTGAGATGGACCTTAAAAGAGGGAAGCGAGTCAGGGAGACTCCAGGATGGAGTTCCAGAAAGTAGGGGCAGATAAACTCAAAGAAAAACAACCACCTAAGGTGGGGCAGGTAAAGCGAGGTACGTAAGCACTGGGTGACTGGAGCAACCCCATCAGTATGGTTTGAGGAGGTGGCAGAGGTGTGAGAGGGCAAGACTGTATTCCTTATACCTTCAGTTTGTTAGTCAGTTTTCATTTCAACCACCTTGTGTCACACTAATAGCAAAAGCTTCAACTTCTGAGTCTTGTAAATTGAATTCTGTGAATAGTGATTATCTCCGTAGAGATAGACTTCCATCCTACTCCTGAATAGATATTTATCCCGTTTGTTGTGAAAGGAATTAACACAATGGAAGATATTCAGGAATGTGCAATCACCTGAACAGTTACATTTCCCTTCGAATCTCCAAGGAGATTTTTTTAAAGTTAATTTCCCTAAATTAGATATGGAAGCACTTTTGCTTGGCAGCACTCACCTGTAACTGTAACGTGGAAAATCAGCTTCTCTCCCGCTGCTTCACAAACATAGTCACCTCCATCCTTTGCCTCCACGTTCTGAATGACAAGTTTGCGAGTATTACCATCAGATTCTGGCTTAAATTTCTTGCTGGCACTAAGAACTTTTCCATCTTTGGACCATTTGACTTCAGTTTTGGATTGCGACACTTCACAGCTAAGAGTGGCGTTCTCTGCCACTCGAACTTTCACCTCCTTCTGAACTGATTCCTTTTTGGCAAACACTGGTTCCGGCTCTGAATAAAAGAAAGCATTAGAATGTAGCACATATACAGGAAAGGTAAATAAACAGGACTTTATGTTAAAATGTCCAGCTAACTTCAGCTAGTTAAGCGCTTAACCTTGATACTTCAATTCCTCTTTAAAGCTAAGATGGCATCCAAAATTCTAATAGACATCCCTTCCTTGACTACACACTCACTGCTTCTTGTTCCAGCAAGAGGGGATAGCGCTGTATTGTCAGAGGTGCTGTACTCAAATAACATTTAAGAGTTTGTGTCTGTGTTCCTCAAATGGACATTGATATCATAGGTTTGCTTTATATTGCAGGAACTGGCCGACTCCAGTCACACATAAAAAGTGTAAATAGCAGAAGATCCAGAGCAGATCTCAGTGGAATTCCACTACTAACTACATTTCAAAATTTATAACTTATCACCTTCTACCTTCATTTTGCTCACAAAATATACAATCGATTCACTTTATATAAGCACCTTACCACCTCATCAAGTGCTTTACAGGATTTTCTGTAAAGTGGATTAACTGTGTATTTTGTGGGCGAGGTGTAATTGGAGATTTATCAAGTTAATTTGGGAAACAAAAATCAACATAATGATAGGTGTGCAGGACCTTGCAATCAGTTACTTCTCCTAAGAATCTTCTAGGAGAGATTGCCTTAATTAGATATGGAAGCACTTTTGCCTGGCAGCACTCACCTGTAACTGTAATGTGGAAAGTCAGCTTCTCTCCCGCTGCTTCACAAACATAGTCACCTCCATCCTTTGCCTCCACGTTCTGAATGACAAGTTTGCGAGTTTTACCATCAGATTCAACCTTAATGTTCTTGGTGGGTCTAAATATTTTTCCATCTTTGGACCATTTGACTTCAGTTTTGGATTGTGACACTTCACAGCTAAGAGTGGCGTTCTCCGCCACTCGAACTTTCACCTCCTTCTGAACCGACTCCTTTTTAGCAAATGTTGGTTCCGGCTCTGAAATGAAGTAATAATGTATTACATCTCCCAGAACATATTGTACATGCACATAGTACGATAAAACAATTTCTCATTCATATTCGTGCAGTGGCCCTGCTTAACTACCATGCAGGTTCTATGGAGAAAGAACTGGCCGTGAGACAAATTGGATAGCTCTTTCAAAGAGACGGCACGGGCACAACGGGCCGAACGGCCTCCTTCTGTGTGTATGATTCCATGATTCTAGTATTAGAACTGGAATACATTGTCAAATTAATCTAACATGTTGCACGAACAAACAGATGGGTCATGAAGGAAAATAAATGAGGACTGCTCCTGAGTGTTTTGGCTAATATTAAAATGGGAAAGATAAACTTGGATAAACATTGGACGGAATAAAACTTTGTTATGTTCTGAAAAATCACAAACTAGGGGCCGAAAATAGCGATTCTTTGCTGTGTCAGCTGGGCTCAGTTGGGCACCTCTGAGTCAAGAAAATTGTGAATTCGGACGCCACGTCAGGTTGATACTCCAGTGCAGGGCTCTGCAGTGTAGGAGGTCCAGTCTTTCAGATGAGTTGTTAAACTGAGCTCCCATCTAGCTAATCTGATAGGCATTAAAGATCCCGCAACATTATTCAAAAGAGAAAGGAATGTCTCTCAATGCCCTGCCCGGGTCCTCTCGCTCGCAAGTGCTCTAAACAATACGCTACAGGACTCAGACTCTTAAGTGCACACACATTAAACTTATACACTACATGCCTCACCTTTTACATTCACATTAACAGTGATCTCATCCTCTTGGGTTTTGAAAGTGTACTGTCCAGAATCCCCCGATTTGGCATTGTGAAGGACTAGTCTTCGTGTCGCTCCCTCTGACTCAACACCCACTACTTTGCTCTGCTTCATCTCCTGTCCATGTCTGTACCAATTTCCTTGCACAGTAGAGTGAGACACTTCACAAACGAGGGTTACCTTCTCACCTACACTTGCCGCATACTCTGTTTGTGTCGTGGACTTCTTTAAGATAGTTGCAGCTGATTCTGCAAAGGTGGCAATAGCAAAAATTAGGATATGACCATTGGACAACATTGTGACCATTAAACACATAATTGCCCAATTGTCACCACAACCATAATAAGTCCCACAAACGGCCAGGAAGTGAATCGACCAATTTTTTATTTGGCTGAAACAAATATCATAATAATAATCCTTGCATTTGATATAGCGCGTTATTAAGGCTCTCAAAGTACCAGAGAGATGCATACATGAGGGAGAAGAGGGGTGGGGACTTGTGTTGAGTATAACCGCCTGCATGGACTAGTTGGGTCGAACTCCTGTTCCTTTTGTTATTGTACAAGGAACAGAACTGGAACAGGAATGTGGGTTACACTAACTCATCGTCTGAAGGTCAGAAGCATTCTTGTGGTGGGAACACTGCTAACACATCAAGCGCAGATGTGATTCTGATTTGGGGTGTAATTGAGGGTGTTTTAGCCAACGGCAGAGAGAGGCAAAGCCAACCCAACTACCAGGAGATATGGTAACTGATCACTACTTATTGCTTGAAAACCTGGTCGCTCCCGTTTTGGTAATGGGTCTTTGCACTTTGTATAATCATCGACTGTGGAACGACAGTAAAGGAAACGATTGTTTAACTTCCAAATTGCGAGCACACTATTTCATCATTAATTAAATAAATTCACTAAACCCATTCACTAAACATTGAGTAGCGCAAAAATTTCCATTCAAGATTAATTTGTGCTGAGATCCTCTTTAATTTTTGGATCAATTGAAGACCTCAAATTAGGCATGACCGTGTTTTCTCTGGTAATAATAATAATAATCTTCGCATTTGATACAGAGCTTTATCACGTTGTTGAGCTATCTCAAAGTGCTTCAAAGAATATACCGTAAAATGAATCGATTGTGGGCAAAACACAGCAACCTATTTGCACAGAGCTGTGTCCCACAGTCACGGATTGAGTGGGCAAATTATCATTAGTGTTTTTTTGGAAGGGATTATTATCCCCAGAGAAACACAACCGGATTCCTACATACTGCTAGGTAAACAGAGGTGTGTGTAGTGAGGAAACCTGCCTATATTTTCATCCCGCCCAGGAATCTAACCCATTTCACTCTCACTTGCGAGGCGAGTTCTCTAACAAATACACTACATGACTCTACCTAGTATTAGTACAAATGACATATGTTAAGAGGACATTTAAAACCCTCTGTAAAATAATACTTTAGAAATGGTGGCAACAACAGCAGCTGGTTTACTGTCGTGACAGCAGCAAAGTACATGCATCTGGTAAGTGGATAGAAATTGGAGTCAGAGAAGTGTCAGGAGATTGTGGGGATACAGCCAAGAAATGGTGAGAACAACATCGGGAAATCAAAGAGGGGCCATGTCAGAAGGCCACAAGATTGGAGGAGAAAGACAAAGAGAGAACATTCAAGAAACAAATCTATTCAATCTTTCCAACCATCTTTGCAGGAGGCCCAGAGATACAAAAAATGTCATTGCAAAGGGAGATGGATGTTTGCAAGGTACAGGTATCAATGAATACCAAGAAAAAGGCAGTGAAATGAGATTGAAAAGGTAAAGATGTCCAATGAAATCATAACATGGCAGAGCAGGTTCAATAGGCCGAAGAGTCTATGTGTGTTACTACATAATTTTATAATTTTTATAGTTGCTTTTAAGCATCAGCTTGCTTTTATATAGTGCTTTTCCCACAGTGTGAACATCTTAAAGCATTTCACGGAATCAGTAGGGAATACCGAATGCAGTGAGACAAGCGAGGAGAATTTAAGGATGTTGACCAAAGGCCAAAAAGTTTTTAAGAGAGGTTTGAAAGCAAGAGAGGAGGAATTATTGAAGCGTTCCAGAAAGAAAGAACTTGCACGTTAGAGCATCTGATCACATGAAAACATCTAAAAGAAACTTCACAGGTAATTATTGTCAATGAAATTACTGCTTTATACGTCTGCTCTTGTTTACTATAATTTTTAAAAATATAATAATAATCCTTGCATTTGATATAGCTCCTTAATACATCGTCTCAAATCGCTTCACAAAATATATTGTCAAGTGAATTGTCTGCATTTTGTGGGCGATTGTGTGATTTTCTAGCCTGATCTATTGGAATACAATATATATATACCGTTGTACCTCTACAACCTGAGTGCAAATCAAGCAGACTTATAGGATAAAAGAATATCTGATGGCTGAAACGTATAACCTTATGTGGAGTTATTATTTGGAGTCCCAGCCACCAAATTAACATGAACTGATCCGACAGTAGCATTCTGGCTAAGAAAGGCTGCCAGGGAGCTTGGCGTGCAAATTGGCACAATAATGAACACAAGGTACAGAGTGTTCTTCTCAGGTTATGGTTAAGGAATGTGGATGGAAAAAGATCAAGGAACCTGAGTTTGCATATAACCTACTCCTGATGTCGGACTGTTCGATGTTGGCAATAGGTGTCAATAGTAGATGTTCCATTCCCTGCACTGAGAGCCTTCAGCTGGCAGAGCACAAGATTTCACCCCCTCCCTGCCCACTTTCGAAGCTCAAGACTCTCCTCTTTGACCCTTCGGCAGCGTGAAGTAGTTTGAGACACCCTCCTGACATGAATGGCGCTATAGAAAGGTAAATTAGATTGTAAATTGCATCCAGAGATTTGATAAAATATAAACCACGGCAGAAAAATGATGATACAAAATGAAACTGCTGCAGTTAAAATTGTCTGTAAAATGAGGAATTGTGTGTTGCCTTGTTCTTTAATAATGGAGAGACAATTTAAGATAAGTCACTAAAATGACAGACAAAAAAAATGGTTGAGGTACATTGGCACTCTCTGCAACAAACCATAATTAAAGCTTTGTCCATAAATGAATTTAAAAGGGAATTATATAAATGTTTGAATAAAGAGGGATATTAATGGGTCTGGGGAGTGAGCAGGAGTGTGGGATTGGATTAGATTCGGTGGTTCATTTCTAGACTTGATTACCCAAATAACCTGGTTCTGTGCAGTAACATTCTACGTTCATACACATAGAGTGTTCGTCTGAGTTATAAGTGCTCTGAGACTCTACCTTATATGAGGGACACAAGTTGCTCTTGTTGATAAGTAAAAATTGACAGTTGGTAGTTGACCAACATGGTGTGCTTGCAGTAGTCCAGTTCCTGAGCCAGGCCGGTCTGCAGTATCCCAGGGCACTCACTGCTGATGGCAGCACAGCCCGGCCTGGCTCAGCGGCAGGACCTGGAAGGGCCGACCAGTCACCGGGGGCAGGGAATCCTCCCCCTCGGCTCCTGTTAACGCTGCAGCCAAAGCCCTAACTAACGGGTAGGGTGGTCCTAGCTGGCCAAGCAGCGGGAAGGCTTGCCAGACAGCAAAATATGAGATGTTAATCTTTCCTTCACACTTTAGTGTAGCAGGAGCTAGAGACTCGAGGCTGTAAACTCCGAATTAGGATCTGAGATTTCTTACTTGTTGGACTACCCAGCAGCTACTACAACAATCATTACCTTTGATTTTCACTTGGAATGTTAGTCTGTCATCGTTGGCCACACAGGTGTAGTGTCCTTGGTCGCTCTGCTGCATTTTATTGATGACGAGTTTGCGTTGTGTTCCCTGAGAGATGATGGTTATCCTCTGGTCCTGCTTAACCTCTTTTTGATCCTTTCTCCAAGTGACCACAGCACTCGCTGCCGACACCTCACAAGGCAATTCGAGACTCTCTGAGGCGGTGGCTACCACTTCCACAGGAGTTTTGGGCTTGTTTACGAATTTGACAGCTGCGTCTGCAAAAGTGAAATGCATTTCCATTAACTGTGCAGTTATGATAATACTAATAATAATCCTTCATTTGATACAGCCCCTTATCATGTCTCTGAGACGCCTCAAAGCGCTTCACAGGATATACTGTAAAGTGCCGTGACTTATGTATTTTGTGGACGAAACATGGCAGCCATTTGCGCACAGCAGCGTCCCGCAAACAGTCATGGATTGAGTGACCAAATTGTTTTTAAAAAAGGGATTTTTATCCCCGGAAAGTGATCCGCCAGCCAACTAAAAAACAGGTTCCTAGTTACAGCAGGTAAACAGAGGAGCGTGGAGTACGGAAATTACCTAAAGTTTCCCCATCCAGGTTTCCTGAAGGAGCCACGGCCCCAAAATCCTCCCGGTAGCTTTAAAACCACTTTCTTAAAATGTACAAAACTTTCAATATTCTGAAATTCAATTTCAATTGGAAAACTGGTGTTCTGCTGTTCCTAGAAAAAACTGGCTTCCAAGGAATGAATTTTCCAAACTTATGCACAATATTAAACTATCTAAAACCATGAGAAATTGTAGACCATTGATTATTCTGTCACTTTTATACCGAGGCTGTGTCAGCAATGCCACATTGAGCAGTATGGATCAACTGGTAACAAGAATAACAACACGAATAATAACCCTTGCATTTAATATAGCGCCTTATCACATCTTCGAGACATCGCAGCGCTTCACTGTTTACTGTGTATTTTGTGGGTGAAGCGCCCACAAAAAGCACTGACTTCAAACACTTTCAGCTCTCTTTCTGGTCTTTATTGTGTCTGAAACGTGCTGAAACCCATCACCGTGCTTAACAGTACCCAAACCAGACTAGAGTTCCAAATATGCAAGCCACAGATGCATGGAAATATCCCCGCCTGGAATGGAATGTGGGCTTTCTTCCGGAGTGACGCATTTTGCTTATCTGGTTGGTGACAGCTACATTTTGGAAGGTCTCCAGAGTGTACTTTGGGGTATTGCACAAGATAAACCAGCTAAAACTGACCGCAATAGCTAAAAATGCAGCACTTTCGGACTCAAAAGGGGATGAAGTAATATGTTCCATGCACAAATAGAATTTTTAGGATCAATTTAATTAACACTCTACAAGCCCAGTACAAAGAGATATTTGTGGAGTATGGTTCCACTGGTGCCAGCTGCCCTCTGATGCCTTTCCCTCACATGAGGTACCTAGACAGTGAGCACTTGTAGGCTGTTTAACCAAGAGGAACATCAAGGATGAGAGTGATTTTGTTTTCCCCTGAGAGCCATACCACTGTATATAGTATTTAGGATCCATGCTATTTCCAAAACTATTTACAATGGTGGTGTCCTACAGCTTTGCCATTCCAACATTAGTTTTATAGTGTAATGCATTTCTTTGTCATCCCAATAATAATGGTGAAGTGGCCTGATAGTATTTATATTATTGTTATTATATAGCATTATTAATATAATCCTTACATTTGATTCTGCACCTTTTCACGTCAGGAGGCACTCAAAGCACTTCACACAATATATTGCAAAGTGACTCCCTTCCGTTTCAAATGTGCAATGGGATCTTTATCGTTCACCTGAACAGGCGGACGGGAGCTTGGTTTTACGTCTCATCCAAAGGACAGCACCTCCAGCATCGCAGCACAACCCCAACAATGCACTGGAGTGCCTGCCTCAGCTACATAAGCTCCAAGTCCTAACGGGGGCTTGAACCCACAACAACTTGCACTTAAATAGCGCCCTCCATACAGGGTGTCTCAAGAGCAGTTAACCGTGGCAGAGCCACAACCTCCTGACTAGGAGGTGAGAGCGCTACCAACTGATCCAGCCTGTTAGCTAAAATATCCAGCCGGTTCTTCTTGTGGAATTAGCTGAGCTCTGCTAAAAGTCTGAATACTACTCCAGTAAAACCCGATTCCTGATAGAAAAATTGGCAATCAGAGAGTAACACAGCACTGCAATTTGTGTACTGGATACTGGTTCTAATTTAGCACAGTGACAAACTTTAGTATGAGACAGTTGTAACAGTAGTCACCAAACTAATCCGTAGTAGCATTCACTGTGGATTCCAGCGCCATGACAAACAATATTTAAAATAGCACAACAATTATGATTGACAATTTAAAATATCATACTTGCATTAACACCTGTGCAGCTATTGCCAAGGGATTACAAAGGAACAACAGAAAGATATCGGAGTATACACTGTTGGAGGTGCTGTCCTTTGGATAAGATGTAAACTCACCAGGTTGGATAATTATACCCACAGCTAGGTTCAAGTGACTATAAGCAACGACCACCTATTTAGATGAAGACTATCAAGTCCTCTAATCCGGGATAAGAAAATCAGACGAGACGGCCTCTGAGCTCAGAATTCTATAACCTGTCAATTCAAATAATTGAAAGTACTATAATAATAATCCTTGCATTTGATAAAGCGCGTTACCATGTCGTCTCAAAGTGCTTCACAGAACAAAGTGAAATGCCTGAGTGTTTTGTGGGCTAAACGCGGCAGACAATTGCGCACAGCAGTGACCCACAAACAGCGGTGGATTCAGTGACCACGTTTCTTTTTATTTTTGGAGGGAGGGAAAGAGATCCGTCAACTGGCTAACAATCGGGTTCCTACTTACTGCGAGGTAGGCAGAGGCGTGTGGAGTAAGGAAACTTGCCTACAGTTTTACCCCGCCTGGGAAATGAACCCAGGTCCTCTCGTTTGCGAGGCGAGGGCGCTAACCTTTACCCTACCATAGAGCTTACAAACTATAGAGCTTGCAAATTCTCCAGTGTGTTGTTTTTTAATTTCTTCGCTGTCTTGCAGCGAGTGCCTGTTCAGAGAGCGGCACATGTGATGGGAACACTTGTTGGATTATGTCAGAATGCTTGTCCTATAACTTGACACAGCGCTGTGGCACCCAACAGGTGATCAGAAACAAATCATCCCGATTTAGAAACTGTATAAAAGGTTATGCAATGCTGTGCAGAAACGCAATGTACTAAATAAGTAAAAAAAAAGTGTACACTGAAATCCCAGGCAATGGATGTTGCAGTGCGCAAAAGATAAGCTGAAGATGTGCCAATAACTAGCAGGACATTGCTGCTTAAACAGACATCCATCTACCTGGCTGTCAGAAGAAGGGATTTTCATCAAATCCCTGGTGTGGTGAACCCTGCAGGAGCAGCACATTACATTGTGGAGTCCTGCAGCTCAGTGGTTAGAGCGCTCGCCTCGCAAGCGAGAGGACCTGGGTTTGATTCCCGGGCAGAGCGAAACTTTGGGCAAGTTTCCTTACTCCGCACTCCTCTGTTCGCCTAGCAGTAAGCAGGAACCCGGTTGTCAGTCGATTGGCGGATCGCAACTTCGGGGATGATAATCCCTTCAAAACATTTTTTAAAATAATAATTTGGTCATTTGTGGGACACTGTTGCTGTACGCAATTGGCTGCCACGTTTCGCCGATAACTTATACAGACAATTTACTTTACAGTATATCCTATATCAAATGCAAGGATTATTATTATATTATCCTGTGAAGCGCTTTGAGACGTCTCAAAGATGTAATACTGCGCTATATCAAATGGAAGGATTATTATTATAAATCCTTTCAGTATGAACTTTACACAATGTGGCTTTATACCCTTTGACTTAACTTCTCCTTGTCCAGATGGACGTTAAAGATCCCATGAAATTATTCCAAAGAAAAGGGAATTTCTCCCAACAATCCTCCAGATTAACTGCACATTCACTTGGGCAGAAATGTACTGGGGCTTGACAATTCAGATGAGTAGGGTCTATTTTAGAATGGCCAGCTGGGTCTGACACATGTGGAAACCCTTCACCATGCTTAAGAGTCTCCAAAACAGACTGTGAGTTTCACCATGTGCATACCATCCAAGCAGGAAAACTTTCCTGTGTCTGAAATGGAATACAGAGCCCCTCCCTGGAGGGACCCACCCACCCACCCACCCACCCCGCCAACCTAATTATAGAAAATAATCAGCACAAACTGCAGATTCTCACGGCTCAGGAGCCAGACACTCATTGCATATCCGCAGACACCAACCTCGACATCCATTTACTTAGCGCCCCTCATGCAGAGTAGCGTGCCAGAGCCTTTGATTGACTCAATTCTGCTTATTCCAGCCAAGCACGACACCTTGGAGCCAATTCAGTTCCAATTCAGACCCCCACTCCTCCTTCCAACAACAAGTTACATTTGTATAGCGCCTTTCGCTTGGAGGATAGACATTTATTTGAATTGACAGGCTGTAGGATTCTCATCTCGGAGGACTTCCTGCCTGAGTTCCCTGAAGTCCTTCGCTAGCTCTGATCTCATTAGATAATAATCCTTGCATTTGATACAGTGCTTTTCACATCCTCGAGACGTCTCAAAGCACTTCACAGAATATTCTGTAAAGTGAATTGAGTGTATTTGTCGGCGAAATGCAGCAGCCAATTGCGCACAGTAAGGTCCACAAACAATCATGGATTTTTTTTTAAGTTTAGTTCAAACACATAGTTCTCCAAGGGTGTGGACTATAGCTTTGAAGCTGTTCCTTGACAAACTCCGCTGTTTGAATTTAAAAATGCTCGTTCGGAAATAACTATCCCTCAGTAAGTGAGAGAAGTCCAGAGCCTAATTCTGTTTGCACTGTCCGAATAATTGGTTTCTAAGCTTGTAACATTACACTTTTTAATATTAATATTAGTTTCTTATTGTAAATGGCTCTCTCTCTGGATAGGGCGAATGGGATTCAGAATGAGGATTCGTAGCTTGAACCAGACAGATAGATCCAGTATCTGCTTGAAAGCGCAGTGATGGCTTACAATGGCAGACATTGGTGGCAGCTGCAAATGGGAGTTGAAACAAAGCCTTTCCTTGTTCCGCCTGCCTGACCCCAGCAGGGGGAACAAGGGGGAACGCAGTTAGATGGTAGCTAACCACACGTACTTGCCTTCAGTTATAATTATGCAGCATGTTTGTGAGACATGCAGTGCACAAATTACTTTAAAATAACATTCGACAGCCTCCCTTAAATTTATATGAGCAACAACTACTTTACAAAGAATGTACAGCATGGAAACAGGCCACTTGTCCCAAACAGTTCGGTGGCTGATGGCCACACAACCCACAGATTGGCCACCAATGATCTACACTATCGGAGTCAACCACTGCTTCAGGCAGCGAGTTCCACAATGTCACTACTGTGTGAAACTCTCTAGTTGCTGTTTTATTCTTGTGTCCCTTGGTTACAGACTCCCTATCCAGTGGAAACTTCTTTATATATATTATATATATATCTTGGGCGTTATATAAGTACTCATTAGTTTTATTGTGTGAATGCATTTGCTTGTCATCCCAATAATAGTGAAATGACCTGATAATATTTGTATTATTGTTATTATTTATTATTATAATCTTACAAATATTTATATGACACCATTCATTTGGATAACGTCTTAGGAGTCCTTCGGAGTTGGATGCCAAGCAAGGGAGAGTGGGGAGGTCAAAGACTTTTAATATGAGACTTAAAGACAGAGAGAGGGAGCCAGGCAGAAGGATAGAGGGAGATCCAGAGGTCAGAGGTTCCAGCATAGGTGGGTGGCTGAGGCTAGAGGGCTCTCAGCAACCCCCCCAAATCTATCTACAGCTCATCTCTTTAAGGTCAGGTGAGCTGTAGAGAGATGGCCTACCTTCAAGGGTGGCCACCCTCGTCCTCCCCATTATACAGGCTCCAGAGCACGGTGAGGAAGGTGAGGGTGGCCATCTGTGATGCTGGCACAGAGGCTGTGCCTATCTCAAAGGAGACCAACCACTCAGCCTCCACTCCGCCCACAAAAAATAATATTTTCACCCACCGCCTATGGATTCCAGAGGTTAGGGATGCAGTGACTGAAGGCTCTATGGAAGGGAAGATGAAGGAAATAATCATAATTGACAAGCCAAATTTAGACAACTATTTTAGTTCAGAAATCCGTGCCCTTACCTGTGATTTTCAAATCAAAGGTCATAATGTCGTCTCCGCATTTGCACGTGTATGTGCCCTCGTCCTCTTTCTGGGCAGCAGAGATGATTAATCGATGTTCCTTTCCTTTGCTCTCCACGGTAAATGTTTTCAACGGCTTGACTTCCTTCCCATTCTTGTACCACTGCACTTTAGCGTGGATGTCATTCGTCTCAGCTGCAAGCTCTGCCAACACTCCACAGGCAGCAGTGACAACACGTTTCGATTTCTCTTTGTTGACAAATCGAAATTCTTTGTTCACCGATCGAGAGAGACATTGACGGGAACAATAAATCAAAAACATCAGGTATAAATTATTTGAAAAAAAACATATACGACAACAACTTGCATTATATAGCGCCCTTCACGTGGGGGCAGTGTCTCACAGCGCTTAATGGTGGCAGAGCCTGATGCCAAGCCGGAGGGGGGGGGGGGGGATGGCGGAGATGTTTGCACGCACGATCGAAAAGAAAGGTGATTTAAAAGAGGGAAGAAAGGGGGAGGGATTGGGGAGAGAGTTTCATAGTTATTATTTCAAGATGTTACCAATTAGTCAATTGGCGGATCGCTTTTCTGGGGGTAATAATTGCTTCCAAAAAAAAAAAATGGATCCCTCAATCCACAACCGTTTGTGGGACACTGCTGTGTCCAATTGGCTTTGTATTTCACCCACAAAGTATATAGTCAATTCATATACAGTATATTCTGTGAAGAGCTTTGAGATGTCTCATCGACGGGACAAGGCGCTATATCAAATGCAAGGATTATTATTATTAATAATAATCACAAATTGGAAAAAGCACAAAACACAATTCTCACCATATTTCAGCCCTAATTGAACATCAATTTGACTGCGTCTAACTTTAGTCTGTAAGTAAGTAAGTGTATGTGGCACGGGGGGGGGGGGGGGGGGAGGGGGTTTAGCTTCCTATAAATAATAGCTAATGACAAACCGTTGAACGTTTTAGTGCGGCTGTCACTGAAACCTTTGGTTATAACTAGCACTGCAACTGAAACTATTGATTTAGATGAACATGCACATTCACCAATAACACTTAGTATCATACACACCCTCTACACGGAGCTGGAATGGCATTTTATCACCGTCACAAACACATTCGTAAATCCCCTCGTCCTCTCGGCTTACATCGTTGACCTTCAGGAAGCGCCGCTGTTCCACGGTCTGGAATACATACTTTTTGCTCGACTTGATCTCCTTGCCATCCCTTCTCCAAATTACCTTCACAGATGAGTCAGAAACCTCAGCAACAAACTGCGCTGTGCCTTGCTGTGAAGCAGACACAATCTCCTTCTCCGCTGACTGTTTTTTGAATCTTGGCACAACTGGCAAAGCTGTAAAAACACATACATTTCAGTGCGTTTTAAGCTGTCACGTTTTACATTCCACTCCCTCCCATGCCAATTAAGAATGCGGAAAGCCAAACTGAGTCCTTAAATACATCATGGTCTTTAGCCTTCTGACTAATTTCTTTGCATTGACTGTGCAAAACGTTGGACATTTCTTCTTAATTTTCAGAAGAATTTTCTTAGTCCTTCAGACACTATGGAAAACCAACTTCTAAGTTAATAATAATAATAATCCTTGCATTTGATATAGCGCCTAATCACATCGTTCAGATGTCACTTCACAGAATATACTGTAAAGTGAATTGACTGTATACTTTGCGGGCGAAACGCAGCAGCCAATTGTGCACAGCAGTGTCCCAAAAACAGTCGTGGATTGAGTGACCAAACTTTTTTGGGGGGGGGGATTATTATCCACGGAAAGCAATCCACCATTCGATTAACAACCGGGTTCCTACTTCCTGCTCAGTAAACAGAAGCGTGTGGAGTAGCAGAACTGTAATTGGCAAGGTGAACATCAGTGGCAACTAAAAACAACGCTCACCTTTCACTCGTAATCTCGCCAAGCTTTCAACACAGCTAGCCACAAACTTTACTTCCATTGAGTTGTCAATCGACCTCACTTTTTTAATGATCAACGTGTGGGTATTTTTAGTTCTCTGCATGATGTGACTCTCACTGCTTTCTATAGCTTTTCCATTCAGGAACCACAGCCCAGGAGCAACTGTAGATAGTTCAATCGTGAAAGTGGCATCTTCACCCGCCGTGACTTCAACTTCTTGCAGAGGAGTTTTAATGGATGCTTTCGGTTCTGGTAGAATAAAAGATAGAATTTAACATTAGGTACTTAAACTTAACTGTCATCAGAAACTATTGACTTTATAAATGTGGTTATATTAAAAAAATCGCATCACTTTGGAGCCAAGGTCCTAAATGGGGCACGATACAGATGGAAATGCAGAAAACTACTTTGCGTCCCCACATTAAAATTTACATTAATGTAAGGGCTTTCACATCAGAAGGACAAAGTGCTTCACAAGGCTGACTGGGCACTAGAGCTGAGAGGTTGGTTGAAGAGAATAAAAAGGGGGAGGGAAAGATGAACTGAAAACGCAGTCTAAGTGACAAGCCTTAAGGTAGCCTTTAAAAGTGGGCTGGGGTCAAGTCCTAGAGGCTCCTTGATGGAGTTCCAGAGAGGAGGAGAAGAGGCACTAACTTCATTGTGTTTTGCTTATTCCAGCACTTTTTCAATCCTGCTAAGAACAGAATTGGTGAGTGAAAATGAAATATTTAGCAAAGAACACATTGGTCGCAGCGATAAAGAGAAAAAGAAATACAGAAGACTCACTGTAAATATCATTCTTAATGTTTTACTTACCGATACGAAAGGTTCCTGGCACTTCCAAGTACATGCTCTGGGAAAAGTTATTTATGGAGGAAATTCTGAACTGGTAATCGCCTCCTTCTGTCACGCCCCTCACTGTGAATTCTTGCACCACCACATTTTCTGAATGGCACCTTGTCCAGGTATTGCTTCCTATTTTCTTTTTCTCGATTATGTAGCCGGTCACAGGGACAGGAGGCTCGTCTTCAGGCAAGGACCAAGCTAAAGTGACAGATGTTTCCGTTTCTTCTTTGACCACAGGGTTGACTGGGGAATACGGTGGAACTTTTCTTGCAGCTAGAGAGAAGCACAAAACAATACTGCTTGTGAGCGCTTGTCTAATGGAGTTTAGCTGAAGTTTGAAGTGAATGAAATGTTATCAAATCCTATAAATCCTCACTTAAATCCACTGCAATAACCTTTGTGTTGAAAGTCAGGGAACAGCTTTGCTTCCAAACTTTTATCATCTCCATCCCTGCATTTCACAATATAATATTATTAATAATTGCATTTGATATAGCGCCTTATCAAGACGTTGAGATGTCGCAAAGCGTTTCACAGAATATACTGCAAAGTGGATTGACTATATATTTTGTGGGCGAAACTCGGAAGCCAATTGCACACAGCATTGTCTCACAAATAGTCGTGAATTGAATGACCAATTTTTTTAATATATGTATAAAAGGGTTTAAAACACCCGGAAAAGCGATCCGCCAATCGACTAACAACCAGGATTGAAGAGCCCAGAAATAATACTAAGAAGTGTCCTACTGCTTCCAACAAAGATTACTAAATAGCTTCTAACAGCTGCCAATGTTTTAAGAACCTGTGCAAAGGACAGGGGTATCGGGGAAAGGGTTGCTCTTAAAAGAGCCATCACGGACACATTGGCCCGAATGGCCTTCTTCAGTGCTGTAAATTCCAATGTTCTATTCAATGAGGAAATCTGAGCCAGTTCTTTACCGTTACAACAAAAATGAGGAAAAAGGAAATCCTGACCATTTTCCAGACCACTGCTGCACATACTGAGATGTTTCTGCCTTATAATCACCTGGGTGCAACTTCACTGGGTTTGAATCATTAATCCCAGAAGTGCTCAGAATCCAGTGTATACGATATTACACCATATTGTCAAGAGTTGGCATTTGTGGAATTTCTGATTTTATAAAGGAATATTTGCAAAACATTTCTGTGTGTTTGTGGGACGCTGCTGTGTGCAATTGGCTGCCACCTTCCGGCCACAAAATATACAGTAAATTCATTTCGTTCCTAGGAATTCGTTCCTATTGATCTATTTAATCAAATTACCCAACCGCAAACATGCACTCTTCTCTTTGGTTGCGTGAGATAGTGAGTACGTGCACATCAACCACATATTGCAGGTTGACTACGGATTTGTCCGTCCACTAGATCTCTCAGGAAATGCATATCAATTTGCATGATCCTTCTCCAAGACGTTACTAGCTCCAGTTCTCTGGACATGTCATTTGGTGGTTCTTCTTTCAAGTTGTTGACAACACCAAGTATCTTGGTGATACTTTGACCTATTGGTGGAGAGACACATGGACGTGTATGGAAATAGTAACACGCTCATCATAAAGCTTAGCAAGTGTGAAGACAGGGCTATGATTTCAGAGACTTTTTCCTCAGATGTACATGGTTAATCTGTACGATCATTTCCCACCTATCAGCTGGAGGTTTAGCAGTTTCATTCTCGATGAGGCCAAAATCAAACGCAGCTGAAACACTGGACCATGTGTTCATCACCTCATTTTTCGACATCCCAAGGTGATGGACAGTCAGGGATTTGGACCCAAGTTTGGAATCAGGAGGGGCGTAGGAGGGTGCCTGAAAGTGCAGTCGAAGAGAAGGTTCTTGAGACGGGCCTTAAAGGAGGCTAGGGAGGGATTGAGACGAAGGAACTGTGGGATGGAGTTCCAAATACTAAACCTGTTCTCTTCTGCCCATACCAATAGACCTAAATTACAGACATATTTAAGAACATGTACAAAATAAGCCGGAACTCACTGGTTAGGTTGAACTGGGTTGATGTTCTGGAGTCATCGGCCAAAAGTGTTATTTCTCCTATGTCTTCCCATTTGCATTCGCGAATCGTAAGGACGTGCCGCATGCCAGATACAGTGATGGTTGTTCTATCATTTGGTTTCAGTTCTTGTCCATTCTTTGTCCACGTGATGTTCTTACAGCTGTGACTCAATTCCACACAGAAAATAGCAGTATCGTTTTCTGCCACTACAGTTTTCCTTGGCAGTTTCTTAACAATGTTACCTGCAGGAAGAAATAAGTGAAGAAAGAAAGCTTAAACAACCTTTTACTATAACTTAAAGATGAACCTAAACATTTCTTACTGTTATAGATGTAAAGTGTCTATACCCAATAGGAAACTATGGGACATTAGACTATCTCTTAATTACATGATACTCAAGAGTTCTTGGTTAATTATCCTCCCCTGTTTTCTCCCCCTGCCCGCCTCCACCCCTCCACACCAACTGCCTCAATCCTAACCTCTGACACCAAATGTGAAGAGGTCATGGACTTCTTCATGAATAAAATTAATAAAATCCAGCTGACCACATCCTCCTTCTCTATCCACCTCTCCCCCTGCCTTCTCCATGCCTTCCCCCACCACCCCTGACTTACACATTTTACCCACATCCATCCCACATCCTTGTTCACCCTCATAGCTACGTGAAACCCACCACCTCTTCCCCACCCAGCTTCTGACCACTCAACTGCCTCTCCTCTTCACCCTGCTGGGAGGTTTAGTCAACATCCCTCTCTTTGGGCACTTGTACTCCTCCCCTTCAAAAACACACACATGCACAGACAGACACAGACAGACACAGACAAAGAATATTTGACTGGCAATTTGGATCACTTTAAACTACGTAGCTTTAGAACACCACTGATCGTTTGAAGATATCCACTCTACCTTTTACAGTCAATTCTCCAACGGTTCTGCTGCCTTCTTTCATTTCACAGACATAAACAGCATCGTCATCAGTAGTAACATTTTGGATCATAAGTTTTCTAAGGGTGCCTTCCTCTTCCATGGAGTATTTTGTGCTCTCTGCTATCTGAGTCTCCTCCAGAAACCAACTGGTTTGTGTGTCAGAAACAGGAACTTCACACTGAAGGGTGGCCATTTCTTTCTCTACAACTTCAACATCCTGTAGTTTGGTTTTAAAAGGTAACTTGGGTTCTGAAACAGAAATGAAATCTTTTAGCAAAATAGATCACCATCCCCCCCCGCCCCCACACCCCATACACACATTTTGAATCGCTCTGAAATGACTTTCAGTTTAGCAGAAGCTAGAAAATGGATACCATACAATTTAGAATAGAACTTGTATTTATATAGCACCTTTCCCATCGGAAATTATGCAAAAATTATGGTTAAACAACCGTTACATCCCAGCCACTCCTCACGCTCAGCAAACACTGGCCTGCTTCATCTCCCCCGGAACTCCATCCCACCGTCCCTTCGTCTTGCCCCCCTCCTTTCTTCTTCAACTGTGCCTTTGCTCAACCTCCTACCCTCACCTTCTCTGCCCTCCACCCCTCCTGATCCCAACCCACAGCTCAGATGCACATCCTTGACTATCCAGTGCCTTGGGACGTCCTTCTGACGTGAAAGGCGCTGGACAAATGTAATTCTTGTTGACTCCCAAGTCTGCAAAGCCTAGCAAGTGAGAAACAAGAGGTCTTTTTGATATCTAGATTTTTTGGGGAGGGACTTCAGAATTAATACAACAGATTTGATTTGCAAATTATGCTATTATAAACGACTAAATTAATCGAATATGAAAGTCACAAATACTGAATCACAGGTCACTTTGAGCAACCATAAATTTGTACCATTATGCTACGATAAAGTGTAGCATCAGTGTCAATTTATCACGGCAATCCAATCTGTAAAAGAAATACATCTATGTACCATACCATGAGTTTACCATTAAATAAACTCTACCCATTTATTATCAAAGGGATTTTTTTTATGATTAAACGCTTAGTATTAACTATTCCAGATGTATGTCGTACATAGTGTTTTAAGTGCTTTGAGACGTTGCCCCACCTGAAAGGCGTTAGATTAATGCAAGTTGTTGTTGATTCTGCAGTGACAACTCTCTCTCTATCTCCTTCATTGAAATCCAAACTAGATTATTCCAATACCCGGCTTGCCAAGAACTGTCAATCCCTCAAGAACTGCCACAGAACATCTGGAACTCTGTTGCCCGTATTCTCTCCGCAGGCAGGAATGTGAGCTTATAACCTTCAACCTTGCCCTGCACCTCTAATAATAATAATCCTTGCATTTGATATAGCACTTTTCACGTCGGGAGGACGTCCCGAAGCGCTGGCTGCCTATCACCCTCGTCCTCGCTTGGCTCAACTGGCTCCCTATCCCTAGGGGATTGAATTCAAGATCCTTATCCTCATGTTCAAATAGAAGAGAGGTAGAGGGAAGATAAAGTGAAAGAAGTAAACTTCTAGAAGAGTTTAGAAGACAGGTTGAATGACATTTTTGTCCCATGAAGTAATGATTTGCCATCCACTCTCAACTTCCTAATGACCCCGCATGTTTCGCCCACAAATATACAGTCAATTCACTTTACAGTCTATTCTGTGAAGCGCTTTGAGACGTCGAGAAGACGTGAAAAGTGCTCTATCAAATGCAAGGATTATTATTATTAAGTTAAATTGCTCAAGCAATAGATTTAGGACCAGAAAGAAACATGAACAGGAAGACTCCACCTCAGACTCCTTAATCTGGACTAGATGTAAGAAGACACAAGTGGTCTGCAGTTGACCAGCCTCTTCAGGAGATGTAAGCATATCCTCCTCTCTGTAAGCCAAAGTCCTAACGAGTAAGAGCAGTCCTAGTGTGAAAACACACCAGTGTTTTGTTGCATGGTTACTGGTTTCTTAAAATATATTTTTCCCTATTTACTGCTGACGCTAAACTGAAGCTGTCCTTAACGTCATTCATTTCTTCTTTTAAACCGTGAACAGGTGGAGTCCTGACCTCAGTGGGGAAGCTGGAAGGGTGAACTGATATAGTTTGAGGCAATCCATATCAACTACTTTATATTAACACTCACTTATTTTTAGAATCTGGACATGTTATTAATATTAATTAGTTGACGAGGGAAAAACCCTCATTTAGGATTTGTAAAGCTAATTCTTTCCTTAAAACTGTCTGAGATTTCACATCATCATTTACCACCTGTCAGCCTTTAGTTAATTTAGTTAATACAGGGGATTGACTGTCAGGCTCAATCACAAACCAGGAGTTCCTTTTGTCATCAGCCACATTTAGTACGTTGCATATGCACTGTCCTCTCGCCTCCTCTCAACCAAGGTCAATTGGCACACAAAGTCCCATACTGTTTGGATTCAGTTTAATAGTTTCATGCATTGTTAACTAGTAAGCCATCATAACAGCGGTCAGCAACAGTCACACTTTAACTGCCAATATAGACTGCCGACAACTTGCACTTATATAGTTCTCTTCGTGCAGGGCAGCATCCCAGAGCTGTTGGACCACGAGTTGAAGTGCTTGAACATTGAGGGCACGTGAAAGATATACAGATGTTTTTTTTTTAAAAACTCAAGCATGCTGTATGTTTACTCGACCGAAGCTACCTCAATGTTTCTCTTTGCATCACTATAATCTGGCAAATGTGCACCTTTCACTATAGTATTCTATTCCAGTTCAGTAAACAGTTTTGGTAAAATAGTCGCCAGGTACAAATATTAACAAATGTGTTGCATCAGTCTACGGTAACAAGACTAGAGTTATCAAGGCTTCAGTCATACTACTGGAAGTTATTTGAAACTGGTTCCAGAATAGTAGATTCCATACAAAAACAGCATTTATATTTCGCTCTCTGAAATCCTATTTGTCAGATACTATACTGAGGAAAGTTCTATGGACAGATTTCTGCAAAGACCAATTTTTCAAGATTATTTATATAGCGCCTTTCACAGCCTCTCAATATAAATTTGTTGTTGTTGTTAAATAGCCGGGGGAGAGACAGTAGTCTCTTCCACAACATTATCAATAAAAAATAGCTAACCCCAGATCCACGCTACATGGTTGATGCCCTCTGAATTGCCCAACCAAGGCAGTCAGTTACAATCTTTTCTGGCCGGCGGGGCGGGGGAGCACTGAATAATGGAAAAATACAACTCAAATATGAGTATCTTAATGTGGAAGTGGAGTTTTTGAAGTGTTCAATATGATCTGTGAAATTTTGAGTTCCAAATTAAGGATTAATTAAAAGTTAACAGCTTAACACCGTTTTCCAAAATTCTGGACAATCTTAAATCTCAAGACAAGGGCCCAAATCCCTGTGCGCGATCGGGTCCGAGATTCTCTGTGCAGAAACTTCTGTCCGGCTCCTCGTACTCCAACAAACTGGTGGAACAGCCATTCGCAGCACACTGAAACCCAGCTAAGCAACAAGATGTATACGAACTAAACAACTTGGACCATAGCTACAGAGTCAAAGGGAGACAGACATGCCTGCAAGGACCAGGCAGGTTAGAAACCAAAGAAAAAGTTCCTCCCGATGAGTGCAGAACTGCACATGACTATAAAGTCACACTTTTCCACCGCCAGCTCGTCTTTTTCTTAAAAAAAAGTTCAGTCTTGTGATTGTTTCACAAATTATACCACATCCATCGTATAACAGCAACAGCTTGCATTTATATTGCCTTTCACGCGGGGTAGCGTCCTGGAGCAATTAAATGTGCAGAAAGCGACATTGCCAGAGATCCAGTAACCTGGAAATCGGTCATTTTTTAGCACACAGGAAGCCAACGGGTACGCCTGCTGAAGTCAATCCTCAGGTCCGGAGGGCACCATTTAACAGTGTTCTCCTCATATAATCTACTGTATTATTGCATCATCAGAAATTTCATCCGTCGATGTCTCAGTTGACGCCTGGCATCAACTGAAGGAACAAATACCGGTCTGAGATCACTTCAGTACCAGTTTGTATGGTACTGATGTAATGTTAGTGATGCAACAATTTGTACGACTTTGACTGTCTGACTGACTGAGAGATAGCATTGGACTTCTTTGAGATATGACTGTTAATAAATATCACATTGAATATCTCAATCTTCATCCTCAGATCTTGAAATAGCCCATTGCTATTTTACTACTACTAACCTCCCTCAGCTCAACTCTCCCCGTCGAACACTTTTGCGAACTGTGTTCGCCTTTGTTCTGACTGAAAGTGTCTTTCTTGAAAAAGGTTTTGTTCGTTTTGCTCACTTAACAATGTGAATCACTCCGTCTTTAACAATCAGGCAGAACCTCACAGAAGGCAAGACCTAACATTTCTACTAACAGCCATCTCGTAACAACAGTCAAAATAACCGTAACAACAAATTATATTTGTATAGCGCCCTTCACATCGGGAGTAAATCTCAAGGCGCTGGTACCACGCGGTATCGTACCACGTAGCTGGCTGAGGGCGAGGGTAACCGTTTCCCACGGTATCAGGCTACTCAATGTGAGAGGTCGTTGAGTGGTGAAGGTCAGTTTTTTTATATCCAATATTTTATTTACTGTGATGTGTAGTTTATACGTTATAAAATGTGATGAAATGAAGCTGGGGGGGGGTTTGCATCGAAAGCGGACAGGATATTGACAGCATGTTGATATAATACAGGGTCTTATCATCAGGAGTTCACTGTATAAACATAAAAAATGCACCAGCTCATATCCTCAACAAAAACCCGGCTGTAAGAATTCAACCAATAAATATAAATGAGAATATTACAAAAGGAAATGATTCATAGAATCCTAAACATTTACAGTACAGGAGGCTATTCGGTTCATCAAGTCTGCACCTGATCTTCGAGCAAGCTGTCAATTCAATCTGACTGTCCCACCCTATCCCCATACCCCTACAAACCTCTATCCTTGATAAGACCATCCAGCGCCCTGGGATGTATTTCCGCCGTGAAGAGCACAATACAAGTGTCAGGCTCCACCTGCTCCGTATCACAGATGGATCAACTTCAAGATGCTCACACTCGTCTNAAAAAATCTCTTCATGCCCTGGCACCTCCCTACCTCTCTGACCTGCTTATTCCCCAATCCCTCCCATATTCCTAATGGCTACTGTTATTGACTATTTGTATCATACAAAGTCCAGAAAACAGTTGGAACAGACTTTCCTCAATCCTCATCAACTCTGCTCCACTGAGCTGGAACACATTGCCTTGGATCATATATTCAGTAACTTACTCAAAATTGGACTAGAAAGTTCTAGATTTACTTACTCAGCCTTTTTCTGTTGTAAACTCAGCAGCCAATTTGGGCATAGTGATGTCCCACAAACAGTCACAGAGTGGGGAGTGGGGACTGAATGCTTTTTGGGGGGGGATTTATTGGCCAGGACACAGGGAGAGAGAAACTCCCTTCTGTTTTTGAATAGTGCCAAGGGATCTTTAGCGTCCACCTGAACAGGAGAACAGGGCCTCTGGTTTAACGTCTCATCCAAAGGACGGCACATGTGACAATACATCACAGCCCCGGCATGACATTGGGGCGTCGGTTTAGACTGTATGATTCCAACTCCCGATTTGGTGCTTGGATCCACAACCTTCTGATTCAGAGGCGAGAGCACTACCGTGGCGCCAGCCGACCACTCAATGCGTGAATTATTATTATATTTGAATAATCTTTGCATGACGATATTGTGCATCGTCAATACGTTTCAAAGCATTTTAAACGGAGCGGCGGTGGGGGGGGGGGATGAGAGAGGAAAGAGCATCGCCTTATCACGTGGAGAGTGAAGTGGACCCTTCACCGCGTATTATGAATGGGAACCCCGCCCCTTCGTGTCATACCAGAGTACCGTAGCTCAGTGGTTAGAGCACTCGCCTCGCAAACGAGAGGACCCGGGTTCGATTCCCGGGTAGGGCAAAAATCTTAGGCAGGTTTCCTTACTCCGCACGCACGCCCAGCAGTCAGTAGGAACTTCGGTTTTTACTGGATTGGCTTTCAGGGGGTAAAGAGTCCCTCCTTCCAAAACAAAATTGGGCCGCTCAATCCACGACGGTTTGCGGGGAACGCCGTGGCTGACGCGTTTCGCCCACAAAACACACACAAGTCACTGCACTGCACAGTTACGTTACGCGAAGCGCTTTTGAGACGGTTCAACGACGCGATAAACACAACAACAACAACTTGCATTTATACGGCCTGCCCCCCCCTTCACCGCATCACGTCGTCGACACGTTTCGAAGCGTTCGACGCCCGTGAAGCAATCGCCTGCGGTATTATCCCGCGAAGCGCCTTCGAGGCGGCTCGACGACGCGACGGAACCACCACAACTCGCATCTGGATAACGTCCTGTACCCCCCCCACAACCCCAACCCTCCCCACCCAAACAACCCCCCCCACCCCCACCCCGCGACGTTACGTCAATCGACACGTTTCGAAGCCGCCGCGAAACACAGTCACTGAGGCTTTACCCTTGAGGCGTCTCGACGAAGTGATCAGGCGGATATCAAATGCAAGGATCATCATCATCATTACCGTCATCACCATCACCACCAACATCATCACCACCATCACCACCATCATCATCACCACCATCACCACCATCACCACCATCATCATCATCACCGTCATCACCATCACCACCATCATCATCACCACCATCACCACCATCATCACCATCATCACCACCACCATCATGATCATCATCATCACCACCACTATCATCACCATCATCATCACCATCATCATCACCACCACCACCATCATCACCACCATCACCTTCATCATCACCACCATCACCATCATCATCACCTTCACCACCTTCATCATCACCTTCACCACCTTCATCATCACCATCACCATCACCACCACCACAATCATCACCACCACTATCATCACCACCACTATCATCACCACCACCACCACCACCGCTCACCTTTGACGATGACCAGCACGGAGCTGAAGGTCTGGCCGGCCATGTTGGAGGCGGTGCAGGTGTAGCGCCCGTTGTCGCTCTGCCTGCAGTACAGGATCCTCAGCACGAAGCGGTCGCGGTCGTCGTCGAAGAGGACGTGCCGGCGGCCCGGGGCGATGGGCCGACCGTCCTTCTGCCACACGATCTCGGGCCGGGGCTTGCCGGTCGCCTGGCAACTCAGCCGGGCGTGCTTGCCCTCCGTCACCGTGCAGGTGCGCGTGCGCGGCCACGTGGCCCCGGCCCCGCCCCCCGCCAACGGCTGCCAACGGCTCGCGCCGCCGCCCCCGCCCTCCTCCTCCTCGCGGTAGTCTCGCGAGAAGCCGAGTCGGCGGCCCGTTCCCGCCTCGAAGAACGACGACGACGGAGAAGAAGAAGAAGAAGGTGACAAGATGGCGTCCGTCGACCTGTACACCGCGATGTCCGCGTCCCTCATCTCCTCGCGACGCTTCTGCAGGTGAGACAGCAGCGACGTCCGACTCGCGTAGCCCGACTCGGACGATGGCGCCAGGCCGGGGCCCGGCTGCCACGCGGAGCCGCCGCCGCCGACCACCACCACCACGTCGTCGTCGTCGGGCGAGACCACGACCAAGGCGGCGGCGGCCTGCGCGTCCCCCAGCCGGTTGCGGGCCCGGCACAGCCACGTGCCGCCGTCGGCGAAGCGGGCGCAGTGGATCCTGAGGGAACTGGCGTCGCCGGCCGACTCGACGGCGTAGCGGTTGTTGTCCGAATCGCCGCCGCCATTGCCGCCGCGCCGCTCAGGGTCTTGTTGTCCCGCTCCCAGCTGACGGCCGGAGCCGGGTTCCCCAGCGCTTTGCAGCTGAAGCCGGCGTCGTCCCCCAGGCGGACCTTGAGGGAGGAGGGTTTGAGGACGAAGTACGGCGGGTACTCGACGCCGCCGTCCCCCCCGCCGCCGCCGCCCCCGCGCGGGTCGGCGGCGACCTTGAGGGTGACCGCGGCGTAAGCCTCGCCCACCGGGTTGTTGGCCCTGCAGATGTACTGGCCGCTGTCCTCCAGGGCCAGGTCGTAAATGGTCAGCTTGTAGACGTCGCCGTCCTCCACCGCCTTGAACCGCCCGCCCGACCCGATGGGCGCCCTCCCCTTCTCCCACACCACCAGCGGGTCGGGGTTGCCGACGATCCGGCAGGTCAGGGTGGCGTCCCGGCCGGCGGACACGGCGAAGGCTTTGGGTCGAGCCAGGAACCTCGGGGCTCCACCGAAATCCATCTCGGACCTTGTGGAGACGGTCCGGGAGGGCGGGAGGGTGGGTGGGTGTAGGGTTTGAGGGGGGGTGGAGGAGGAGATGGTGGTGGTGGTGATGGTGGTGGTGGAGGAGAGGGAGAGAGATAGAGAGAGAGAGAGAGAGAGAGAGTGTTTTTTTTAACCGTCTAAAATGTCACCAGGAGCCGCCTTACCCGCACAATTCGCAACGCTGCTGCTTTAAAGGTCATCGGAAAGCCCTGTCAATCGCATGCTTTTAAACCCCCCCTCACCTCCCTCCTTCCCAATCTTCTCTCCTCTCTCTCTCTCCACTCCCTCTGTCTCTCTTTCTCTCTTCTTCTCCCCCCCCCCCCCCCACACTGCCCCACCACCTCCCACCGAATTACCAGCCGTGTCCCGAAATAGAAGCAGCTGTCCCGGTTTATCTCTCTTTACATGTCCATTTGTAGAGCTACTTCACTGACAGTATACACACACACACAAACCACCCCACCCACACACACCCCCACCCACACAAACACCCCCCCAAACACACACACACACACACAAACACCCCCCCCACCCACACACACACAAACACCCCCCCCACACACACACAAACACCCCCCCACCCACACACACACAAACACCCCCCAACACACACACACACACACAAACACCCCCCCCACCCACACACATACACCCCCCACACACACACCCCAAACACACACACCCCAAACACACACACCCCAAACACACACACACAAACACCCCACACACACACACAAACACCCCCCACACACACACACCCCCCACACACACCCCCCCCCAAACACACACACCCCCAAACACACACACCCCCCCAAACACACACACCCCCAAACACACACACACACCCCCCCCACACACACACCCACACACTACTTTATTAGCGATTCCACGGCGTTAAAAGCAAAGTCGATTAAAAACAATATTTGTCTCTTCGAGGAAGGAGAAAGTGGGTCAAGAACAAAACCCCCAAAAGTTGGCCGGGGGGTTGGAACTCGCGCTTACGGTTTTCCGTCACGGTAACCATCCCCGTTTGACAATTAAACGCCTTCGTTTTAACGTAAAAGCGGAGGATTGTATGTGGATGGTTTCTCGTGGCAAACGCGCGCGAGGAAAAAGTCTTAAAAAGTCTTAAAAGTCTTAAACGTCTTAAAAAAGAGAGAGAGAAAAAAACGTAACGTACCTGTTTTCAGAAGCGTGGGATTCACTGGGAACCTACGATCGCAAATGTAAGTAGGGTTCAAGCATCGTAGGTAAAATCCGCGTAACTTTCAATCACAGATTCCATAAGTCCATAAGTGAATTCCAAAGGGGTGAAAAAGGTAAAAGTTTGTTAAAATCAACGGCTGCGATGTATTCCCCAGTCCCCTGCAGCGGTTTTCGATTTTGCTTTGTACCTCGTCTGTCCTAAATGCTAAATCGTTGACGTACTCTGCTTTACTCAGCCGAAAATCCAAAATAGCTTGGTGCCATTTGCGCAAGAGATAGAGTTACAGACAGCGATGATAGCGCTCTCCGGAAATCACCACTAACATTAGGGGAAGCAAGAAGGGCCTTCAGTAGCCCTTCTGAGGTCATTTTCTCGCGTGTCATGCGCTAACTGGAGCTTTATCAGTACTTGTGCTAATTGTTTTCTTACCCTTAAAAAAAAACCTCCACTAGACATTTTTCCAGCCTTCTGCTTCAGACCGTCCACTTGATTCGCAATGGTTTGTTCCACAGTGTAATCTGCTCAGGGCTCACTTAGAGATTGACAACAACAAAAGTTCTGTAGCTTTATAATAAGCTGTTTGAAACTTTATCCTGGCATGTAAACCTGGCTTTCTCAAGAATTCGCATATCGATGTTCTGTTTTGCTGTAGGATATCGAGGCTTTGCCTTATTCCATGGTACTAATGTTCAGAAAAAAGCAAGAAAAAAATGCAGACTATTAATTGTTTTGTTTTCCCGTTTTAATGTACTTCGTCTGAGGTTTTGGTGTTTCTAAATATTCAATTAAAAATATTTGAAACCTTTGTGCAAAAAACATTTTATTAAATTTATCGTGTGCTCCAGTATTCTCTTCCCGACCCACCTGCACGATGGACCGAATAGCCTCATTCTACGCACTAAGATTCTACGATTCATGTCCTGTGGCCAGGCCGATGGTTGCAGCAGACAGAACAAGAAGGATATTATTACAAAATCGCGAGTTTGTTGATGTTACAATTCCAGCAAATTGAGAAGAACTGCGTGAAAAAAAGAGACTACAGATTTTAGGTTATGGAAAAGTAATGTTGATAATAAATAATACAATTCCATTGCAGGTCACAGTTCACGTGCAAAGTGTGAAGGTATAGTCCCACTGTTATCTGAACAGGCAACTGCTGTTCGGATAACAGTGGGACTATACCTTCACAGTTTGTATACGCCAACTGCCCGTGAGATGTACAGTTATGAAAAAGCTGACAGTGTCTTCCCTTTTTTTTTAAATAAGACACTTTTTTTGTATACCAAATGGAGGGACTGACTTGGAGCGATTACCCACAGCTAGTACTTGTATGAACCGACTGAAGCGTCCAGGTTTTATCATGAAACTCTTATCAGGAGCAACCTACTTTATGCAATTGAGTCAGCAGCAGGCTTTGAGCTCAGCTGAAGTAAAGCAGGTTGTTAAGCGTGTGAGAATATTGGTGTCCTATACACACACCAACGATCAGAGTTCTCAGAATGGAAGGAAATCAAACTATTGATTGAGCCTTTTAATCATTTGTCTGTAACTAAGAAGAATGTATGGCCATATGGATACAAAGTGGGGTGTTTTTACTATGTAGAAATGAATTGGAGACAACTGTGCACAAGCCTCAACTGTGATGAACAGACCGATCTGTATGTTAACAGAAAAATAAGCCCATGCTCTGCGACATTAACCAAAGATGCGGCAAATGTTGAGATGCCATGCGTAAGTATAAAGTGAAAGGGCAAAAAAGGAAGCCATAATAATGGAAGATATTTGCATTTGAAGTAGATCTCTTCTCATCTGAAGCCGATTTTAGGAAGGAAATATATGGCTTATGTAAAGTTATTTTAAAACTTCACGCTTATTTCCTGCATTTGATATTGTGAGGTGGGAGCACGTAGACAGTGTATTGCTGCGTTCTTCATTTTTAAGTGGCAAATTTCTTACTGTTTTGGGTTTGAATCACAATTATGTCGCAGTCTGGAACCCACCAAAAACATTTCCAATTTGAAACCCAGCTTGTAAGGTGTGTGACCTACATCTTTACTCCGCCCTATATGATCCTTCGGCAAAACAAGTGTGAATTTTTGAGGAGGGGTTACAGAAAGCCAACAAGATGTGTGGATGGAAAGAGTTTTCTAATTCTTTCCAGTGGTTCATTGAAAACTGTTCAGCTTGTTCCTAAAATCATGCCATATAGGGCATGGTAAACATTTTAAGACCAGGATTTCTGTAAGAAGAGATACGAATATGTATATGTTTTTTTTCTTTGCATCTGTGAATACTGTGTTTTCGCTCTGTATCTGTGCAGTTTTTTTCTTGTGTATTAAATTTCTGTGGTACTGGAATGTGGTACTTACCGTTAAATGAGCATTATAATTGAACAGCCATTAAAGCAAGTGTTTGCAAAGATCGCCTTGGAGATGTAATGTCAAAGTGATTAGGGATTAGGATTAAGGGCTCAAGGAAGCAGAGTAGTATTAGTTCAAGTCTTAGATGCGGAAACCCATCACCATGTTTAAGAGTATCTTAACCAAATTGAGAATTTCATGTATTCGCCTATACATGGAAAGCCCAGAGATATTGTTGGAATGCGCACTCTCTCCCTGGAGAGACGCATCCTGCTTTCCGAATTCCAGAAAGTATTAGGCACAGGCTCGCAAGAACCTCGTCTGGGGACCCCAGAGTGCATTTAGTCCATTCATTAACAGATTCTGCAAAACTGCAGGTTGGTACAACTAAAACCGCCTAATTCTTATACACATCCATTCCCTGATCAGCACCGCTTTTTTCCACCTCCGCCACTTTGCCCACCTCCGTCCGTACCCCACAGCCGACGCTGCTGAAACCCTCATCCGCGCCTTCGTCACTTCCCGGCTGGACTGTTCTAATGCCCTTCTTGCTGGTCTCCCGAGTTCCACCGTACACAAAATCCAATTCATTCAAAACTCCACCTCCCGGATTTCACCCTCATAAAACTCCGTACCCCGTCACACAGCCCTCCCCAGGCTCCACTGCCCCCAATCACTGAACAGATCGATTTCAAGATCCTCTCACTCGTTTTCAAACCCTTTCGTGCCCGCGCACCCCCATACCTCTCCGAACTGCTTAACCCCCACTCCACCACACACTGCCTCCGCTCAGCCGGCTCCGGCGTCGTTTATTCCTCGCGTCCTCCGCTCCACTGTTGGTCGTGCCTTCAGCCACTACGCCCCGAAACTCTGGATCTCTCCCTCATTTCCTTCCATTTTGCCCCCTCCCTCCCCACCTTTTTGATGGTGCTTCCCGTCACCTACCCTCGCCAACCTCAAGAGGTCATCCCAAGAGGGCTGAACGGTGAAGGGTTTGCACCCGAGCTGGGGATTGGAGTCCAGAGGGGTGGAGAAGCCAAGTGGGGAGGAGGCAGGATGATGACCGCGGTCAAACAGGAAAGACTTGAGACGGGCCTTGAAGGGGCAACGGAAGGGGTGACGAGGAGGGGCTCCAGGACGGACTTCCAGAGGGCGAATTGAATAAAATGACAAAATAACACGCAAAACAAAAAGGTTACCATCAAACTAATTTGAACCTTTATTTCTTTACAATAATGTGCTAATTCTCAAACTTTTTTAAAAAAAACTCAAAAAAACCTGTTATACACCTCAGTTAATTATAAACTGAACCTTAACATTCAGCATTTGAAAGCCACCGCTGACCGCAATAAATTTGACCATTAGCAATTAGACTGAATTCCATGGCATCGATAGCAAAAGAACAAAACGATAATGCTGTAATCTGAGTGATTCACAAACATAAGTACCATTATGATTAAAATTGCATTTAACATAACCTTATGCTTCGACCATAGAATGCGTATGGCTGAATTCTCCTTTGAAACTTAATGGATTTAAGTTTTTAGTCCACGGTCTTTTTCTTCTGAAATATAAAATTAGGCTGAAATGATAAAAGAGTTGTGGAATGTCTCAGACCCGGAGCAACTAATGTTACTCAGTTTAAAATAAAACAAGTCACGTGATGACCTTATCAGCAGGTTTATCAGTACAGATATCAAGCCCTTGCCATTGTAAAAAAAATCTACAGTATTATATAGGTTATTGTGTTATATATACCCTGACCTGCTTTTTCAAACCACTGGTCATTCCTCTGAAAAGTCTACAATCATACATTGGTCTTAAGACTCTTTCTCCACATATCTCCCTCCACTTTAAGAGCTAAATATAAGAGTATAAGATCATTAATTCCCACAGTGAATCGGAAGCCTGTTCAATTCTGGATTATCTCTGGTTAAATACAAGAAATTTTAATACAATTTTTTTTTAAAAAAAGTTCAAATCCGATTAGTTGTTTTGGCTAAAGACACCAACAGACAGACAGTGCGATCGAAAAGTTCTTTCAGCCAAATATGTTCCAACATAAATTTGCGATGGTGTTTTCCTATTATAACCTTTAGAGACGAGGATTGTTCTCCCAAGACCACACGCCCCAAGGAAAGTGCAGTAAAAATTGATACAATAATGCTCCAAAACGTATCTTTCAAATATATTCTTCCCATTTGTTGATCGAAAGCAAAGAAAAGATAATTAACTGCCCCTCGCGATTTCTGAACTGTACATTCTTAATCTGCCAAGCACATTCGGGGACAAATATTGCAGCTTTCCTTACACGAAATTACCTGCAACGTTAAAACCAAGTAAAACGACATGATTTAACAGATCGCGTTAAAAAAAAAATTATTTTTTTTTTTTTGGAAAAGCACTACGTCACAAACGCTTTCCAATTGGGGTGGAATAAGGGCGTTTTGAAAGTTAACGTTATTAAATGAACAAGTTCAGTCAAGAGATAAGAAAGGCAACAGCAAAGAAGCGGTTAATGATAAGTCTGGCGCCTAAAAATATTGCATTAGCAAATAAAAGTTTCATTCCACGCTGATGGAAGATAGAACTTACCGACGTCGCGCGGTTAACGTACTTTTCATTTGAGAAGAATACGGTTTGTAGGTTATTGCATAAATTACATTCCATGCCGTTATATACCAATACCAATCAGTGATTGATTTCACAACAGTACCGTTCAGGCGACAGCGCCTCATGCCTTTTACTGAACCAGGTCAAAAGGTTTATGAAAATTAACGTGCTACGGTGTTAGCTATGCAACGTCGTACAATATATAACCAATTTAACATACACTCACTGACTTAAAAGAAAATTAATCAGTGAAAGGCACATTACCGTATTTAAAAACAAACGTTTGTAAAAAGATTACGTACTGTGAATACAAATTAATACATTACACAATCCAAAAAAAAAAGGATCCACAATGTCCGATACGTTGATTACTAGAGCAAACCTGCAAGGCTACAAAAATAAATTTATGTAAACAAAATCTAAAGATTTTCAAAAACACACAAGCAAATCACCTTTTGTTCCCTTCTATAAAGTCACACTGTCATACGTTTTAACTTTGTACGATCTCTTACGGCTTTGTTAATATCTGTAGCAAACTACTTTCACAAAATTTACACCAAAAACAAGAACTAAACCTATTATAAAAAAGACGTGTTGTGATAATAGTTACAAAAGGCAGGATTGACTTCTGAGGATTTTAAACTAAACGGTTTGTAACTTCCAAACGGTTGTGAAGATTTGTGGGTGGACTGACAAAAAGAAATTAATCCATATTTTTTCTACGAGCATTGAACAACTTATTACTATTTCGGGACTCTGCTCGTTTTGAATGGGCCGAGTTATCAATGGATACAGATAAAGTTAATGCATCATTTAAAAAATAAATTACTTCCAGGAAATCAAGAACGGAAAAAGTGCTCTACAGTACAATTTACATGTTATTTGCTAAGGCTATATATCAAGCAGCACAGAAGCAATGGGCATCGTGTTTAAACGTTAAAAAAAATCATGCGTTGGTGAGGGAGAAGAGTATAGAGATATGAAGGAGTTGAAGGCTCATATAGAGTATAAACACTGATATAGACGAGTTGAGCTGAATGGTCCATTTTCGTGCTGTAATGTTTTGTGTACTTCTATAGTCTTTAAATGTATTATTAAATCACAGGATGTCTAAAAACTAACAATTTTTATCTTGATTTGATCATGTTGAGCCATCTCAAAATAACGTTTTAAGAGTATGGACCTCGACCCAAATCCCATGCAAACATGGTGTATATTAGAGAAGTATGTATATTTTGTAACGTTTACCAGGCAGATCGGTCATTTATTTAGTATTATAAACAAAAGAAACATTTTTTTTTAAAAAATTTAAAGTCAGCTTAATTCTTACTTATTATTGGCTCATCGGTTCTTGAACTCAGTGCACAGAATAACCTACATAATTTTGAACAAGTTTAAATACGCGAATTGTATTAGTTATAGGAGTATAGTGTTTCCTTTATATAGTCTTGTGAAAAGTATACATATATACATGAAATGTTCCTTATTACTACAAATTTTAGGGGAAAAAAAAGTGTTGAGGAAGGAAGTATTTTTCCTAGGAGAGGGGAATAACTAACAAAAGGCTAAATAAGTACTAAAATATTTTAAATAAATACTTGATTTACTGGCACACGACAGTACGGTAATATGAAACATAGCAACGTCAGGATAAGTTGCTTTTGAAGCTTCAGAATCTTCTGGTGATAAAACATTTGATATTTGGCACAAATTACCAATGAGATATTATTTATATGATTCAGTCGTGGAAAATATTTTCCCATTTTAATGCAACAATTATTATTCCAAATGACTGCTTTCATTATTTTATGGTTCAAGAGTCTCCGGTGTCTCAGTGATGCTGCACAGCAGGACGAGGCCTCAACGAACTGTCAACGCAATTATAGAATTGAGTGAAAATGTTAGCAAATGCTAAGCATTAAATGGTATTACACGGAATATACACAGTCAATTTGTAGATTCTATACAGTAGGAAAGAGCAAAATACTTCAGTTGAGTACCTTTTGGAGAAGGGAGGTTACGGAGCATCAGCACTCACATCCCCAATTCCCAGTTTAGTACTAACTAGATTATTTATTGGCTTCTGTTTTTATCTCGGCCAAATAAAATAAACGGCAGTATCGCGCAGCTTCCCACGGTGAGGTGAAATTTTAAACATCTATGGCTCAACAGGATCCGCTTTTGAGTACAAAGTTAACAACGTGCAACAAATGCATTTGCCCGCTCCCAAATACAGTTTAAACTGTTCACCTACACTTGTGTTAGTACAAAAATAATGTACTTTTGTTATCAGTTTGTTGTGAATCCTCGTGACCTTATGATGTTCAACAATGATCAGATCCAAACAGCTCCATACTCCCTCCACAAGATGCATCACTGAGTTAGTTTTGAGGCCTTCAATTAAATGTGCATAAAATCAAGCATTGCATTGAAAGAAGTTACCTGCTACTTGTTGCTCTAGAAGTATTACACGTAAGTGCAAACAGTTTAACTTGAAGGGTTTGATAAAAGTGAATATTCTTTTCCCTGCTTATGAATTATAGCGGATTTTACAAATATTTGAATCTGCCGTCTAAAGATACGTAAAGTGAAAGCGTTGGGCATTACAAAGTGATGTGTAGCTATTCGAACGTAAAAAAAAAAATCATGCGTTCGTGAGGAGAAGAGTATAGAGATATGAAGGAGTTTTTTTTTTGTTTGTTGTGGTTCATAACGACATGCTTCATTTAACCCTAACATCCTCACACAGAATTCAATCCAAAGATCGTCAATGCTGCCTTTTTAAACCTACTTTTCAGGGGCGCTAATGTCATATTCATAGGATGCAAGCTACGACATTGCCTTCAAATATAATCATTTCACGTCAGCACAATTCCCAAATCTCTTCTTCAGCCCAAATTCAAGCATCTATGAATACTAACTGGTTTCTAATACCACTCAAAAAGATTCCAGCAAGAAAATGACGGTAAATTGTAAATTTTGTTAAAGCATATAACTGATAACAGTGTAAGTAGTCCCGTATGGAAAAATAAAATAACCCATGTTAATTAACTGACTTACCGCATTCTCTACATTCACAAAGCTTTATAAAGACACACGACTTGATTGTCTAAGGCCGAGTATGAAGACTAGCAAATGACTAGCTCTGTAATGTAATAAAATGCCTATACCGTCACAAAATGTTTTTCCAAGTCCTATAAATAAATCAGTTAAACAAAAATAGCTTTGGTAACCTAGTACTGTACATAGTTAGATCTGTGAAAAATACTTTGCACATATAACCCAAAAAACTAAATATTAAATATATATTTCCTGAGTAAAACAGTTAATCTGATTATTAGGAAGGTTTGGCAAGAATAATCCCATTAATACAGTACATTATATACTAATATCTAAAGTCTTAAATTAAGATTCAATCAATATTAAAATAAATATGGAATGCTTTAAAATTATAATCCCTTAAACTGATATTTCAAACAAACAAAAACTTTTGTCATTCATTAAGTGCACACTAAATCAAATATAGGTACTATTATTTCCCACCACAAAGGGTTAGTATATCTAAGAACTAATCCTGAGTAACATTTCTTCTCATCCCTCAACCAGTAACTTTTAACACAAATTATATGTAATGAAATTACTGCAGTTACATCAGTCTACCAGCTCAGAAATAAAATGCAATGATGACAATGGCACTGTACTGTAGGACATTTCAAGGTAAACAGGTTAGTTTATGTATCTGCACTGTTGTCCAGTTATACTTATCGCACCACATCCCTCAACTGACTTAAGACATCTTGATAATTAAGCACCCACGAATACACAGCTGCGTTTTAAAATGAGTCAATTTTCAAAGAGGACAACTGACAATTTGTTTTAAGTTTCCATTGTACAGAGAGGTAATGATAGTGTCAGCTGACTTTCTAATTTAATAGCCAGAGCTACCCATGTTTTATGAAAGCATAATACGGTAAATGCTTGCTAGATTATACAAAACTATTCAACCATTTTAATTAAAACGTACAGTGCTTTGGGCTGAGAGTGTGGGCTCTAAAACAGGGCGGCTCAAAATATTATCAGATGTTATATTGTATCGTCCTTTTTTGTGTTTTAAAAAAGGAGTTTGATTCACTAGTTTGTTAGTCATCTCAACTTCCGATTTTTTTTTCCAGTTCTAGCAAACTGTGGCCCCCAAACCTTAAATGATTTGCATTTACCAAATTCATTTATAACCATCATATATCGAAAAATTATTGTTAGACGTCATATGCATCAAACACGAATGTTTTGGCTTCCATTTAACTTGTTTTAAAATTGGGCAACTAAATAGATTCTGTGCCTTTTCATTTGCAGTTCTTGCTGATTTTACTATGAAGTTTAGCAGTTAGTGAAGTTTGAAATAATGATTTCAGCTTTTTAAGTTCAACACGTAAAGAGCATCAGGTAAGATACTGCATATGTAAATATATGGCCCGTCAGAACAATATTAATGATTAAACTGAATTTAATTTTGTACTATGCTTGCAATTACTTTTCTCTAATAAAACTTAATAATAAGCCTTGCATTTGGTATAGCGCCTTATTACGTCATAAGGACATCTCAAAGCGCTTCACAGGAATTACTGTAAAATGAAGTGACTTATTTGTTGGAAAACATGGCAGCACAACTGCACACAGCAATGTCCCACAAACAGCCATGAAGTGAATGACCAATTTTATTCAGGGGATTGTTGGCCACGATACAGGGAGAAACTCCCTTCTCCTTTTGAATAGCGTCTTAGGGATCATTTAACGTCTAACTGAACAGATAGACGGGACCTCTGTTTAACTTCTCATCCAAAGGACGGCACCTCCGACAATGCAACGCACTGCATTGGAGTGTCATCTTCGACTATATAACCTTCTGACTCAGAGTCAAGGGTGCTATCAATGAGCCAAGCTGACTTTACAATCATCATCTCAAACAATCTTTCAGATTACAACTAGTAAGGCAATATTTGCTGAGAATCTAATTTCTCTGGTCTCTTAGATTTCTGCTTCTGAATTCTTCACTGGCAATTGTGAAACTAGAAAAGTGGGGAAGATCAGAAGTTTACATAGAATGATGAAAATTAAAATACGAGAATAAATACACCTATAGTATAGGTCAATGTAAAACAAGTTTAAGAATGAAATATTTTTGGATGATTAAAAAAAAAGTAACTTTGCCCTACAAAAAGGGCTGATTCAACAAGATCTTTCACAGTGGTAAAATACTATAATTTAAATACTTATTTTGTGTCAGTTTCACAAATTAACTATGCATCTGATACTGAGCCATATAGTCCAGGAATGTCTGAATGCCTGTTAGGGGCACAATATATAATATATATGGATACCCACATCCTAAATGACTGAGCTGATCAATCAATATCTATAGTTGTAACTAATTTCCCAGCTTGCCATCTCTGAAAATAATTTTATTTCTACCTACAGAAACTGTTACTAATTAAGTTTCAAACAGTCATAACGTTTGTCAAGAGCTTAATGTGGTTATCTTTAATTATTCAACTTCAAAATTTTCTTTTATAAATTACCTCAAGCCTCCCTATACAAACTCACCACCACCAATATTATGAATAGTAATGATTATTGAATGATATCAAAGTATTGTTTCAGCTCTCAGTGGCTGGCAATCTAAAAGGAGGATTTAGCTAGGATAACAACGCATGAAAATCCAAGTTAAAACTAGTATTCTATGTGAAAGGGAAAAAAAAAAAAATATTCCACAGAATATTCAAACGTACATTTCCCCCGGAATTTCACACACCACTATTTCTACAAAATATAAGATAGGTCCAGGTTGTGCAAGCCTCAAGTAGACATGACTAAATAATTCAGGAAGTAAAGATTTTGAATACTAAGCATACTTTGTGTGTTTTCAATTATTTGGCCACATATAACTTATTGATTAATATTCTGCTTAATTATACACAAAATATTGCAAAACAAATTCTAAAAACGTATAAGAACATTTTTCACTAATTAATCTTGAATAAACTTAAATATCCAAGCCCTGCGGCGAACGGAGACGAGAATTTGAAAAAAAAATGGAACAGGAATTTTTTTACTGGATTCAGATATTTCAACCAGCGTGTGAGGCGGTAGAAATATTTAGAACAGAGCCCTTAAGCATCATAGTTTCTCCCTTATCCCTCCAAAAGTTGGAAAAAAAGTCTGTTCAGCATTTCTCTTCCACTCAAACTCAACTTTCAGTAACAATGGGGAAAAAGCACAGCAACTATTAAGTGTCTCTCGGTATAGTCTCATGCAGTTAGTATCTGCTGATATTCTGCATTTGCCAGTCTCAACTTTCAACAGAAACAAGTTATGCAACATTCTGACCCAGCTGAAAATACTCAATTCCTGTAAGAAAAAATGATACAGCACCTGTGTTTTAAACATAAGTGGTTATGTATATAAAAAAAACAGCCACTGTGCAAAAAAAAACAGACTCCATTTTGCAGGGATTTTCTCATAAGTTAATAATCTCAATTGTCTACTCTTATTCAGCTGCAGCTTTCAACCAGATTCTTCCTCGTCTCAAAATTCAACTTGCCCGCTTTTTTAAAAAAAATTCTGTGTACATTTTTCATAAAACTGAAGAATTCTAGGTTAATGTATAATTTTTTTAAAATTATGCCTGTAATTCACTGATTCCAGATCCTCAAACATATAACTGCAATATTGCTTTAAGCACGTCTCTTAGATTTCTGAAATATTTGGCAGCACATCGAAAGCTGAATTTTTACTTTTTCATCAGACATTCTCTGTTGCAGACGCTTTCTCCCTTTATTTCTGCACATCCGTGGTAGTCAGATTCAGGCTTCTCCAGCATTTTCCCCTCGACGTTCCCTTCGTCTTCACTCAGAATGCAGTTTTTTCCAGTGTTCTCCGGACACAGATCTTTCAGCGCCTTTTCAATTTCACCTTGCTTGGCTAAAATGCCCAAAGAGCTTTTTGGCAAAGTCATCTGCAGAGCACACCACAGGGCAGTGCGGGCTTTGCGGGTCGAAATGGTCAACTCCTTTATGGCAGCTGCCAGGGCCAAAACATCTGCTTAAAACAGCAAAACATCAATTTATACAATATTACATTTGCAAAGCCACCTTTCACTTTGGAAGGACGTCCCAAGGCGCTGGACAGTCAGGGATTTGAACCCAGGGGGGCTGGTGGCGGAGGGGGGGGGGGGCGGAGTTTGGGATCAGGAGTAGTGGAGGGCATTATATGACTGGAATTGGTGACTGGAAGGATCTAACACATACTACACTGAGTGCAAAACTGAGAGATGACATCAGCCAGTGGCCAAAGCACTGAGGGAATTGGCGGACTGATAAGGTTGCATCAATACATTTGGCAGGTTGAAAAAATTCTGTATACATTTTTCATAAAATTGAAGAACTGCCTACCCTTGTCATCATTGTACCGTGGTGCTCCTTGTCGCTGTCGATTTGCAGCATTTATTATCTCATCTTTACGACGTGCTTGGGTGACATGGATAGCTTCCAAATGACACTCAAGAGTAGTAGATATATTAGCATGAACTGGAGAGCTACGCAGACGTTCCATTTTGCCAAGCAAAGTTAAGACCTGCCATGCAATTGAAATATCAACTGAAAAGACATTCTTAGGAATCTGCCAGTGAACAAATTCATTTTCAGCATGGAATGAGCAAGACTATTCGGCTCCCCAAACCAGCTTCCCAAACAGGCCATGCAAAGCCTCATTAAGGACATCATCACATCAACTATTTGCTGGGAGAGAGTTCTTCTACATGTCAAATATGCATTTGCTTACATTTAAGTAACTAAAGTTCACCTGTTTCTCCTTGACCCATCCTGAATTAATTAATCCGGTAAATGCTTTATATCGTTTTTATATCAGTCCATCTTTCAAAGGATGCTTAGTACATAATGATTACTGTACTCTGTACAGCTTGAGAACATATTGCGTTGTTTTACCCACCGACCGATCTGTTGTGCCACAGAATGGGAATAAGATTTGCACTCATGATTTGGCCTCAACAAATTTCCAGTCTTTTTAGCACCATTTGGGTAAGTTCAGAAGTGCTTCTCACCCTCTCAACTGCAGAATATTGTGTGATGGGATACATGTAAAAGAGGGGTCCAAATAACAATCAAAATTGAACTAAACACGAAAAATGAACACTATTAATGTGTATTAAGAGTCCACCTACCCTAGCCTGTTCACGTAACTGATCAACAATTAAACGGTCTACTCTTGAAGGATTAGAAGGAAGGCGAGGAACAGGAGTGTTGTTTGAACTAGACACTCGTTTCCCAGGGAAGTTTCTTGCAAGCTCAGCTTCAGTCTGCAAAAAAAGAAAAGAGAATATGAATATACTCAGAAGTCCCATTATAACGCAATGGTTGGATGCATAAATTCCCAACCAACGCTTTAACTAAGAGTGATACTGGTTTCCCTGTGCATTTACAGTCAGAGTTGACTCACTGTGTGCTGGTTGATTACCCGCACTAAATAAATTATCAACGTCCAGGTCATTGCCACAACATCACTTCCTATTTGTTGTGTATGCACAAGGCAGGAAGTGACCTCGGCAGCAACCTAACAACCCAGAAGTCATCTTTTTTTTAAAAAAGTAGCATAATTGTAATGACTGATTTCCGGGTTATCAGTTCTCTGACAACATCACTTCATAGCTGTTTATGATATATATATATTCTGTGCACAAATTGGCTGCAGCATTTGTCTAGAAATACAAGAATACTTTACAGTAAAACCCAGTAAAAAGAGCTTTGAGATGTGTCGATGTGGTGACGATGTATATCAAATGCAAATATTATTATTATAATGTTGGTGGCAACCTAATGACCTGAAAAATGATCATTTTAGTACAAGAGACAGCGGGTTGTGCACATGTGCTGTCATTCGGACGCACACTGCATGTGCTATAAAACAAAATCCACGCAAAAAAAACCCAGCATTTTAAGACACTGTATGTATTAAGAATATTCAATAGACCAAATGGCAATATTCTACGTCATAGATTTTATGATTCAGGCAGTTACATTTTCATCTCAGGAAAAAAAAATGCATCATTTGCTTAAGAGTGCTTCCACTAGAAAAATCACAGAACTATAAAAGTCCTTCTTCTCCTCAGTTAAGGAACATACCTTGGAGTAACCTTGTACTAGGTTACTCGGATTGTATGTTACAACATCGTTCCATAAAATGTAACAATCAGAATGAAAAATAGTAGTTTAGACGTCTCAAAACCCTTCACAGGATTTTACTGCAAAGTGCAGTATCTTTTTGTAAGCTGGAGTAAGCAAGAACAAAAAGAGCTTTCTCACACATACAATTACGTCAGTGTTCATTAATCAGTGGATCACTTGTTAATAGTTGTTCATATATTGCACAATTTCAAGAAGTAACTTAAAAAATATCAGTCCACTTTCTTACAGTGTTCAACTACATTTCAGATGACTGAGTGAGGCATTTAATACTATGAAAGGATTATGTAAGGCAGATGTTGATGACCTGTTTCCACTTGTTGGCAAGTCTAAAACTGGAAGGCATAAATATAGGATAGCCAGCTGTAAATCTAATGGACAGTTAAGGAAGAATGCAGAGGGTGGTCATAATATCGAACTCCCAGCCAGAAACTGGTCGAAGCAAATCTCAATGTATTTCAGAGACATTTTTATGCATATGTGAGGGAGAAGTGTATAGAATCATATAATAATACAGCACAGGAGGCCATTTGGTCCGTAGTGCCTGTGCCAACTCCTTGGAAGAGCCACCCAATCAGTCCCACTCCCCTGCTCTTTCCCCATATCCTTGTAAATTCTTCCTTTTCAAGTACCTATGCAATTCCCTTTTGAGAGTTGATATTGATCGTCGTCCCCCCCACCCCCCCCTTTCAGGCACTGCATTCCAAATCATAACAACACTGTGTAAAAAAAACATTCCCCTCATCTCCTCTGATTCTTTTGCCAATTATCTTAAATCTATGTCCCCTGGTTACCGACCCATCTGCCAGCGGAAAGTTTCTCCACATCTACTCTTTATCAAAATCCCTCATAATTTTGAACACCTCTATTAAATAAATCTCTCCTTAACCTTCTCTGCTCTGAGGAGAACCATCCCAGTTTCTCCAGTCTCGCCACGTAACTAAAGTTCCTCATCCCTGGTACCATTCAGGTAAATCTTCTAAATCACCCTATACAAGGCCTTGACATCCTTCCTAAAGTATGGTGCCCAGAATTGGACACAATACCCCAGCTGAGACCCAACCACTGACTTATAGAGGCTTAGAGGAACTTCCTTGCGTTTGTACTCTATGCCTCTATGTATAAAGCCAAAGAACCCATATGCTTTTTTAACAGCTTCATCAACCTGTCCTTCCACCTTCAGAGCATATAGAGGTACAGATGAGGGGAATAGGATGGCGGGACTCATGTTGAGTTTAAATATTTAAATATATACCACTCATGTGGCCTGTTTCCAATGATTGTATCACTTCATGAAACCATTTACTGCACCCCTAATTCTTCTGGTAAGGTATACCTTTTTCCTCTCCTTTTCCAAAGCTCTCCACTGTTCATAACACTCCTCCAGTCGAACATGAAGTTCATTTGCTGGGCCGCTGCGATTCTTCATGGGCCTATATTTGGCAAAGGGTGGTGGAAATCCAAAGTAGGGTGCAGTCATTTCGCTACAGAAAAGATCATTCAGAAAAGGATGTAGATGGTTAAAGTCATCATAATGAAAATAGTCAATGAGTTCGGGAACTTGAAATCCCGAAGGAGGCAAAGGAAAATTAGGTGAAAATGTCTGTGGGCCAAACTGTGAGAAATTTTGGTTTTGCTTAAAATCAGGCATCATGAACGGGAATGGTGGGATGAATGATTGATTAATGAAATCAGACAAACTGCTGCCATCTTGTTCAGGTTTTCTCCGGGAATTATTATATTGGTGACGTTCGGGGCCAAAGATCCCAGGCTGCACAGAAGGTGGAAAGCCATTTTTACGGCCTCTTCTATCATCCCTGTTGTTGCTGCTGTTGGATCCCTGCTTGTTAGGGTGTCTAACATATTTGGCTGGCATCCCACTGCTGATATTATGAGGGGGTGCCCAGTTGGTTCCAAAGTTAACAGGTTGGTTTTGATAATGATCATACCTGGTAGCAGATGACTCAATTGGTGAGTGTATGCCCCTCTGGTTTTGCTCTTGCATTTGGACACTGGCACTGCATGAGCCCCAATCATAGTTGGTATTATTAGGAACCTTTGGACAAGCATCTGGTCTTAGGGGAACTATTGGAGGATAACAGTTAGGCTGAAGGATACCAGACATTGACAACTGTGTTGGTGACCCGCTACTTATAGTAGTCACCTTTGAAGTGTGTGACCTTGGTGAAATTATATTCTCCTGTTTCCTAAATACTGCATTGGGTTCATTTGTAGGACTCAAGATGTTGCTATTGGACCATAACATGTTCCCTTGGGAAGGCTGAGGAATATAGTCGCTAGTATCAGGAATGTTTTTTGCTAAATGGGTATAGTCAGGTGACCTGGGGAAATCTTCAATGGAATGCTGACGTAGATTTTTGCTTGGATTCTCAAAATGGCCTCTTAAAGAACGGTTTTCCCTCTTTGGAAAAGTAGACTTTCGGTTCATGTCGGCAACAAGACCGTTCTTGGAAAACTGCTGGACTGGCACATCCACCTGTGAAAGAGAAGCACCATTTGGAAGACGAGCGGTGTTGAAGTCTTCGTATCCATTTTGAATTTGCTGATTTTCGTGCGACAGCTTGCCCCACGTTTCTCCAAAATGTGAACTATAGCCATTTTCCGGATATCTGTTGTGATCTTTATCCCCAAATGTCATGAATTTATTGTCTCTGAATCGGTCCGAATTGTAGTGCTCCCTGCTTGCATTTGTGTTATTAATATTGCAGTTGTTACGAAAGCTACGGATGCCAAAATTGGAAGTACTTCTGTCAAAACCTTTGTAAGCTTCAGCTTCTTCATGATCACATGAGCACTGTTCAAATTCTTTGTTCTGTAAAGAAAATCCTTCTTGATGTGAAAGGGTATCGTTTCTCATGACAGGCGAGACGTCACTGGATTGAGAATCGCACTGATTGGAATCCTTACTAATTATGGACATCCATGGCTCGGTCAGATTCAGATTGTGAAATCCATGGTAGAGGTCGTCAAATGTTTTTTCAGGCGGAGTCTGAGCATTTGCTTCGTAGTATTCATGAATTCCGAGATTATCTGAATTTCTACCACTTTGTGCATTGTTCTTCAAAGGAGCTCCAGTACTGTCCCCGTTTGCAGTTGACCAAATTGATTGAAACAACCTGGACGATGAATTCCTGAAAGGCAAATAGGTTTGTGATTATTACAAGTAAAATACAACATTGATTTTATACTGAATCTTTATCTTGCTTTGCTGCAGGTCATAGCATTGAAAGGATGAGGGTAATATCATATTACAGCTTGAAATCAAAAACTAATCCTTGCATTTCATATAGTCATGAAGTGAATGACCACCTTTAGCTGAGAATTCGTTAGCCCAGGACATTGGGACAAACTCCCTTCATTTTTCAAATAATGCCATGGGATCTTTAATATCCACCTGAGCAGACGAGACCTCAGTTTAAGATTTCATCCAAAAGATGACACCTGAAAATGTAAAACTCCACCTAGACTATGATCTCAAAGACCCGTTGTGGGCTTGAACCCACAACTTTCTGACTCAGAATAAATATTAACATGTGAGCACAGCTGACATCCCAAAGCAGTAAAGTTAAATTATTTGTTTAAGATTGATAGAACACAAGTGTTAGATTTATTTCAGATCAACATTATTGTGATTTATTTTCAGAAAATACTATATTGGGGTAGCCATTTGCACCAGCAAGGTCCTGAAAAAGCATGAAATGAATAACCAATTGATCAATAATTGTAGACCAGATGCATCGGAGCCCCCGATGTTAATGCGCACCAATAGATCACAAAAATCATCTTACCAGTCAGAAAAGGAATCAGACTTATCAGGCTCCTCCAGTATGCTGGAGACTAATCGAACCAAATCTGGCACATTTCCAGAATCGGATAAACTGATCTGGGTTCTGAAAGGATGAAGACCAGTTAAAAACATTCAATACATTATTTTTTAAAACAAACTGTACCCCTCCTGGATCAACGAAAATGGTCACGAGAAAACATCACAAAGTCCACTTTTCTGTGCAATGAGTCAAGGACTTGGGACTCTTATCAAACTGCACATAATGTTTACTCCTATTTACTAATGTGTTACATAATATACAGCAGTTCAGGTATGGTGATTATCTTAAAACCAATTTACAAATTCTGATGAAGGTTTAACATAAAAAGTACCGGTTTTACACTGGTGAACTAAAATACCAACTGATCCAAGAATTAGTTAATCACAAGTCATTCTATGAATTCTACTTAGTATTGTGACACTCCTGACCAAGTGTTATTATGCATTTATCCTGTATGTAGTTTCCATGGTCTGTTGGGACTTGTTCTCCTAAAGTGTTATTAGTTGGTATTTGCAAATGCTAGTATCAAGGGTATTCAGGTGAAATATTGCCTGTTAAACGTTAAAGATCTTCCGTGGCACTATTCAAAAAAAGAAGAGTTTCTCTCCCGGTGTCCTGGCCGACAATCTCCCAGATAAATTTGGTCCCTCATTCCATGGCTGTTTGTAGGACACTGCTGTGCACAAATGGTTGCTGTGTTTCACACAAAAAACCCACTTCAGAATGTATCCTGTGAAGCGGTTTGAGATAACTCAACAACATGATATTAAGTACTGTTATTATTCATTTGAGGTGCTCCAGGTTAATGTCGAAATTGTCCATAGTCGAACTTCCTAAAAATAGGTTCTTCAATAAACTGAATTTACCTTTGTTTAGATCCATCCTGAAAAGCAACTGGAGGTGCACAATCATCAGCAAAGACAGACCAGTGGTTGTACAGGAGGGTTGGATCAACAGAAGGTGTAGAATTGCTAATTCCATTCAACAAAGAGGCTGAAAAAAGCTGTTCCATGTTTTCTTCTCTCCAGTTTACCTATTAACAGCAAGATTGTGATTATTAATAGAGAAATGGTTCATTACCCCCAAATACCCTATTCACTAAATAACTGTGACAATGTTTACTTTTTGTTAAAGCACTTTTACATTCACGTATGAGGTAAATCCAGAAGCTCCAATTCAATCCATATAAATATAAAACACATGTTGGCCTTGGCACTTGGGAAGATAAAAGCAGCTTCCTTTGTTTAGAATGGGTTACAAGACTTTCACAGAACCCAGAATTATTCTAGTCATTTAACAATTATTACAATAATTTTCTTTACCCAGTTCAGTAGGACCTGTATTTATTATTGCTACCATAAGTTATTTTTATCTGGCTCTTCCAAAAGATAACAATATATCAACAAGGGTCAAACAATTATAGTGCACAATAAGGTAGTAGATAATCAAGAATCCAATGTACTTCCTGGATAGGTTTTAACCCATAGCTCCAATTAACATTACTCATCCAAGGATTACTCTCCTGGGAATCCCAACAAGGTTCCTCAACAGACCTTACTTGGCTGAATGTAGAAAATTGTGTCAAGGATCAACCAGGTCATGACTATATGTCCATATAAATCTTCAGATTTTCACCAGTAATCAAAGATTTTTTTGAAAAAAGTTGCACCCACCTCTTAAATGGACAGTGGGAGCAGTGAGCCAGGAAAAACAAGGTGAACAAATTAGGAAAAATATGTCAGAATAGGTTGCACGAACAACATGGAATTATGTTAAGATTTTCCCACTCTTCTCACTAACCCCAATAACCCCAGAAATATATAGTCACAGTATATGCAAATGCAATGCAAACAGTTTTTTTACTATACTTACAATTCTGCGCAGAAGTACAGCGATGTGGATCATGGATCCTGGTTAATACTGCCAGTTACACATTGCTTACTATAAGGACAGACCTTCCTCCTCCTACATTTTAGAATTCAGTAGGGACATTTTAACATCATTAAAGAGACAGTCCTGTGATTGTGATTGGATTGTGTGAAGAAATCCAGCACGATTCACATTTATACTGCATCATTGCTCCTCAAAATATCTGCTCCAGGAAAGACTACTGAAATCACAGTAATTCGCCATCAAATGTAAAGAACAAAATTGACGTATGGATCAAAGTATGAAATGCTTCACCTTACCTGTGATTTACAATAACTGAAGGGGAGAGGAGAGCTGGCCACTTTCTCATTGAGACCAAATGCAGATCCCTTTTCCACATCCAGATCATTGCAGTTAATATAAGGACTCACCGACTTTAAAACGGGTCCAGGCTTAACAAAAATTAAAAAGGTATTTCAGATTCCTTTTCTACAACAGGAGCAGTGATATAATGCAATGTATATCAGACTAATATACAATCGGCAAGTGTAATTATAGTGTTTTTTTATTCTATTGAGTTTAACACTAAAATATTTAATACACCAACTGCCTGGAACTCACACAAAACAATTTATTTGCCAGTTTAGGCAGATATCAGGCCTGTGATTTTGTTAACAAGAGACTTTATTTACTTTTTGAAAAGAAAGATGTTCTAACAAAAATTAAAGCATTAATATCAATATTCTTATATAAATAAAACCACAAAGGCTATTTAATAGTACAATAAGCAATGATTGAAACCAAATTAATGTGCTGTTTACAGTCATAGATCAACTAGAGTTCCACCTTTCCCTGATTTACTTTTACACATTGTCCATTCAATGTCAATAAAGAAAATGCCATGAGCACTTCTAGTGTCTTGTTGCATTACACATGGTAAATTACACCTGTAGTAACTTGTTGTCCTGGGTTACCTGCTGAGTGTAAACACACAAGACGGTTGCTGTTGCTACATGTGCACTCCGCCCATTTAGAAAGAAACAGCATCTACGTACATAAACCTACAAGTTAGTCTCTCATCTGCGGGGGATCATCAACAGAAATAAATTTCTTCTTCCGCCCAAAGAAAAATACCATGGGTGGGCAGCCAACTACCAATGGCTTGCTCTAGCAATGCCAGAAGATTGGTATTAGAACATTGTCCACAAACACACAATTTCTAGCAGCGGTCACTGGAAAATAACAGAAGGGTGAACCCTGGTTGATTCCATCTCTTCCTCAGTACCACAGGGTACTGAGGACAACTGTAGCCTTCCATGACCTCCCAAACTGAGACCAACCAACTCAGCACAGAACAGGAAACAAACCGGGACCTTCTAGGGATTTATAGCTCAGTCATTCTGAGTCCTCAGAGCAGCTTTTATTTCTCATTAATTCTAATTCAATCCGGCAGAAAGCATTATTTTGTCAGTTATCCCAAATCAGACAGAGTTCTACCCAAGGAAGATAGATGAGGATTGTCCCAGAGTTCCAGGGGACCTTGAGAGCTTTCATACACTTCTAGTCATGACTTACTCTGCGCGGGAACAATAATCCTTGCATCTCAAAGTGCTTCACAGAATATATTGCAAAGACTATTTTGTGGGCGAAACGCTGCAGCCAAATGCGCACAATCAGTGCCCCACAAATGGTTGTGGATTGAGTGAGCAATTATTTTTTTTAAAGGGATTATCATGCCCAGAAAGTGACCCGCCAATCTATTTTAACAACCAGGTTCCTGCTTACTGCTAGATAAACAAGCACGTGGAGTAAGAAATTTGCGTAAGGTTTCGCCCTAACTGGGAATTGAACCCAGGTCCCCTCGCTTGCGAGGAGAGCGCATTAACCGCTACCCTACAGGACTACTATCCTTCATATTTTGCATTCTGAATATCCTTCAAAATATCCTTCGGATTTTACACGCTTGCCAACCCACCCTTAATTTACATTACAAACGGGTTGCAGAATGAACTTCTTCCGGCAAGTCCCCCAATGCAACTGAAACAAATGCTTTGCTGCGGCAAAACGGTAACGAAGACACACGCATAATACACCCTCCTCCCCAACAATTCACGAAAAATAGGTCGGAAGTTTCCCCGGTTTCCCTCAAACGCACACGTTAATTCGGCGAAGTGGATCGCGAGAGGATTTCCTGGCGTCGTGCCAGCATTACGCCTAATAATAATCCCTCCAAAACAAAAAAATAATAATAAATTGGTCATTTTCAACCCACGGCTGTTTGTGTGCGGGGAGACAGACGCCGCTGCTGTGCGCAATCAGCTGCCGCGTTCCGCCCACAAATATACGGTCAATTCACTTGACGGTCTGTTCTGTGAAGCGCTTTGGGACGTCTCGAAGACGTGATAAGGCGCCGTATCAAATGGCAGGATTATTATTATTATTATTATTAAAGGTGCTCGTTCGCGAAAAAAAAAACCTCTGCGCTCCCGGCTGCCGTGGGTGGGTGAGCGAACCTGGAAGGCATTCCAGAACAACAACAACAACAACACCGCCGCCGCCGCCCCCCAAAAAATGCTCGAAACAACAACAGCAACAACAACAAGATTGCATTTATAGAGCGCCTTTCGCGTCGGGAGGACGTCCCAAGGCGCCGGACAGTTGGGTCGGGACCCGAGCGGTGGGGTGGGGGGGGTGAGGGGTGGGGGGGGGATGGTCAGGGTGAGGGGAGGGAAGGAGGCAGCGAGGAGGGGGTAGAGAGTGGAGCTGAAGGGACGGTCGAAGAGAAAGCTCTTGAGACCGGCCTTGAAGGAGGAAAGGGAGGAAGCGAAGGCGAAAGCACTGGGGACGGGGGGGGGGGGGGCGAACCCCTATCTATCGCATTATGTTTATGAACGGTGCACCCGTCGATCGGTCATCTTCCGCCCGGTCTGTCCCCCAAATACCTCAACGGGGGGGGGGGGGGAACCGCAACGGGGGGGGAAGGGGGGTTACTCACTCGGGTCCCGGCCAGCAGCCGCCTGTCGGTCAGACCGCGGGTCTCTGCGATGGCGGCGATCTCGGTGTGCAGACCCTGCCGAGCAAAGACGTCGCCATTTAGTGTGTGTGCGTGTTTTTTTTACACACACACACTACACGCACACTACACACCGCACACTACACACCACACTACACACCACACACACACACACACACACGCATACCTTTCCGGGGTTGCTAACAGGAAACGCACTTTCAACCGTGGCAAATTCACAGGAAATACAGCGACGCGCACACAAAAAAATTTCTTCCCATTCCTTCCCCCTCACACACACACACACACACCCTCCCCTCCCCTTCCTGCAAAATGACGTCTTCGTTCGCCAACCGCAGCGCTCCTGTGGTGAAATGTACCATCACAGTCTACAGGGAACGCGCGCGCACACACACACACACACAACACACCTCACATCGCTCCAGCACTCAAAATCAATGTAAAAGTGCTCGGCTTTTACCCGCACGTAATTATTGCCTCGTAAAACAGACCGTGGTTTTTATCTTGCATTACTGCATTACATTGCATTGCTGCATTACATTGCATTGCTGCATTACATTGCATTACTGCATTACATTGCATTGCTGCATTGCATTGCTGCATTACATTGCATTGCTGCATTACATTGCATTACTGCATTACATTGCATTACTGCATTACATTGCATTGCTGCATTACATTGCATTGCTGCATTACATTGCATTACTGCATTACATTGCATTGCATTACATTGCATTACAAAATATCTCGCATTTACCGTCGATCATTGGCGGTTTTGCGCGCATTTATTATAATTCGACTAAAACGCCCCCCTCCCCCCCAAAAAAAAACGATGCAAATGAGTTGCCACTGATTCCCCAAGTCATCCCCAAAGATACTTTGCAGTATCTGCAAAGATACTGCAGATCACTGCAATACAAACACCCGACAACTTCAGCAAAACCTTCGCTCGATAAACAACAAATAATATCGCACACAAATACGGTGAGAAAGTTCACAGGCGGAAAGACTTCGTTCACGTACAAGTTTACTGATATGAATGCGGGTCGTTTAACGCTGCAATTTAACCGCAGTTCGGTTCATGTCGCTCGAATATTTATTGGGATATGCGATTAGACGTACTCTTAAATGCTCTACTGCTGCTCCACAGCCACATCGCCATCCTCTCCCTGCTCCACCTCACTCAATGAACAGCCCAATGGCAGGGTCCAGCCAACCATCCGTGGTGGTCTTGGCAGTGTGTTCCTGAGCCAGGCACGTTCGCACTACTCCAAGGTACTACTGATGGCAGTAGCCAGGAACCCGCGTGTGTACTAAATGCTGTACATGGATACGTGCGGCTATTGATATCGATAATGACGACTCGCGCGGCGGTGACAAGTTAAGCCGCCGTCGAGTTATCCGGAGTTGTCTGTCGCCCTCTGACTGGCAAATGCAGTGCTCACAATGCAGAGCAGCGTTACCACTGCAACAAGACGTCATGGAGTCGGGTGAAACCATCTCAGGGCAATCCAAACCCAGCTCACGTTCCTGATGCAAAAAGCCTCTTATCCCTGCGGTGACTTTCCTGACACCTTCTGCTTAACTCCCCAAAAGCCAGAAGGGCCCGTGTCCTCGGTTTAACATCTCGTCCAAAGGAGGGCACCTCCCGACAATGTTGAGGCTCCGCCTTTCCAGGTGGATGCTAAAGATCTCAATAGTATGACTTGAAAAGAGAAGGGCATTTCTCACGGTGTACTGGCCAACACTAGCCCCAAAATAAAATTAGTCGCCGACTCCCCATGGCTGCTTGTGGGACATTTCTGCGCTGCAATGGCCAACAGAATGCAGTCCCACCACTTTACAGCACATCCTGTAAAGTGCTTTGAGAAGTCTGGACCATGTGATAATGCACAACATCAAATGTAAGGTTTATTATAATAGATAGATGGATGGATGGATGGATGGATGGATGGATGGCAGGTACAATGAACTCACTGGTGAGTAGCACAGCTAGTAGATTTCAGTGCAGGGCGAAACCTTCTAATAATAATCCTTGTATTTGATATAGCGCCTTATCATGCTATTGAGACGTTTCAAAGCACTTCATGGGATACTGTAAAGTGAATTGACTGTATATTTTGTGGACGGAACCCGGGAGCCAATTGCGCACAGCACCAACAACAGAATTACGTTTATAGAGTGCCTTTCACTTTGGGAGGACGTCCCAAGACGCTGTCGTGGATTGAGTGACCACATTATTATTATTTTGAAGGGATTATTACCCCCGGAAAGCGATCTGCCGATACACTAACAACCCAGTTCCTACTTAGTGCGAGCTAAACAGTGGTGTGTGCGCGTGTGTTTGTGTAAAGAAACTTGGCTAAGGTTTCACCCTGTCCCGGCTCGGCGTCGTGCTCCGCCAATGTCAAGCGCTCCGAGACGCCGCCCCGCATGACGAGGGCTGAGTAAACGCAACTTGTTGTCGTATAGCGTCAGGGACGATGCTGCGAGACGGTGGGATGTGTGGCCCGGGGGACTTACAACCTTAGGACAAGTTTCCTTACTCCACCCGCGTTTATCTAGCAGTAAATAGCAACTCGGTCATTAGTCGATCGCCGTCCGGGAGTAATAATCCCTTCAAAATAATAACAATTTGGTCACTCAATCCACGACTGTATGTTGGACAACTGTCTTCCGCGTTTCACCGACAAAACATACCGCACCTCCACTTTACAGTTTATCCTGTGAAGCGCTTCGAGACGTCAACTTGCAAAGACGTGATCAGGCGCTGTATCAAATGCAAGGGTTGTTACTATTATTATTATTATTATCATTGATTATTGATTAAATCAGATTTCATACGTTCTACCCCAAGGTTGCCTTTCTTCGCGTAAAACCCGATTAAACGTTACGGTCCAGACTGATGCGGACCGATGCGAGTTACATTGCAAGCCGCTGCCGCTGACAAACACCTGCGAGGAAGGGGGACGGTCACAGTGGCTGGAGCTGTGACGAGACGCAGCTTGCAACGGGTTTTTCCTTCCTTTTTGAGACGACGTCTCAAAAAGCGCTTTCACTTGCGTGCCGTCAAGTGAATCCGTTCGCACGTTCGTACGCGCGTCCCTCGCGGGCGGAAGACGCGGCAGCGGGGGAGTCCCCCACCCACCGACAGTTGCGGGTCGAAGCGACCGATCTATTATTGTTATGATTATTATTTCGTCGAAGGGATTATTACCCTTCTGTGGAGTCCTGTAGCTCAGTGGTTAGAGCACTCACTTTGCAAGCGAGAGACCTGAGTTCAATTCCAGGCAGAGGGCGAAACCTTGGGCAAGTTTCCTTACTCCACACAGAGCCTAATAATAGTCCCTCCAAAACCAAAAACAATAATAAATTGGTCATTTTCAATCTACGACTGTTTGTGGGACATTGCTGTGCGCAATTGGCTGCCGCGTTCGCCCACAAATATACAGTCAATTCACTTTACAGTGTGTTCTGTGGAGCGCTTTGGGACGTCCTCCCGACGTGAAAAGCGCTCTATGAAATGCGAGGATTATTATTATTATTATTATTATTATTACCCCCCCACCGGAAAAGCGATCCGCCGATGGTCCGACAACCAGGTTCGCACCGACTGCGGGGCAACCAGAGGCGCGCGGAGTAAGGAAACTTGCCCAACGCTTCAAATCCTATATCCAACGCAAAGATTTATCATCATTATTATTATTATTATTATTATTTTGGCCCCCACCTCCCCTCAGCCCCACCCTCACCCAAATTAAACAACAAACAAAAAAAAACACTTTCTTTCTTTCTTTTTCCCTCTTCTCTCCTCTATAGTTTTCTCACCAAAAACCAAAACCACTCACCGCCATGGGTGGCGAACAAGGCGCCCGGGGGGTGGGGGGGGTGTACACGGTCGGTCTCGTTGCTCTGAGGGAGACGAGTCGCCACCATGTCACACACACGCACTCCCTCTCCCCGCGCTCTCCTCTCAGCTCTGCACTGGAGCCGCTCGAGCGGACGGACGACCGCCCCCCCCTCACCCCACCCCCGGGTCAACGTTCCATTTCCAACCGTCACCAACGGTCAAACCCCGCAGCCGCCCCCACGGCTCGCGCTCTTTATGCGCGCGCTTCTGCTGCCAGCGCGCGCGCGCGGGCGCGGGCGGGCGCAGCGCAGCGAACGCTCACCGCTTTCCCTCCACCCCCACCCCCCCGCGCGGGCGGGACGCAGCCAGCAGCGCTTCCATAGCAACCGCCATAGCAACCGCTTCGCTCTGCTCCACCTTCCCGCCCCCCCTCCCCACACACACACACACACACACACGCGCGCACAAACCCCGCCCCCCGCCTTCGCCCCGCCCTCGCCCGCGCTCCTCCCTCCCTCCCGCGCGGCCAACCGCTGAGGAGCCCCGCCCCCCGACCCGCCCAACGCGCCCAAAAAGTAGCCCAATATTAAGTGCAAATAACAACAATAACAATAACAATAATTATCATCGTTGCATTTGATAAAGCGGCTCCGAGACGACTCCCACTGCAGCCACTGCGCTACTTGCGGACGGGACGGGGCGGCCCACCGCGCCCGGCGGGGGTTCCACATACAGTCGTGGATTCGAAGCGACCAATCTATTGATCTGTTTGTTTGTCAATCTGTAATTGTTATTACCACACACACCCCCCACCTCCCCCCCGGGGCGGGGGAAAGCGATCCGCCAAATCTCCGGGGTTCCCGTTTACCGGCGAGGGTCACAGAGCCCCTGCGTGCGGAGTCGGGAAACTTGGCCAAAGTTTCGCCCCCGACCCGGGAATCGAACCCAGGACCTCTCTCCCCCTCTCTCTCTCTCTGTCGCTGACCACTGAGCAACAGCACTCCAGTTCGGGTGATCCGACAGGTGCAGCTCAGTCACTCAGCCGCTGCTGTGGTTACTGACGAGAGGCGGTTTAAGGCGCGGCAGCAATTATAGGAAAATCAGTCGTGCAAACCACCCGACCCGACAACTGCCACGCAAGGCCTCTCATGAGTCGTGATCGTTCCTCTCTTCAGTTAAAAAGCGGTTCTAATTTAAATTATGATTTAAGGTCAGACAAGGCAGCAGTCCTCGCCGGGGTCCTTTGCCTCCTACCTGCGGCAGAATGGATCGATTTCAAGCTGCGTAAATAAAATGTTTACAGGGCATAGCACCCCTCACGAAGGGCAGCGTCTCAGAGCACTTTAGTAATAATAATAATCCTCGCATTTGATACAGCGCTTTTCACGTCGGGAGGACGTCCCAAAGCGCTTCACAGAACACACTATAAAGTGAATTGACTGTATATTTGTGGGCGAACGCGGCGGCCAATGGCGCACAGCAATGTCCCACAAACAGTCGTAGATTGAAAATGACCAATTTATTATTGTTTTTGGTTTTGGAGGGATTATTATTAGGCTCTGTGTGGAGTAAGGAAACTTGCCCAAGGTTTCGCCCTTTGCCTGGAATTGAACGCAGGTCTCTCGCTCGCAAAACGAGTGCTCTAACCACTGAGCTACAGTACTCCAATTAGTAATTAGGAACCCGGCGATCTGGCGGATCGTAAATGCTTTGAGACGTTTCAATTACACGATAAAGGGCTATATAAAATGCAAGGATTATACAGTGCAGGATTCAGGAAGAGTAAAGTCAGGACAGGAAAAAGACATAGGAGGAAACAAAGGGCACAGCTACTGTGCTATTAGCAGAGAAATGCTGAAGGTGTGATGGATAGAATAAGGTGAGTCAAGAGAAAGTACAACAATAGTAAGCGAGAAATTCCAATGCAACACTGTGTGTAAAAAAAAAATGCTGGAAATGTGAAATAAAAACAACAAAAACCCTGGAAATCTCATCCTTTATTTTACTTCCAAAATAAACTGCTGCCCCGCTGGAATAAAAGAAATCCAGTTTTGAACAGTGAGCTGTAGTTTCCCTGCGGTGGTTGAAAGTCTGTTGACGTTCAGTGTTGGCTTCTAATAATAATAATAATAATCCTTGCATTTGATATAGTGCTTTTCGCGTCTTCCTGACGTCTCAAAAGCGCTTCACAGAATACGCATGAAGAATGGCAACTTGGGCAAATCTGTGGAATTGTTCGGGCAGGAATCAGTGTCTTCAGGGAGGAGAGGAAGAAAAGTGGCCAAAAGTAAAAGCTTACGCGCAACTTAAATGAATCAAAGGTAAATATCCCAATTGTACCAATTCATCTGGTTACTTATGAGCTTGCAGCAACGCACCAATAAAATATTTTAATGTTCATTTATTCCTCTTGTTCGCTTCATCATTCGGCCACCAGCCTGGCACAAGCGCACTCAAGGACACACGCTTGCCATCGGTTGTTGCCATCTGAAGTGGCTCGCTGGCTTGGGCCAGCCGGATCAGGGCTAAACCGACATCACCCTCACTGTTCTTGTAGCTCCCCGCAGGCTTCCCGGCTTCGGACACGATCGCCGCCTTGTCTGGGATGCTGCCAGGAGGCGGAGCGCTCTTAAGCTTGATCGGCATCAGCCTCTTCCGTATGACCCCGGTGTGCTGAGTCCGAGCGGTCAGCTCCTGCCCGATGTAGCAGCCTTTGCTGAAACTGATCCCATTCATGTAAACGAGATTGGACTCCAGAGGCAGTGCTACACCTGGTACAATGTCCTTTACACCTTCAGGAATTCCTTAATAAAATAAAATAAAAAAATTCCAGACATCATTCCAGACGATGGCCTATATTCTGTGGCTTTGAGATACAAAAGCATTACACATAATTATGATAATATAATAAACCCTTGCAATTTGGTATTAAACAGAAATTCCACCCTGGTCCAAATTATGTGGAGACCTATAGCGTACTCGCCTCACAAACAAGAGGACTAGGGTTCGCTTCCTAGACAGAGGGAAACGTTAGACAAGTTTACTTACTCCACTGTTTACCAGTAAGTAGGAACCCGGTTATTAGTCGATTGCAGATCAACAACACCTTGGATTCATATAGCGCCCTTCAAGGGGGGTAGTGTTTCGGGGTAATAATCCCCTTTTAAAAAAAATTGGGCACAATCGGTTGCTGCGTTTCTCCCACAAAATAGTCACTTAACAGTATATTTTGTGGGCAAAATTGATGTTTTACTATAAATACACTGTCACTGCAATTTACCTGCAAAGAGATGCATAAAAATTTAGGACTTGCATTAAGCTTGAACTGCCTTAGTGCTGACTGAAAAGGACATTTCTGGCAGATGTTTAGCTGTGTTCTCCTGAATAGTTAATGACTGCAAGTTCAAAAAATTAAGAAACACTGATAGAATGGAGTGAAATTTATCATGTAACTTCCTTGTGCATTATTGTCACTAGAGAGCTTTTTATTTATTCACTATTAATGATTATTATTATTAATCATTCAGACAGAACTGAATTCAAGTTATATGTTGTTCTCCTTGTTGTTCATATTATTAATTTTTATTGGTGCACGAAACAACACTGTTTAATTAAAGCTGTGCAAATCTCTGTGCCAAGGTCAAACACCACTGTGTTGTTATATCTGGGGGGAGGAGGGTTAAAAATTATTGAAATTAATTAGACCCTAGAGGAAGTACAGTATTGCTAGTTTGTACAGATTAATTGCTGCAGTTTTCATATGATAATAATCCTTACACTTGGTATAGCCCCCTTTTCACCAGTTCCGGCCTCCTGCATGTCCCTCGCACCCTCCGCTCCACCATTGGAGGTCGTGCATTCAGCCCCAAAACTCTGCAACACTCTCCCTCAATCCCTCCGCCTCGTACCCTCTCTCAAATCCCACCTGAAACCCTTCCTTTTTGACCGTGCTTACAGTCACCTCCCCACCCCGGCTCGGAGTCAGGCTCCGCCACTGTTAAGCGCTCTGAGACGCCACCCTGCGTGGTGGGCGCTGTTTAAGTGCAAGTTGTCGTTGATTCATGTTACGAGTTATACTGTAAAGAGCGTTTTGTAGGCTAATGCAGCAGCCAATTTGCGCACAGGAACACCCCACGAACAGCCACAAAGCGATTGACCAATTTTATTCTGGGGAATTGTTGGCCTGGATACCAGGGGAACCCTCGTTCTCTTTTCGAATCGCGCCGTGGGATCTTTAACCCGCAGCTGCTCAGATGGGACAGGGCCTCGGTTTAACATCTCACCCGAAAGACGGAACTTCCAATAATGCAGCACAACCCCAACACTGCATTTCAATGTTAGTATAGACTATATGAGTTCCAAGTCCCGATATGGGGCTTGAACCTATAGCTTCTGACTCAGAGGCGAGAGCACTACCAACTGAGCCAGGGTTAGAGGCAATCCAATCATCTCAGTCATGTTTTGACAACAACTAGACACACCAGGGGTTAATGTTGCCAGACAATTTTCAAAATGTGGAAAAAATATCCAAACTTAGACCGGATGGACTAGAAGCCTGATTCTGTGTACATTTCATAAAAATATAAACCTTCAGCACAAAGGGTCAGTCCAGACTACTGTAATGTAATAAACATTTGATATACAATACAAATTTATATAGCACCTTTAACGTCGAGAGGCCAACTCAAAACTCTTCACAGGATATTCTTTGAATAGAACGAATGACTGTATTTTGTGGGCGATCTCAGCAGCCAATTTGCACACAATGTCCCACATACAGCCATGAAATAAATGAACCAATTTTATCTGGGGGGATTGTTGGTCAGGTCACCGGGTGACTCTGCCTTGTTCATACACTGAAACAGTGATTCCCAAAAGCCACACTTGAACAACAACACTGTTTCGTTTTTACTGCTTGAAAGTAACGGCTACTCCTTACCTATTTTATACCTATGTCTGTGGTAGTCCTGGATATCTCCTTGCTGACTTTCCGGCACAATATCCAATGGATTTTCAAGTTTGTCCAGCACCAGTCGCCACCCCATAGCTTCAGTGCGGGGATCAGGCGTACAGGTGACCACCTTCCTTGGGTCCACTTCCAAGGCACCACCAGCTTCCTTTGACTGTTTGGAGGGGAGTACTGACCACAGCGACAGGTGTGGACAGGGGGCCAAGTCCACTTTCCTTCGTATTTTATAAACCTTTAAATGCTTCTGAAGAGCCTCGAGCATTGCAACGTCGCATTCCAAGAGGACAGCTGGCTCTTCGTCTTGGTTTTTGTGCAACCTAGCGTGCGGAGGAACAGAGCATCAGGTTTCTAAGAACCGATCAGAGTGGATTTGCCGCCAGGACATGGGTATCAAACCTGCATAAACATACGATTCTCTTCAGCGCACGTACACCCGATTCACAAGTTGCAAAATTCCACAAAGGCATTCCTTTTTTTTAAAAAAATAATATTTGGGAACGTAGGTTAGGGCCGCCCAACTGCCGAGGGCTTTGGGCTCGCAAAGGAATCTGAATGGGAGTTGATTGGTGCTATTGAGGTCAATTTTACACCCAATTGATATTTTTTCACTGTATTGATTAAAAACTAAACATGGAGAAATAATACATACACAGACCCCCTCAGGACACACACACACTCACAGGCACCCCAGGGGACACACACACACACACACACACACAGAGACACCCCAGGACACACACACAGGCACCCAAGGGGACACACACACAGACAGACACCCCAGGGGACACAGACACCCCAGGGGACACACAGACACCCCAGGGACACACAGACACCCAGGACACAGACACCCCAGGGGACACACACACACACACAGACACCCCAGGGGGCACACACACAGACACCCCAGGGGACACACAGACACCCCAGGGGACACACACACAGACACCCCAGGGGACACACACACAGACACCCCAGGGGACACACACACACACAGACACCCCAGGGGACACACAGACACCCCAGGGGACACACACACAGACACCCCAGGGGACACACAGACACCCCAGGGGGCACACACACAGACACCCCAGGGGACACACACACACACAGACACCCCAGGGGACACACACACAGACACCCCAGGGGACACACAGACACCCCAGGGGACACAGACACCCCAGGGGACACACACACACACAGACACCCCAGGGACACACACACAGACACACACACACACCTGTACATGATGGAGTCGAACACGCTCCTCCCCTGCACGTTCAGCAGGTGACAGTAAAGAGCCGCGGCGGTGCCGCCGCTCAGCAGCAGCTCCACGTCGTTGGTCACCAGGCCCTGCAGGAAGCTGGCGGTGTCGCGGCCCCCGAGGCCCAGCAGCGCGCGGTGGGCCAGAGCGTAGCAGCGATAGCGGGGGGACGCGGCCTCGGGCTCCGGCCCCGCGGCGGCGGCGGCGGCGGCGGCGGAAGAGCGGCGGGCGGGTGAAGGCGGCGGCGGCGGCGGCATCAGCAGCAGTAGCAGCCGCCGCCGGTGCGCCGCCAACCCCGGGCCGCGCCTCAGCTGCAGCGGCAACATTCCCTTCTCTCCTCTGCGCCCGTTTTTTTTTCCCCTTCAGTTAAAACTTTTCCTCACAGGAGCCGCCGCCATCATCTTCTTCTTCAGCCAAACTCCCGCCAACAAACAAGGAGCCGCCGAGTCGGGGGGGAAAGATGGCCCCGCGGCTCTCCGCTCGCTCGCGCTCTCTGTGACGGTGACAGCGCCACCTGTTGGTTGGAGGTCCGCGGGTAACACGCCCCTCCGCCTGCAGCGCCACCCGTTGGTTGGAGGTCCGCGGGTAACACGCCCCTCCGCTGCAGCGCCACCTGTTGGTGTAACGAGCTCCTCGGTCACAGCGCCGCCTGTTGGTGCAGGTCCGTGTGTGCAATAATACAACTGCACCCAATTACAACAATAATAATAATAATAATAATAATCATTACAATAATAACTCTGGCATTTGACACAGCGCCTGATCGGGGCTTCAACACGTCTCAAAGCGCTTCACGGGATACGCCGTAAAGCGAATTGGCCGTGTGTTTTGCGGGCGCAACGCGGCAGCCGATCGCGCGCAGCAGCGTGTCCCCCCCCTCCCCCCCTCCCCCCCCTCCCCCTCCGCGGACAGCCGCGGGTTGAGTGACCCGATCGTTAAAATATTTTTTTCATCATAGTTTTTAGATTAAGAATCTTAGGGATTCTTGACCCCAGGAAAGTGAACCGCCAATCGACGAACAAGCGGGTTCCTGCTTACCTAAGGTTTCGCTCCCCCCCCCCCCCACCCCCCACCCCCCACCCCCCACCCCCCCACCCACCCCCCACCCCCACCCCCCACCCCGCCCGCCCGCCGGGGAATTGAACCCGGGTCCACTCGCCTGCGAAAGTTGTCGTCGCAATAGTAAGCAGTTAATCCCGCGAAGCGCTTTGAGATGTTTCAGCGATGAGGCTTTACTTCACACGGATGGTTATTTTCATCCGTACATTTGCAATAGATATTTCGTAATAATTATAATAACACTCCCGGCATTTGACACACACAGCGCCGCATCACGTCTTCTGGACGTCTCAAAGCGCTTCGCGGGATACACTGTACAGTGAATTGACTGTGTGTTTTGTGGGGGAGAACAGTGGCTTATGATCCGCCGTGCGAGCTTGCAGGTCAGTGAGTTGTTCTGTATTGCGAGTTATTTCAGTTGCCACGAGGGGTCACACTCGATCCTGACCGGATGGCATCGTCTAAATTTTTTTTCTTTACATTTTGGATGAATATGACACAAGTGGAATAGTAAAGGGGAGACAGTAACAACAAAATGACGTCTGTGCAGCGCCGTTCACGTCGGGAGAACGTCCCAAGGCCCTGGACAGTCAGTGTTTCGGACCCGGGGCGGGGCGGGCGGGGCGGGCGGGGCGGGGGGTTGGGATTGAGTCGGAAGGAACGGGGAAACGGAATTAGATTGCGCAGATCTAGTGATCACACACAAGCGCTGGCGAGGCTCTATTCGCCAAATGTTTTCCTTCTGAGCTGCAATGTCTACCACAACCTGTGTTTGGACATGTGGAGTCCTGCAGCTCAGTGGTTGGAGCGCTCGCCCGGCAAGCGAGGCACCCGGGGTCAATTCCTCGGGCACGTTTCCTTGCTCCACACGCCTGATAATAATCCCTCCAAAAAACAAAACGGTAATAAATTGGTCATTTTCAATCCACGGCTGTTCTTGGGGGGACGCTGCTGCGCGCAATCGGCCGCCGCGTTTCGCCCACAAAATATACGGTCAATTCACTTTACGGTCTATTCTGCGAAGCGCTTTGAGACGTCGAGGAGGCGTGAAAGGCGCTACATGAATTGCAAGGATTATTATTGTATTATTATTAGAGATAGCGCCCCTGCACGCAGACAGAAGGGAGTTTCTCTCTCTCCTGGTGTCTGGCCAACAATTCCCCCAAATAAGATTGGTCGCTCGCTCCGTGGCTGTTTGTAGGGCGTTGCAACCGAATGTTTCCTCGCGATAACATTACGATAACATTACGCTTCTCAGTAGAATCCCGAGAAAGCTTCGACAAGCCTCAATTGCACGGCGCAGCACGTATTTTCGCCCGCAAAATAGCGCCAATGCCGGGCTTACTAAGCGAATAAGCAAATAAGACGTTTGTTTACTAAGAGAACACAGAAAAGCATCGCGCACTGTCCGTCCCCTGGGAGCTGCGCCAATGCTAAATTTACTCGACCGACTCACAGACGAAGCTTTTGTGCTCTGTTTTCCTCCCACTCACACAAATTCCCGAGTGGCGGTGTGCGCGGGTTTCCAGATAAGGCTGTGTGGACAGAGCTGGCGTTTGCCCTCCGTGTCCGCGCCGGCTTTTTTTTGAAAGTGCGATCGACTCAAACCCCTCCGCTCAGCTTTTTCCGAAACCCCCCGCAAATGATTCCTCTTTAGATATTGAACCAGTTCCCCCCCCCCCCCTCGCCCCCGACACACCACGCAGCCCGAAACCGCCTCCTCTCCCCCCCCCCCCACCCCCCACCCAATGGTAACGAGACACAAGTCCGCTTTTTGTAGTAAGTTTATTAAAAGGTATTCAAGATGTACAATGGCAAGAGGCAGTTAAAGTGAAAACTGTGATGAAACTGACCAATATTCTGCCCTCGAGCTGCTTCATAATGATGAGGCCTCCGAGCCTGGACCCTTTAACCCACCCCCACTCCCACCCGCCCGCCACCACACACACACACACACACACACTCGCACGCACATCCTCCGGGACAAGATGAAGGAACCACTATTCATGTGTTACATGTGTTTGACACGGTTGTTGCTGGGATTGCTTAATCAGTCGGGCGGGTGTGAAACCCATCACCAAGTCAGACTGAACGTTCCTCGTGCGTCCGTCACCCGCCCGTGGAAATTTTCCCCGCGTCTGGAATGAAATGCGCCCCCTCTCTCTCTCTCTCTCTCTCTCCCTGGAGGGATACACCCCGCTCACCTAATTCCAGTGAATAATAGGCACAGCTTGGTTAAAAAAAAAGGCCGGGGCTTAGAATATGTGCGTCAACCTGTTAAACTCACACAACTTGCCATTGAGAGCAACTGTTTGGCAATCTTATTATGCAGTGTGGCGTAAGGAAACTTGCCTCAGGTTTCACCCCGTCGGGGAATTGAACCCAGGTCCTGCTCGCTACGGGACTCAGTGGGATGTAACTCCGAGCATTGGGGAGAAGGGAGAGGGAGGAAGAGAAGCCCAGTCGAAGACTAGACTTGCAGACACGTATAGAGAGCGAGCGGGGGGGGGGTGGTGGTGCGGGGGTGGGAGAGAATCAAGGCAGGGGGTCTGAGGGAGGAATTTGCAGAGGTTAAGTTAGGTGAAGGTTAGGCCACCGAATAGTGTTAGTATGAAACAGGCACATGGGATCTGGTTTTAACATCTCACCGACTGCGGTGGTGGTGGTGGTGGTGGGGGTGTGGATGAGTGGGTGTAATATTTTGCCCAGAACACTCACAGTAGTGAGGTCTCCTTGTGCCCTTGCAATTGGAACCACAATAACCACCTCGATACAGCGGGTGAGCATCTCACAGTGCAACTGCTTCCTGGCCCAAAGCATTCGATACCAGTTTGGCTAAACCTGACCCGAGTTGGAACGCGAAGGTGGCTTTCCATCCCAACTTCAAGTCCCGTGTAAAAATGGATCAACAAACCAAACCCCTCAACGGATGTCAGAAAGAGACGCTCGGAAAAAAGGAAACAGAAAGACCAGGTTGGACGTAGTCAATCATGCTTCCTGAGGCCTGAAATTCCACCTTATCTTAGCCTTTAGGATCGGCCGGGTGTCTGACACCCATCTCTGTCCTCGACAGTCTCCAAACCGACCACCTGAGAGCTTCTCATCCGCACGGTTTCCGTTTTGTTTGGTCCAAGACCATACAACACAACATACAGTTTAACACAACATACAGTTTATACAGCACCCTTCACGTCGGGAGGACCTCTCAAAAGCGCTTCATAGTACTTGGTGGGCACCCGCGATGGGGGGGGGTGGTTGGGAGTCAAGGGGAACGGGGAGGGTAAAGGTAGAATACTTCCAGGTTGGAAGCACAGTCCAAGGTGCTTAACAATCCTGGTTTGGCATCTTTGGCAATGCAATTCGGAATCGCGCCCCCACTCCCCTCTGTACCGGTCTCCAGCCCCCGGTTCCTGAGCCAGGAGGGGCCGCAGTGTCCCAGGGCACTCACGGCTGATGGCAGCACAGCCCGGCCCTGGCTCATCCATCGGCAGGAACTGGAAGGGCCGACCAGTCACTGGGGGCCGGGAATCCTCCCCCTCAGCTCCTGTTAACCCCACAGCCAAAGCCCCAACTAACTAACTAACGGGGAGGGTGGTCCTAGCTGGACAAGCAGCGGGAAAGCTTGGCCAGCACTCGAAGGGCAACAAAAAGCAGGGTCAAGGAGGTACAAAATGAAGATGTGGAGGAATCGAGTGGAGTTGCTATGGATTTCCAGAGAAAAGAGTCGACTTCAGACCGAAACACCATTTTGTCTTGAGGCTCACGGTGGCCCGGAATTGTACACGGGATTTAAATTCAGTCTTAATTTAGATTTTAGTCTTAATTTAGAAGCCATCCCTTTTTTTCAAGAACCAGGAGGGAGGTGGGGTGGGGCAGGGGTGGGGAATGGGGAAACGGTTTCCATATTAAGTACGAATTTCCTTAATTCTGTGCCATCTTAAACGTTAAGACATAATAATAATAATCATAATAATAATAATAATAAAGGGGCCATCAATATAAAACAGTCACAAATAGATCAAATAGGGGAGTTAGACGTAATTTCTTCACACAGAGAGTAGTGGGAATGTGGAACGAGGAGTAATTGAGGCAAATAGCACAGATGTATTGAAGGGGAAGCTCGATAGGTCCATGAGGGAGAAAGGAGGAGAAGGTTAGGCTTGAAGGCTTAGTTGAGGAAGGGCAGGAGGAGGCTCGTGTGGAGCATAAACACCGGCACAGACCAGTTGGGCCGAGTGGCCCGTTTCCGTGCTGTATATTCTAATGTATAATAATAATAATAATAATACCACATCTCATCCAAAGGACGTTATGCCTGACAAGTGCAGGGCTCTCCCAGCGTTTGTGCCGGAGCATCAGCCTGGGACGAAGAGCTCGAAGCCTACGGGGGCGGCAGTACTTGAACCGGCAACGTCTGACTCACGCCGGCGCCCGGTTAACTAACACCAGGTGCAATTTCAGACTGACGCAAGTTGCTTTTTTTTTTACACACGCGCACGCGCACACAAGAGATCGAGAACCCGGCCGGTAAGCGCGACCCAGCGGAAAATACTCCGGGTCTTTTCCCACCGTAAATAAAGTACGGCAGTCGTTTCGGATGGCAGGAGAAGCTCGCTCCGACTATTGTTCGACCAGAGAAGTTGACGTCGGGGGGGAACCGAGTTCTCGATCGGCTTCAGGTTAAGGCACGTTTGAGAAAGTTATTTTATTTTTTTTCATTTAATTTTCGCCCTTTCGAGTGCAAAGAGAAAAAAGCCTGTGGTTCTACTTGCTCTAAATCTATATGTATGTATATATATTATATATACGTACGTATAACACAAACCCGGTCAAGCTCACAGACCCTGTCCCGATTTAGATCTGCGTTTGAAAAAGAAAATGAAACGGAATAACACAACCAACGTGCGCCGCCAGCTGTCCAGTTTGGGCTGAGAGAAAATAACTTGCCTTTTTACGAGGCCGAAATGGTTCAACGAACCTCGCCGGTGACTGCCGACAATCGTAGCGACCGAGCCCCGGCTCGTCCCTCGTCCCTTACGTTCCACAATCGGTGGCCGCGCTTTCAGCCACGGCGCCCCCCCCCCCCCACCCCCACCCCCGAAACTCTGGAACGCTCTCCTCTCTATCCCTCGCCGGCTCTGGGGCCGCTGCCCTAGGTGGGGGGGATGGGGGGGGGAGGGGGCTGGAGGGGAGGCCCGGGCGCTGTTGTTGTTGTTGTTGTGTAGTTGGGAGGCAAGCGAGGCAACCGGGAACTTACTCCGGGAAGTTCCGGCTCTCTTCTCACTCTTTGTCTTACAAGTCCACCACGACCAGACCTCGGTTCGTGTGAACCATCTGAAAGATGGCAGCGAGCTCAACTCCTGCTCCCCCACCTTCCCCCCCACCCCACACCCCACCTCCCAATTGGGGTTGGCTTAGTCTACGCGCCCAAGACCCCACATATGGGGCTCAGACCCACCTTCTGACCCCAGAGGTGAGAGTGACGCCAACAGCGACCAAACAGAAGTTCAGGTCCTCGTCAAGCTTTGATCCCTTAGGATCCCTGGGAACTCTTAGGACCTTGGAGCTAAGGCTGCTTAGAAACCCACGTAGAGAAGGGTGTGAGGATATAATAATAATAATAATAACCATAATAATATTAATCCTAGCATTTTTTTTATATAGCGCCTTATCACGTCGTTCACACTTACAAATCGCTTCACTGTAAAGTGAATTGACAAGTGTATTTTCAGGCGAAACGTGGAGTGTGCGACCAAATTTATTGCTGGGGGGTGCGATTGTTGGCTAGGACACCGGGTGTGGGGCCGGGGGGGTGGGTGGGTGGGTGGGTGGGTGGGGGGGCTGGGAGGGAAGGGAGAAAAAGACGCCTTTGCTTTTCGAGAAGGGACAGGAGGGAGAGCGAGAGAGGGAGGGAGGGAGGGAGGGAGGAGGAAGACAGGGGGTGGAGGGAAATTGAATCCAGTAGATAAAAACAGAGGAACATCCCACCCCCCAACCACCCCACCACCGCCCTCCCACCCTCTCCAGCCTCGCGTAACGTGATGCCTGGAAGCTGGGGAGCAATGTAGTGTGTGATTAGTTTCCGATGCAGTCTTTCACAGCTCAGTCACCATTAAATCCGTCAGCTTTTAGAGGGGTGGGGGGTGGGGGGGGGGGTTCAATAGACCTTTTTCTCTCCCAACAGCGTTGACAAAGACAGGGCAATCCTGTGCGGCTTCAACTCAGCGACAGCGACCGAAGGATTGTGAGCCGTTGAAATGCTCCTCATTTTCTTCGCTGATGTGCTAATTATCACCTGCGACAATACTGTATCACTTGCAAGTTCTTCCCCCCCCCCCACCCACCCACCGCCCCTTCCAACTTCCCCCACCCCCTCCACTTTCCTCTTTTTTTTTACCGCTGATTGAGCCAAATATATCCGAGAGAGAGAGAGAGAGAAAGCCTTAAACAAAGACAATTGTAAACTTTAGTTCCTGATAGGACAGAGGTCAAATAAATAATAATAATAATCATAATAATAATCCTTGCGTTCGACGTAGCGCCTTATCACGTCGTTGAGACGCCTCAAACGCTTCGGAGTAAGGTGAATCGTCTGCGTATTTTGTGGGCGAAACGCGGGAGCCGATTGTGCACGGCAGCGTCCCCACAAACAGCCGTGGATTGATGTGACCAAATTATTATTATTATTATTATTATTATTATTTGGTGGGGAGGGAGGGAGGGAGGGAGGGAGGGAGGGTGTGGGGGAAAGAGATTTTTATGATCAACTCCTACTGGGACAGACCTCGAATCCTCAGATCCTCGTAGGACAAACATGGTTCAGATCCACACTGATGGCTTCCCGTCCCCGGATTTGCTGCTGGAGCTCCCTTTGTCAGAGCCGGGTTTGGGTTTGGCTCCCTGCTTCTCCTGGGCTGCGTTGACCCGGTTCTGCTCCGCCACTGAGCCCCCAGAGCCTGGACTGCCCGCCCTGCATTTCTGCCCGTTCCCCCGGCTGTTGTAAGTCTGAAAGGCCACGTCCAGCCGTTCCTGTGCCTCCCTCAGGTGGCTGTGCAGCCTGGCCAGGTCTGGGGGCACATTGTCGTCCGGGCTGGTGCACGGAACTTCCTGAGCCACGTTGCCCAGGACTTGTTTGTGGGCCAGCAGGCCGTTGGGGACCTTGCTGCCCGTCACGTTGGGTTTGACCACCATGTTGTATCCGGGCGGCGAGGCTGGGATGTTCCGAGGGAAAGGGTACGGGAAGGGGCGGGCGCTGGTCCTGCCTCGCCTCCTCCGGCTCCTGATCACGTCCCTGACCGTCCCCATACCCAGGTGGACCATCTCTCCCAGGTTGAGCAGGAGGCAGAGGCAGCTCACCACGTACATGACGATGAGAAAGACCGTCTTCTCTGTCGGTCGCGACACGAAGCAGTCCACGGTGTGGGGGCACGGCTGCCGGGTGCACACGTAGGAGGGGTGCACCTCAAAGCCGTACAGGAGGTACTGTCCCACTAGGAAGCCCACCTCAAACAGGGCCCTGCAGATCAACTGGAAGACGTACATCCTCATCAGTCCTTCCTGCCTGATTCTGCGCCTCCCATCGTGCCTCTGTGGCCTCCCCACTCCCCTCCCCTCCCTCTCCTTCTCCCTCGCCACCTCCTCGTACATCATGGGCTCCTCCTCGTCTTCTTCCTCCCCTTCCCCCGTCCTCTCCGGCCCGCGCAGGTTCTGCCAACGGACGCCAGGAGGCGCCCTCCTCTTCCTGAAGAACCTCAGCCTCCTCTCCATCTCCATCTCCTCTTCCTCCCGATCCTCTTCCTCGGAGGAGGAAGTCCGAGCAACCTTGTGGATGGCGTAGCCCAGGTACATGACGGACGGGGTGGAGATGAGGATGATCTGGAAGACCCAGAACCTCACGTGGGAGAGAGGAGCGAAGGCATCGTAGCAGACGTTCTCACAACCCGGCTGCTTGGTGTTGCACACGAACTTGCTCTGCTCGTCCGAGTAAATGGATTCCCCACCGACAGCCGTCAGCACGATACGAAAGACGATAAGCACCGAGAGCCAGATCTTGCCCACGAAGGTGGAGTGGTTGTGGATTTCTTCGAGAAGACGGGTTAGAAAGGCCCAGCTCATATTTGACATAAGTCCTGCTCAACTGGCACCTGGAAGAGAACGAGGGGCCTCTGTTAGGTTTGAGGTGATCATAATAATAATAATGCAGTCCGTCTGTCACTTCTGGAGGGTTGTCCCAATGCGCTTCACAGGATACACTGTAAAGTTGGATGACTGTTTCGTGGGCGAATTATAACGACCCTTACAATGAGAGAAACCGAGAAGATACAGAGGAGGGCAACCAGAATGATTGAGGGAATGGAGGGACTGGACTGTGAGGAGCCACTCAGTAAATTGGACATGTTCACGCTGGAAAAGAGGAGATTGAGAGGCGACATGATTGCTGTCTTTAAGATTGTAAAGAGGCGAAACAATCTGGATCATGACGGGCTGTTCCAACTTGTCCAGTTGGAAACCAGAGGCCACGGCCGGCGATGGAAGGGGGTGAATTCAGAACGAATCTACGCAAGTTCTATTTCAGTGAACGAACCTGTGGAACAGGCTCCCTCGGGAGACGGTTGAAGCAGGAAATGTTGATTCTTTCAAACACAGCTCAGATTAGATTTATTTTTAGGAAATAACATGATGGGATACAGTACAGAGGGGGAGTTTGGGACATATGTGCAGGCGACTGCCAGGAAGGCGGAAGGTGAATTAGATGGTTATGTGGAGGAGACCAAAGGCTTAGTTGAGAAAGAGTAGGAGAGGCTCATGTGGAGCAAAAACACCGGCATAGACCGGTTAAGCCGAGGGACCTGTTTCAGTGCTGTATAATCTAACGTATTCGAGATGGACCTTGGTCTTTTCTCGTCCAGCATGTCTTATGTTCTTAGAATAATAATAATTTGACCCAGCGCCTTTTCACGTCGTTGGTCGCGTTGCGTCATTTTTGGCGAGAAGTTTCGATGCTCCGGGGTCGGGCGAACTGCTACCCTGCGCTCTCGCTGGACGTGATCGAGATGGCGGAGACAGAAGATTGGAACAGCTGGTGCGAGCAGGAGCTGTCAAAGGGAATCTTTCACTCCACACCATTCTCTCTCCCTCCCTCCCTCTCTCTCTCTCTCTCTCTCTCTCTCTGCCTTCAGAGCTGGTAAACTGCAAAGATCTGCATAATCACCAGGTGATTACATGTCGGGAACATTACTTCCCAGCCATTAACCACGAGGTGCAGTCAATTCCGCACGGATTGCATCGCAGTGGGGCCATCTGACTTGCTCTCGGAGAGAGAGAGAGAGAGAGAGAGAGAGCGCATTCCATTCCAACAATATCTCCTGGACTTCCAGGTGTAGGTCGGAAGGCCTGGAATACTCAGCTTGGGTTTGGGAGGCTTTTAAGCAAAGGTGATGGGTTTCCGCACGTGTCAGACTGACCAAAGGTCAATGCGTCCAGATATATTGCAACCAGATAAGACATGGACAGTCACTACGCTTTACAGGGTCTCCTGTGAAGCGCTTTTGAGACGTCTCGAAGACGTGATCAGGCGCGATAGCAAATGCGAGGATTATTATTATTATTATTACCTCTGTCACGGTGCTTATGGTCAACTCGCCCTACTCTCTAATGTTTTTAAAATAATAATAATAATCCTCGCCTTTGATAGAGCGCTTTTCACGTCGGAAGGACGTCCCAAAGCGCTTCACAGAACACACTGTAAAGTCAATTGACTGTATATTTGTGGGCGAACGCGGCGGCCAATTGCGCACAGCAATGTCCCACAAACAGTCGTGGATCGAAAATGACCAATTTATTATTGTTTTTGGTTTTGGAGGGATTATTATTAGGCTCTGTGTGGAGTAAGGAAACTTGCCCCGAGGTTTCGCCCTCTGCCTGGAATTGAACTCAGGTCTCTCGCTCGCAAAGCGAGTGCTCTGACCACTGAGCTACAGGAAGGTGGAAGACCTTCTGGCTCTGAGGCTGCCTTGGCGGGTCGGGCTGACAGCCAAACCACAATAGGTTGGAAGGAACGGTTTTAGGGAACGCCGCACGTGTTTTGCCACGTGTTTATCCGGCGAATGAATGTCCCGTGTTCCCTGTGCGCTGAGCGGCCCAGCCCTGCCGGCAAACCAAAGAGCCACGGAAATCTATGCCACAGCAGGAGGTCGTTCGACCCATTCCATCCGCATCAGCGTTTCTTTGCTCCTTCAACAGAGTCACCCAAACCGGTCCCAATTCCCTGCCTCTCGCCCCCCCCCGTGTCCTCTTGATGCCCTCCACGTTGACGTAAAGTCCTCAGTCTCCCCGGCACGAAACACGCAGTCAATTCACTCGACAGTATATTCGACCGCGGAGGCGCTTTGAGCCGTCTCGATGACGCTGTATCAAACGCGGGGATTATTATTATTAACCTCTCCCCCCTCTCGACAGGCCATGTCCCCTTCCTCCCCCCCCCCCCCCCCCACCCCCCGTCCGTCCGCTCCACTCTCAGGGGGTCAGGCCTTTAGCCTTTCCACTCCCACCCTCTGGGACGCCACCCCGGAGCCCCTCTCAGCCTCGCCTTCGGGTGCAAACCCTCAACTGTCCCGCCCTCGGGACTGCCCTTCCGGCTATATAAGTGTTGCCGTTGTTGTCTACTGCCCTCTTTGAAGGCCGAGATGGATTCCGTCTCAATTGCTGACTGGGCGTTCCATACCCTCGACGGGCCATGCGTTGTGATAACGTTTCTCCTAACCTCCCCATTTAATAATAATAATAATAATAATCCTTGCATTTGATATAGCGCTTTTCACGTCGGGAGAGGACGTCCCGAAGCGCTTCACGGAACGCACTGTAAAGTGAATTGACCGTATATTTGTGGGCGGACGCGGCGGCCGATTGCGCACAGCAATGTCCCACAAACAGTCGTGGATCGAAAATGACCAATTTATTATTGTTTCGGGTTTGGAGGGATTATTTACTGGTTTACTAATTATTTTGACTCGATGCCCTCTGGTCACTGACTGACTCCCTGACAGTGGGAATAATTTCTCCCCGTTGACTCTGTCCAAACGCCTCGTCATTTTAATGTCCTCTATCAGGTCACCCCTCAACCTTGTGTGTTCCAGCGAATACACACACGGAAACCACAGGCAGAGACATACATGCACACGGGCAGAGAGACACACGCACACACACAGGCAGAGAGACACACGCACACACACAGGCAGAGAGACACACGCACACACACAGGCAGAGAGATACATGCACACACACAGGCAGAGAGACACACACACACACACAGGCAGAGAGATACACGCACAAACACAGGCAGAGAGACACACGCACACACACAGGCAGAGAGACACACGCACACACACAGGCAGAGAGACACACGCACACACACAGGCAGAGAGACACACGCACACACACAGGCAGAGAGACACACACACACACACAGGCAGAGAGATACATGCACACGGGCAGAGAGACACACGCACACACACAGGCAGAGAGACACACTCACACACACAGGCAGAGAGACACACATACAAACACAGGCAGAGAGACACACACACGCACACACACACACACACACAGGGTTAGCGATAGGTACAGACAGCGTTAGAGAGAGACGCACATAAACACAAACACACACACACACAACAACAAATTACATTTGTATAGCGCCTTTCGCGTCGGGAGGACATCCCAAGAGTTAAGAGACACACACACAGAGTTAGAGAGAGAAAGAGAGAGAGACACACATACACACACACACACACACACACAGCGTTAGAGAAACGCACACACACACAACACACACCAACACAGGGTTTGGGCTCCGACTTAAAACCAAAGTTGTTGGTGTTGGATTCAGCGAAGGCGCCGGTAGTGCGGAGATCAATATATTCCTTTTATATCGCGTGTAAGTCAGCCCGGCCTCCTCCTCCTATTCCTTTTCGACTATCGAACAGAGAGGCAGATCCCTGAGATTCTGCCATGAGCCTGAACGCCGTTCCCCTACAGACCTATATTTAGTACGAGGTTACGGACTGACTGACTGACTGCAGTGGAGACCGTTGCACATCTGTTACCCTTTTCTCCAAGTCCCTCGCTGCCCCGCGTTGCGGTTTCATATCGACATGACGCGCAGTCCAACAATCTCTCCGCACATCAGCTACAGATGACAACACTTCTCTCCCGCCCCAAACCCAGACCCGACCCGACCCGACCCGACCCGGTCTCTCCATTTTCCAGAGCAGCAATAACAAAAATAATAATAATAATAATGATGATGATGATGATGATGATAATAATGATCCTGGCATTTGACACAGCGCCTCGTCACGTCGTCGAGACGTCTCGAAGCGCTTCACGGGACGGGACACGCTGCAGAGTGGATGGATCGACCTGCGTTATTTTGTGGGCGAAACGCGGCAGCCAATTGCGCACACAGCAGAGTCCCCGCAAACGGCCGTGGATCGAGCGACCAAATTCCTTAGGGTTAGGGTTAATTTCGTTATTACCCCCCACCCCCCCCACCCACCTTCCCCCGGAAAAGCGATCCGCCAATCGACTGACAACCTACTGACTGCTGAGTAAACAGAGGCGTATGTGTGTGTGCGTGTGTGTGTATGGAGTAAGGAAACTCGGCTAAGTTTCTCGCCCTGACCCGGGAATCGAACCGGGTGGGTGGGGAGAGATGGGGGGCTACTGCGCGTGGGTAAGAGGAGGGTAAGAGCGGGGCGGTAGGGAGAAGAGACGAGTGGGGGGGACGGGGGGGGACAGGGGGGGCCGAGGGGTCCGTCAGACGAGGAGATACGAACACGATTCCGCATCGGAAATTGCCGTTGCTGTAACGGGTCGGGGTTGGGGTTGGGGTTGGGGGTGGGGGTGGGTGGTGGGTGGTGTGGGTGGAGGGGGAGTGGGCGGTGGGGGGAGTGGGTGGGGGGGGCTTGTGGCGGGATGGGGGAGAGGGAGAGACGGAAATTAACAAGGCACAGAGAAACCCAGCGCTGCCTGCGGTGTGAGTTGCTGACAGCTGGACCTGGGGACGGCGTTCTATTAATAGTCAGTGCGACTGTTTCACAATGAATTTGCCGAAGAGAATCAATTCCAGTCACACGCATCTGTGGCCGCCCGTCCCAATGGGCCGCGCGCGCTCTCTCTCTCTCTCTCTCTCTCATCTCTCTCTCTCGCTCGCTCGCTCGCTAGAACAAGGACCACCACCACCACCACCACCACGACAATAATTAATTGTTCCTCCGCAGCGCCTCGAGACGTCTCAAAGAGCTTCGCCGGACGGCTGTGCCGTTAAAGCGGGACCGACTCGCGCGTTTCGAGGGCGAAACGGGGCAAAGCAAACCTGCACGGAAGCCTCCCCGCCCCCCGCCTCACCCCCCCCCCCCACCCCGCCGCCACACAAACAGCCGCGAAGCATATTCTGCGAAGCGCTTTGAGAGACGCCTCGAAGGCGCGATAACGCGCGGCTATATGGAGCACGAGGATCGTTAGTTATTGTACATTCTTCAACTGACTCTGGCTACGCTGCTCTGAATTCCACACTCCCCCCCCACCCACCACTGCCCCAACCTCCCACCGCCCCAACCTCCCACCGCCCCAACCTCCCACCGCCCCAACCTCCCACCGCCCAGCGAAATGTTCTTCATTTCACTCCTAAACGGTTCAGCCACGAGTTGCAGACGAGGAACGATAACTTGGTCGCTCCGGCCCGCGGCTGTCCGCGGCCGTGCGCAAATCGGTTGCCGCGTTTCCGCCCACAAAATATACAGCCAATTCACCTTACAGTGTGTATATCCTGTGAAGAAGCCCCTTTGAGACGTCTCGATGACCCGATCAGGCGCTGGGTCAAATGCCAGGAGTATTATTATTAATATTATTACTTGATGACCTCGAGCCCTGAAATTCTCTCGTCAGAGGAAACAGCGGTTTGCAATTCCGCCGCTCAAATCCCCCTTCAGAATCGCATCCACCTAATCGTTACAGACGGCGTTGACGTTCGAAGCTGTTTCCCTTTCCAGACAAGAAAAGAAACGGCCCCACAGTCGAAACCGGATCCCGTTCGAAATTTTGCTCGGAAAATGCCGGGTCAAACGGAACGATCCCCTAAGCATCTCACGCGCTGAAATAAAAAAAAAATGAAAGGAGACCTGAAGGCCGGGACCCCGGGCAATTGCAAAACCCCGGGGAGCGAGTGAAGACGTTTCGCGAAGCCGAAGGGGAAAAGACTGAGACAATCTGAGCTCGAGTTGGGAGCCGCGTCGAGCAAACGTCAACGGAGCTTTATCGTAGCTGCCGCGAAATCCGCGACCCTCGGGGAGTGGGGTGGGGGGGGGGGGGGGGGTTCGATCTTAAACGACGCGATCGATACCAACCGTGAGATAACACACAATAATCGCACTTAAACTTAAGACTACCCGCCCGGGAGCAGCCACTTAGCAATGGAGTTAACGTACGAGCGCACAAAGAACCAATCTCTGACTACCGCTCACTAACAGTCAGGGTATTTACCTTTGTCGTCATCGGGTAGAAAAATGGCCAACGCGAGCGCGCAATCGATGTGACTGGGGCCTCACTTATGGTTCAATGGAAATCGTCCTCCGAGCGACGCCATCGGGAGGCAAACAGCGCACCTTCCTCTCCGCTCACAGAGAGAGAGAGCGAGAGAGAGAGTCAGTTGCCCCACCAGATTGTTGCGACCGATGCTCGAGTCAGACTCGGTGGCATCGGAAGTATCAAAGCCGTGAAAATGCATTTTAAAAAATTGCATTTAAAGGGTGTTACTCAATCAAACGAGTTCGACCGAGTCCCCCCCCCACCCCCACCCCCTCACACCCTCCCCGAGCGCAATTGGCAATTACCAACTTTAACGCTGGCTGATGCTTTTTTAGCGCACAGCATAAACTTTACGGAACTTATTGTAAACGACGGACGGGCGCCGGGAACCGAGGGGTCGCCCGTGACAACTAGGTTCCCGCTTACGGCTCGGTAACGAGAGGCGTGCGGAGTAGGGAGACGTTGGGTTAGGTTTCTCCCCGGTACCGAGGCGAGCGCTCTGCCCACTGCACTACAGGACTCCCCCCCCCCCCCTCCAGATGCTCGTGATAAACCTTCCGTCTAATAATCCTTTCGTTTGAGACAGCACCTTTCAAATTGGGGGTGGGGGGGGGTTGGAGATGTCTCTCCCAATGTCCTGGTAAGATGGTTAGATAAGATAAGTCACTCTCCCGTTTAAGTCCATCCCCAGTGAAACGCTTTCAGACGCGTCGAAAAAAAACACCACCATAAGCTGCTGTTCCAAATGGAAGGGTTACTCTCGATGGGGTATATAGCACCTTTCACGTCAGGAAGATGTCTCAAAGCGCTTCGCAGGATTTACTGCGAAGTGCAGTGACTGTCTGCGTGTTTTTTAATGTGTGCGGGTTGGGGGGGGGGTGGGGAGGGGGGCGTTGGGGTGAACAGTGACAAATGATGCTGCAAAAAAAGATAATAATAATAATAATCTTTGCATTCGACACAGCGCCTCATCGCGCCTTCGAGACGTCTAAAAAGCGCTTCACGGGATGCGCTGGAGAGCGCAGCGGCTGTATGTTTTGCGGGCGAAATGGGAAGCGTAACTTCGGGGCGAATGGTTATTCCTGCGCTGATGGCAATGCTGTGCGCATGTGCCCATCTGTCACACCGTAGCGTCTCTCGTTCGCTCAGGCGGTCTGCGTGCGCGGCTCTGCGACTGTGGCGCTCGCGCGGGCGCGCGGGCGCGTGCGTGTGCGTGTGCGCGCGTATCAGCTTCGCTTTGTTCGGCATTCCTTCTCGCTGTGCCTTTTCGCTTCGGCAAGTCACGCACTTCAGCGCCAGATGGGGAAAAGGAGCGATGAATGAGTCGCGGGTCGTTTAAAGAGGATGTGGAACCAGGGGAAAGGGGGGGGGGGGGGGGGGAGAGGGAGATAGAAGGAGAACCTGTCATGAAATAAGCGTTTGGTGCAACTCCTTTCGTGTTGGGGGGGGGTGAGGACGTCGCAATGCGCTTCGCGGCGCAAAACTGTAAAGCGTAGTGACTGTGTCTTTGGTGGAGCCCTGCAGCTCAGCGGTCGGAGCGCTCGCTTCGCAAGCGAGAGGACCCGGGCACGATTCCCGGGCGGGGCGAAACCTCGGGCGGGTTTCCTCACTCCGCACGCCACGGCTTGCCCAGCGGTAAGTCGGAATCCAGCCGTTGTTGGTCGATTGGCGGATGGCTTTCCGGGCGTAATAATCCCCCAATTTTTAAAAAAAGAAGTAATAAACTCGGTCACTCAATCCCCGGCTGTCTGCGGGGACGCTGCTGTGCGCGATTGGCTGGCGGGTTTCGCCCGCAAAAAATACACAGTCGCTACACTTCACAGTGAGTCCTGCGAAGGGCTCTGAGACGTCTCGAAGACGACGCGATAAGGCGCCGGGTCGAATTATTATGATTATTATTATTATTACTATTATTATTACAGACTCCGACACAGAGGAACATTGTGACAGAGTCCGCAGCGAAGGAGGAGAGAGGACAATTCTGCGCGACAGCCTGGCTCAGTGGTAGCGCCCGCGCTCTCTCTCTTTTTCTCTCTCTCCCCCGACACAAATGGTCATTCACTCCGCGGCCGTTTGTGGGACTCTGCGGGTGAGTAAACTTTGCCGACCGCGTTTCGGGCGGGAAATAAATCGTGACCGCCCTTCACGGCTACACCGCGCAGCGCCTTTGAGACGTCTCGACGGCGCGATACAGCCCCGTGTCACAACGCAAAGATTATTATATTAATATTATTATTATTATTATTATTAGAGAGAGAGAGAGAGAGAAATGGCATTGAACAGGAGCGAATCCGGACACTTGCTCTTTAAGCGGTCACTTACCTTCACGGTTTTTGCGCGGGTGCGTGTGTGTGTAAAAAAAAAAATAGATGAACGTCGTTCGCCCGATTCCCCAGGTGGGTCTTCCGCCCTCGTGCCCTCCGCCCCCTTTCACCGTCGCCTCCGCCGTGCCCTCCTGCGCCTCGTCCGCATCGGAGCTTCCAGCTGCAAGAGGGGAGAAAGCGCGGCGTGAACCGGACTTGTGCGAAGGAACGGTCGGCGGTGCGGTCGGCGGTGCGGTGCGGTGCACAAGTCCAACTCCGCACCAGTCGCACAATGGAGAGTCTGAAATCTCCACCTCCGTAATGGCCTCATTGTTCCTCGGAAAAGAATCCAGGACTTTTTTTTGTGCTCTCTCTCTGTCTTTCTCTCTCTCTCTCGTTCTCTCTCTCTCTCTCTCTCTCTCTGTCTCCGTTTTTTTTTCCTGAATCGGGGGTTTTGTTCCCAATTCCATTGAAGAAAAGATTAAGACAGAGAGACACACACACACACACAGAGAGAGAGAGAGAGAGAAAGAATTCAGATTCACGGCATCACGTGACTGCGCTCAAATCGTACCGCACGGGGATAGCAATTCCTCGACCGCGACCCCCCACCACCCCCCCACGAGCCCACCCCCCACCCCCCACCCACCGCCCCCCACATTACTCCATCCCGGCCCGTCCTGTCCTCAAACCAGACACGATCAGTTTACAACTGAACATTGGCTCCATTTCCTTTACAAACCCAACCCTCCATCTTCAGTCGGGGCTAAACTTCAGGCAAGTTTCCTTACTCCACACTCACGCACTCACACGCACTCACACACACGCTCACACGCACTCACACACGCGCGCACACACTCACACGCACTCACACACACACTCACACGCACTCACCCACACGCACACGCACTCACGCACACTCATGCGCACGCTCACGCCACTATTCACTTCGCAGTAAGTAGGAACCCGGTTGTTGGTCGATTGGCGGATCGCTTTCCTGGGGATAATAATCCCTCTCCCCCCGCCCCCACCCCCCCCCGAAAAAATGTGGTCGCTCAACCCACGGCTGTTTGTGGGGACGCCGCTGCGTGCAATTCGCTGCCCCCGTTTTGCACCACAAAGCGCACAGTCACTAAAGGTTACAGTCTGTCCTGTGAGGCGCCTTGAGACCATCTCAACAGTGTGACACGGCGCTGTGTCAAACGCAAAAATTATCACTAATTGTTATTACTTTTATAATATCGAAGCTCCGAGTTGAGGTTAGGGATGTTTTGGTTTGGCCCAACCGGGTGCCTGACACGAGCGGAAACCCCTTCACCGCGATTAAGACGTACCCAGGGGGTAACTGCTGGAATCTAAGCGCCTAAAACTGAATAGTTTGCCATCGAAAGCGCTCTCCCCGTCGCTTGTCCAGCGACGACCACCCTACCCGCCAGGACTTTGGCTTGTAGGGTTAACAGGAGCTTGACTGGATGACGGGGGATAAATGTGTACTTGTTCGCATCCCTCCCTCTCTTTCTCACTCTCTCTCACTCTCTCTCGCTCTCTCTGGGTCTCTCCACTCACTCACTCACTCACTCACTCAGTTTCGCGAAAGGGCAGAAAAACATTTCTTCGAAACCCCCACTCCCTCGCTGACACCAGCGATTTTGCCGCTGCTGGTTGGTCTCCTAAGTCCTGCCTACGAAGAAATGCAGGAAAAATGTGACCTTAACGTAAGCAGTGCTCACAAAGCTCTCCGGGTTCGTCCCAAACCCCCGACAGGAGCACAATGTGACGATTGATTGGGCCTCTCGGAAGCACAGAAATAAAACAGTCGCGAAATCTCACTCTTGTCCCTTGTCTTGGCTCCCTTCAACGGGCCAATCTCGACAGAGGCGGGTGGGCTGCCCTCTCTGTTCCCAACCGCTCAAACCCTGGCCGGGGGTCTCAAAACCACAGCGGGTGTGAGTTGTGGTCCGTCTGGTGTCAACCGCGGCACCAACAATTCCTAAGACCAGGACGGACGGTGCAGTCAGACCCCATTATATCACAGGGACTCACTGGGTGGGGTGTCAGCCTGTCTCAGCGGGTAGCTCTCTCTCGCCTCTGAGTCAAGCCCCCACCCTCCCAACCCCACCCTACCCCCCCCCCCACACACACACTCCCCACTTCGGGACTTGGAATCCCACAGTCTAAGCTGACGCTCCATTGCAGCGCTGGGGGAGGTGTGTGTGTGTGTGTGTTGCAGTGTCGGAGACGCAGTCCTTCGATTGAGACGTTAAAGCCGAGGTTCGGGTGGATATTGGTCAAAGTGGTGGTGGGGGGGTGGTGGTGTGGGCTGGGGCTTGATCCCCCCCAACCTTCTGACTCAGAGGCGAGGGAGGGCTGCCCACTGAGCCAGGCTGACAGCTTGTCCAACAGTTTGTCCAGTGAGTAGGACAGCGTTGGGGTTTTCAAGAGGAAATCAACTACGTTGTGAGACGGTGGCGGAGATGGGGTTTGGGGTTTGGGGTTTGGGGTGGGGGGAAGGGAAGGGAATGGAGATAGCAAGTGATGGTATGTAGCAAATAGGGTGGAGCTGGTGGGGGGGGGGGGGGTGTTGTTTCATTGAAGGTGCCGTCCTTTGAATAAGATATTATCCCAAGTTCCCGACTGTGCCCTGTACCCTCCTCGTCGTCCATGCCATCAGTCACCCCCCACCCCCCTTTCCCTCCCCTCTCTTCTCCCCCCCCCTTGACCTCAGCTCGGGTCCGAAATGCTGTACACTGTCCAGGACCTTGGGACGTCCCCCGACGTGAAAGGCGCTGTACAAATATAACCTTGTTGTTGTTGTTGTTGTTGTTCAGGTAGACATTAAAGATTTTGAGGTGCTATTCAAGAAGAGAAGGGAGTTTTTCTCTCTTTCTCTCTCTGTCTCTCTCTGTCTCTCTCTCGCTCTTTCGCTCTCTCTCTCCCAGTGTCCTGGCCAACAATTTCCCCAAATGCTTGTGGGACATTGCTGCGCTGCCACATTTCACCTACAAATATAGTCGCAGTAAACACTGTGAAGCGCCTTTGGACTGTCCTCCCTGTGCGAAAGGCGCTGCACCAATCACAAGGATTATTCATTTAATTATGATTAATTTTCTGACTCCGAATTGGCAGCAATGGGTTCAGAGTTGGGACGTGGACCTCACCCAATCTGAGATGACACGTCATCGCGCTGCTGTGTGTGTGGGGTGGGGGGCGGGGGGGGGGAATGCTGCACTATCGAGAGATGCTGTCCCTCGGAGTAGATGTCAAACTGAGGTCCCGTCTGCCTATTATTAAGCGATAATGACAATAATAATCCTTGCCGTTGATACAGCGCCTTATCACGGCTTCGAGACGTCTCAAAGCGCTTCCACGGGATAAAGCAAATTGACTGGATGTTTTGTGGGCGGAACGGGTGCGATGGGGCCGCACAAAAATACCCAGTCAGTCAGTTCGCTTGACAGTATATTCCGTGAGGCGCTTTGAGACGTCTCGACGACGTGATGATGAGGCGCTGCGTCGCACCCGACGATTGTTATCACTGCACGATCCGCCTGTCTGTCTGTCTGTCTGTCTATCCGCCCGTTACCTTTGCTGCACAAAATGAATCCCCTTTCACCGTGAGGACGACGATATTATTTTTTTGGGGGGGGAGGGAAGAAGAGGGGATGGGAGGAGGGAAGGAAAGCAGTAACACAACTTGCAAACCCGGCACCACAGTACCCGTTAAAGCCGCAGACGCTGCTGCACGCGGCACCGGGTGCATCGGAGTCGAGGAGGGAAACGGACGTGAAATTCACACCCAAGCGATGCATCCCACAGAACGGGGGCAGAAACTTTGCGGTTAAAGGCTGGCTTTTACCTGGGTCACAGCGGGGAGACGCACAAGGCAGATACTCCCCCCGTCTCGCTCGGTCCGGCACCGCTATTTCGCCTGCGTGACTCGCCGGTCTTTCACTTCGCCCCCTCTCCATCTCCGTCCAAACGTCCGGCGTCCATCACACGCGTTCTTCTTTCCCCCTTTCTTGCTCCTTCTCTCTGCGCAGCCCCCCACCCCCTCACCACCACCAATTCCCCCAACTCCCCCCACCTCCCCCCCCCCCACCACCCCCACCCACCACCCCCACCTCCCACCACCACCACCTCCACACCACCTCTTCACACCGCAAACAAAACTTGTCGGAGAGAGGCGGAGGGAGGGAGAAGAAAACAGAGAGAAGGTTAAGGCAAAAAAAAAACTCTTCCACCCCCACCCCCCCACCCCCTCACCCCCTCACCACCCCTTAAAATAAAAATCCCTGTCTTTTATCTTTCGGCAAATTAAAATCTCCACCGAAATCCGCAAACAACCAGGTCAAAAATAAAGCTCCCGCCGTACAATAACCGGCGAGAGACGAGAGTGTAAAAGGAACGTGTGTAGGAATCTATCCCCCCCCACCCCCTCTCCCCCCCTCTCTCTCTCACACACACACACACACACATTGATCGCAAAGCTGTGTGTTATTATTAATGCTTCCACTAACTTTAAAATCCTCCCCCTTTTCTCCTCTCGGATTAGTTGCCGTGTCGTTTCCTCTGGGCTTAAGGGGGAGTCGATTCATCGGAGCAAAAAGCCTGTGACGGCAGTCCTGCTCCCAACTCCCTTGAGAGTATCACACTCTCCAAATAAAGTCACTGAATCATCGCCATCGACATAATGATACAGACCGATACACAACTGCCTCAGGAAACAAGGACTCCTCGCGCCCTAAACATTCTCCACATGGGATAATGAACCCTCTTCCTGGCTTTCTGGCCACTCATCATCCTCCCCATCATCATCATCATAATAATAATAATAATAATTAATAGTTTGGGACAGGGCATGTGCCAACGACTGGCAGGATGGCGGAAGGCGAACTCGGGCTTCTTTCGTCTTCTGTTCTTAAAGTCACAGCCCTTCACGTCGCCAATAAAGCCTACGTCCCCTCAGCATTGCTGTCCCCGTTAAAAATGCTTAACGAAAGCAATGTCCCTTCAACGTGGCTAATAAAGGCAATTTCCCTTTAAACTGCCAACGAAGATAGTGTCCCTTCAATCCGATTTATCTGAATGATGCCTGTGATTCCTGGAGACGTACCGTCCTGAAACGGGGAAGGTATTGATTCACAGTGCGCAATACATTTACATTTATTTATTCGGTATTAATAACAAACAAACAAACAAACAAACAAACGTTCAAACAAACAAACAAACAAGTAAAGAAATTAATAATCCTTGCTTTTGACCCGGCGCCTTATCGCGTCTTCGAGACGTCTCACTGACACACTGCAAAGTGTAGTGACTGTGTGTTTTGCGGGCCAAACGCGGCAGCCGATCGCGCACAGCAGCGTCCCCGCACTCTCAAGCAGCCGTGGATTGAGTGACCACATTTTAATTTTTGGGAGAGATTATTACCCCTCGGAAGCGGGTTCCCAATTACTGTTAGGGAACTTGCCGAAGGCTTCACCCCACCCGGGAATCGAACCCGGGTCCTCTCGCTTGCGAGGCGAGCGCCTTAACCAATACACTGCGGGACTATCAGTTACCCCAAGTCTTGGCTCTCGCCATTGACTTAATAACACATTAATACGTATAATTATTATATGATACAGGTGGAGTCCTGTAGCTCAGTGGTTAGAGCACTCGCTTTGCAAGTGAGAGACCTGAGTTCAATTCCAGGCAGAGGGCGAAACCTCGGGCAAGTTTCCTTACTCCACACAGAGCCTAATAATAATCCCTCCAAAACCAAAAACAATAATAAATTGGTCATTTTCAATCTACGACTGTTTGTGGGACATTGCTGTGCGCAATTGGCTGCCGCGTTCGCCCACAAATATACAGTCAACTCACTTTACAGTGTGTTCTGTGAAGCGCTTCGGGACGTCCTCCCGACGTGAAAAGCGCTCTATCAAACGCGAGGATTATTATTATTATTATTACTATGCGATTATTATTATTATTATCATTATGATCATACGTATGAGAGTGGTGTGTGTGTGTGTGTGTGTGCATGTCGGGGGCCACACAGAGCAGCCAGTTTGCTTGCCCTGTAATTGTTCGCTGGCGAACAAAACCTGCCTTTATCCAGCGTCGTTTCACGACCCAGAGCGCTGCGAAGGAAGGCCGTATAAAAGAGAAATTAGGCCCACGTCCCAGTCACTTGTCAGCACAGGCGCGACTTGATCCACAAGAAGAAGCGATGCTTCAGTTTCCCCCCCCGGTCATGAGAGCTAAAACCTGCTGACAGAGCCGTGCCTGCCATTTCCACTCCGAGCCGTTCACATTCCCAGCTGCGCGTCCGTCCCCACTCAATGCTGTTTTGTATTTGTTGTCCGTGCAAATGTTTTGCCGCGGACACCGATTGCTTTGTTCTGCGCGCGTCTCGGGTGTGCGCGCGCGCGCGGGTGTGGGTGCACGCGCGCGCGTGTGTTTGTGGGTGCGCGCGTTTGCGTGCGTGTGCGTCTGTGTGCGCGTGTGTGTGCACGTGCGTGCGTGTGCCTGTGTGTGCGCGCGCGTGTGTATGCACGTGCGTGGGTGTGCGCGCGTGCATGTACCTGTGCACATGCACCCCCCCCCCCCCCCCCCACCCCCACACCACCACCACCCCCCCCTCCAACCGGCCGGATGCTGCGTTGGGGGGGGACGAGAGGCCGGAACCTGATGGGCAAAGTGGTCCTCCTCACCCCAACTGATCTCGTGAAACAATTTCTTGCGGATGCCCAAGGTCAACTCCGATCGAGCGAGGTCGGGCTGAGCAATACAATCCTCCTCACGCACACAGTCACGCAGTCACGCACACACACGCGCACACGCACAGTCACACACACAGCCACGCAGTCACACAACACACACACACACACAGTCACGCAGTCACGCAGTCACACGCACACAGTCACGCAGTCACACACACACACACACACAGTCACGCAGTCACACACACACACACACACAGTTACGCAGTCACACACGCGCACAGTCACACAGTCACACACACAGTCACGCACACACACACACACAGTTACGCAGTCACACACACACACACACACAGTCACCAGTCACACCACAGTCACACAGTCCTCACACACCACAGTCACCACCACACACACACAGTCACACACCACACACACACACACACACACACACACACACACACAGTCACACAGTCACACACACACACACACACACACACGTGCTGTCACAATACCCACTGTCACAGGATATCAATAATCTTTGCATTTGACACAGCGCCTTATCGGGTCTTCCGAACGTCGTCGAAACGTCTCAAAGGGCTTCACAGAACGTTGGCTGCAAAGTGCATCGACCTGTGTATTTTGCGGGAGAAAGGATTGGGTCTGATTTATGGTAATGTCCAGGAAAATAACTGCTTCACAAGAACGTCAGGAGAAGCGAGGGCTCCCTGCAGGTTTCCTGAGGTTGGGATGCCTCCACCCTTGCCTTTGCCGGGAGCGAAACCTGTGCCATAATGCGTGATCCAGACCCGGATAAAGCAGTGTGAAAAGGCTGAGCCCTGATCTCTCACACCTCTCGGAACGATTCCGATAAGAAAACAAAGAAGGAGCGGCCACATTTCCGCCGATTGGACGAGTCACTACCAAAGCGGCCGCAGATTGAGGATTGCATGGGCTTAACGTCTCATCCCGAAGGACGGCACCTCTGACAACTCAGCCCTCGCTGGCCCCCGGGCGCTGTATCGGAGCATCACCCTACAGCAACGACTTGTATTTACGTCGGGCCAGTGGGGGACACGTCTCAGAGCTGCCCACGGTGGTGTGGTTGGACACTCAGCAAGGGGGAAGGGGGAAAATGGGGAGGTGACCATAGCGGTAGGTTCCAACATGGGGTTTGAAGATAATAAACAATCGTGGATTTGAGTGACCAAATTAGGATTTTTTTTTCAAGGGAAGGTGAGAGCGCGAGAGAGCGATCCGCCAAGTCGGCTAACAACCGGGTTCCTACTTACTGCTGGTGAACAGCGGCGTGTGCAGTAAGGAAACTTGTCTAAGCTTTCGCCCCGGCCCGGGAAGCCATCCCGGGTAAAGCTCACTTACCTTATCAAACGACGCCATGGGATCTTTAACGTCCACCTGGACAGGCAGATGGGTCTAAAGCCTCGTCATGAAAGGACGGCACCTCCGGCAATGCAACGCTCCCCACAGCATTGGATTGGAGGGTCAGACCAGCGTTGGACCGCATGAGTTTCAAGACCCAATATGGAGTGTAAGTCATATGCGTTCCAAGTGAAACATGAATGAACGGGGAGTAGAGGTGATGGAGTGGGGGGGGGGGGGGGGGGGGGGGTTCGGTGGTGGTGGGGGGTGGGGGATGGAGAGGGAGGAGGTGGCATTTACAAGGGAATTAGATAAGCACATGGACAAGTGACAGAAACAGAGCTGGGAATTGGGATTAGGATAGAGGAACAAACTCCGACACTAATACAATGGACCGAATGACCTTCCTCTTCCTCCTCCTCCTCCTGTGCCGTAGCTGTCTGACCCGGAGAGCAGGAGAATCAGAGGCGCTTTAAAATAAAAGGAAAGGATGCAGGAAACGCACAGCGAGGGTCCCGTTCGTCCCACCTCTGAAGGCGGGAGAAGCCATTAACCTCTCCCTCATGCGCGACCCGTCATCAGACCTGAGCATTCCTCCGCTCTGTTCAGGACCCGCTCCCGCTCACAGCTGCCAGCTGACCCGCCAGACACACGCTGGCTTTACGACAGGTTACCCCACCGCCTGTGATAACACTGGTCACCAGTCCCGCAGCTCACAGTGTTCCGGTATCAATCATTGGAAGTCCTGTAGCTCAGCGGTGAGAGCGCTCGCCTCGCCAAGGGAGAGGTCCTGGGCTCGATTCCCAGGCCAGGTCAGGGCGGACACACGCGCACACGCCTCTGTTTACCCAACGCTAAGTAGGAACCGAGTGTCGGATCGCTTTTCAGGGGCGAATAAATCCTTCCAAAAAAAAAAATAACGATAAAATAATAACGATGACGATCACTTCAACCCAAGGGCCGTTTGTGGGGGACGCCGCTGTGCGCAATCGGCTGCCGCGGTTCGCCCTCAAAATATACAGTCAGTTCACTTTACGGTGTGGCCTGTGAAGCGCTTTGAGACGTCTCAAAGACGTGATCAGGCGCTGCATCAAATGCCGGGATTATTATCATTATTATTTCTGGGAGAGAAAGGACACGACTGTTTGTAGGGGACATTGCGCTGTTCCAAATGGGCTCCCGTGCCTGCCTACCTACAAAACACATAGTCACTACACGTTATATCAATGCACTGTACAGGGTGTCCACAAAATTCTGTTACCCCCATATCCGTGTTTTTCCCCTACAGCACACGACCAACAACCGAAACACATGGAAGAATGATGACAACAACAACAACAACAACAACAAGATTCCATTTATTGAGCGCCTTTCACGTCGGGAGGACGTCCCAAGGCGCTGTACAGTTGGGTCAGGACCCGAGCAGGGGGGAAATGGTCAGGGTGAGGGGAGGGAAGGGAGGGAGCGAGGAGGGGGTAGAGAGTCGAGAGGAGAGCTGAAGGTACGGTCAAAGAGAAAGGTCTTGAGACCGGCCTTGAAGGAGGAAAGGGAGGAAGCGGCGAAGGCACTGGGGGATAGAGTTCCAGAGCCTCGGGGCTGAGAGGCTGAAGGCCCGGCCACCGATGGTAGGGCGATTGGGGCGGGGGACGTGGAGCAGACCGGAGCCGGAGGGACGGAGGGTACGGGCAGGTAGGTAGGGGGATAGTAGGTCGGAGAGGTAGGAGGGAGCGAGGCCGTGAATGGCCTTGTAGGTGAGGATGAGGATCTTGAAATCAATCCTCTGGGGGATGGGGAGCCAGTGGAGGCGAGCGAGGGTGAGGGTGAGGGCGAGGGTGAGGGCGAGGGTGAGGGCGAGGGTGGGTGTGGTGTGGTCGCGGTGTCTGGTGCGGGACAGTACACGAGCTGCAGAGTTCTGAATGACCTGCAGTGTGGAGGGAGGGCCGGGAAGGCCGAAGAGGAGAGAGTTCCCATAGTCCAGCCTTGAGGTGATAAAGGCGTGGACCAGGGTTTCAGCCGCGTGAGGGGTGAGGTAGTGCCGTAGTCTGGCGATGTTCCGGAGGTGATGTTCCGGTTGTGGTGCGGATATGGGGGAGAAAGGACGGCTCAGGGTCGAGGGGAACCCCGAGGTTCCTGATGGCTTTGAGAGGTGGAGAGTGCGGAGCTGATGGTGTCAGCGCCTGAGGTGCGGAGGCGCTGACGTGAGCCAATCAGGAGGGCCTCGGTTTTTCGCACGTTGAGCTGAAGAAAGTTGTCTCTCGTCCAGGACTCGATGTCGGACAGGCAGCTGTCAGGACATCGGTGGTCGTGGAGTTGAGGGTAGAGGAGGAAAGGTAGAGTTGGGTGTCATCCGCATACATGTGGAAGTTAACCCCATGTCTGCGGATGATGTCACCAAGGGGGAGCATATAGAGGGTGAAGAGGAGGGGACCGAGGACAGAGCCCTGAGGGACACCGCACGAGACAGTGCGGGGGGGAGGAAAACCATTCGTGGAGACAAAGTGAAGACGGTGGGAGAGGTACGACCTAAACCACTCAAGGACAGTGCCTTGAAGGTTGAGGTGGGAGGACAAGCGGTGGAGGAGGATAGCGTGGTCGACCGTATCGAATGCTGCCGATAGGTCGAGGAGGACGAGGAGGCAGAGGGAGCCCTGGTCACAGATGGTCAGGATGTCATTGGTGACCTTGACCAGGGCAGTTTCTGTGCTATGGGCAGCACGGAAACCCGACTGAAGGGGTTCGAATAGTGAATGGGTGGAGAGGAAAGAGCGCAGCTGGGAGGCGACAACTCTTTCCAGGACCTTGGAGAGGAAGGGGAGGTTGGAGATGGGCCGGTAGCTTGATAGCTGCGACGCATCAAGGGAGGGTTTTTTTAAGGTGGGAGTGATGGTGGCAGTTTTTAAGGAATGGGGACAGAGCCAGAGGAGAGGGACAGGTTGACGATGTCTGTGATATGTGGGGCAAGAAAGTGGAGCTGGGAGATAAGGAGTGGAGTGGGGATGGGGTCAAGGGAGCAGGTGGTTGGTTTCAGGGATAGGATGAGTTCTGTGACAGAGGGTGGGGAAACGGGTACGAAGGTGTGTAGGGGAGGATGGGTAGGAGTCGGAGTGTGGGAGGGAAGGGGTGGGTGGTGGGTGGATGTTGGAGGGGAAGTGACCGCGGAGCGGATTCCCTTGATCTTGGATTCAAGGAAATCCAGCATCTCCTCGCAGTGAAGGTTGGAGGAGATGACCTGCGCGGGGTGGCGGGGGGGACGGAGGAGTCGGGATGTGGTAGAGAACAGTAGCCTGGGGTTGTTCTTCGCCTCCAGGATTATCCTGGAGTAGAAGGACGACTTGGCCGAGGCTAGAGTGGAGCGGTAGATTTTGAGGAGGTCCAGCCAGATTTGTCGGTGGACCGTTAGGCCAGATTTGACAGGTGCGTTCAGCAGCCCGCACCTGGCTTTCAGTGAGCGGAGGTGGGTGGTGAACCAGGGGGAGGAGCGAGAGTAGGAGACAGTACGGGAGGTGATGGGGGCAAGAGTGTCGAGTGTGGAGGAGAGGGTATTGTGGAGGAGGGAGAGAGGAGAAGAGGGGTCGGTGAGGGTTGAAGGCCAGAGGGAGAGGAGTTCAGAGGACTCCAAGGCAGCGGTTAGGGATTGTGGGGGTAACTTCTTCCAAGGGCGGTAGAAGATGGTGGTGGGTCTGGTGGAGGTGGGTGGAGGTGGTGAAGGAGATGAAGTGGTGGTCGAGATGGCCTTGTCGGTGATAGTGACATCCGAGACACTGAGGCCCCGGGTGATCACCAAGTCGAGTGGGTGGCCGTGACTGTGAGTGGGGGAGTTGATGTGGAGGGAGAGGTTGAGTGAGGAGAGCAGGGAAGAGAAGTCAGAGGAGATGGAGCAGGAGGGGGTGAAGTGCAGGTTAAAGTCGCCCAGGATGATGAGGCGATCAGAGATGTGAGGAGTGTTGAAATGTCAGAGATGAAGGTGGGGGAGGTTTTAGGGGCCGGTAGAGGAGGAGGATTTTAAGTGAGAGGAAGGAGGGGTGGGAGAGGGTGAGGTGCTCAAAAGAGGGGAAAGAGCCAGTGGAGTAGGGGGATAGGGCAAGTGGTGTCCTTGAGATAAGGGCAACACCACCGCCACGGCGGTTGGGGCGGGGGATGTGGTGGGAGGTGTAGCCGGGTGGCGTGGCCTCCGTGAGGGGGAAGGTGTCGCCTGGGGTGAGCCAGGTTTCTGTTAAGGCCATAATGTCAACGCTCTCATCAAGGATGAGATCGTTGATGACCAGGGCCTTGTTGCAGAGGGAGCGGACATTTTGCAGTCCGATGTGGAGGGAGCGGTTGACAGAAGGGTGTGTGGGAGGGGAGGGGGGTCCAGGTTGTGAGGCAGGGGTGGGGGATGGGGATGAGGGAGGAGAGGTGGGCTCCCCGGGTCTGTGTCCGGGGTGGCTGGCGAGTGTGGTGGGGAATGGGGCAGTCGGTGCGGCCGCTGCCGGACAGCCAACGCCGAGTGCCGCGGTGAGCCCTGGGTGGGTGGGAGTGGGGGGGTTGGGGGGGGCTCTGAGCCCTGGGTGGGTGGGAGTGGGGGGGGTTTGGGGGGGTCTCTGAGCCCTGGGTGGGTGGGTTGGGGGGGGGCTCTGAGCCCTGGGGGGGGTGGGCTCTGAGCCCTGGGTGGGTGGGTTTGGGGGGGGGGGTGGGTGGGGGGGGCTCTGAGCCCTGGGTGGGTGGGAGTGGGGGAGTTGGGGGGGGGTCTCTGAGCCCTGGGTGGGTGGGTTGGGGGGGGGGCTCTGAGCCCTGGGTGGGTGCCCTGGGGGGGGTGGGCTCTGAGCCCTGGGTGGGGTGGGGTGGGGGGGGGTGCCCTGGGGGGGGGGCTCTGAGCCCTGGGTGGGTGGGTTGGGGGGGGGGGGGGGGCTCTGAGCCTTGATCACTAAGAGCAACACCTACGGGCTAATTTACTTCCTCTCGCGAGTCAGTTCCCTTGTGGGTGGCTTGTAATCACACCTCCTGTTGTCTTCCTTGGTTCCCTTCTTCAGCAGCTGAAGATTCTTTCAGATTCAACCAAGTTTAACGAAGCTTGTGGGTCGGGCTGGTTCCATCATGGACCAGTCATGGATTGAGTGACCGGGTTATTATTCCTCTGTTTTTTTGAAAGTTGTGTGTGTGTGTCTACGAGTACGCACGCGTACACTGTGTGTGTCCGTGCAGCACGCGTGTAATTGTAGGCAGGTGAATGTAGAGGATATGTCTATGTGGGTGTGTCTCGAGTGAATCCAATAGAACGCACAGCACAGAAAGAGGCCATTCGGTCCAACTGGTCTACGACGGTGTTTATGCTCCACATGAGCCTCCTCCTGCCCTTCCTCAACTAAGCCTTCAAGCCTAACCTTCTATTCCTTTCTCCCTCACGTACCTGTTTAGCTTTTCCGTAAATACATCTATGCTGTATGAGTGTACGGCGTATATGTGGGTGTGTTGACGAGTTCTCTGTAATAACATAGAAGAGGATCAAACATCATTAAAGAGCATTTATTGAGAACCACACCGTTTGGTTTAAGCAAGCCAGGACCATTTATTTCATCTCAAGACTCTGAACGTGTCGAATAGCGTGGCGAGCCGGGCTGAACGAATGGAGAGCTCACTGAGGAGTTAAGCGTAGAGTGTTGTAGCCTCGGTCGGAAACCTTTAGGTCATCGCTCGGCTGGCTCTCCAGTGCAGGAGCAACAACATCAGCAACAGCAACAAATGGAGTACCGTTGAGGAGGAGGTGTGTGGAGTCAAGTGTCGTCTTGTGCACTCGAATGAGACATTCATAAAACTGAGGTCTTTGGGACCAGTACTTGTTGCATTCCACATAGACTTAAAACAATGCCCTCCTTTCTGGTCCCCCCCCCCCCCCACCCCCCCGAGTTGAAATGCTCCAACTCCCTCATCACCCAACTGCCTCGTTATCTCCCTCCCAGCAGAACGATTCCAAATGTAACCCAGCCTCGCAAAGCAAATTCATCCAACTCCCTCTTTACCTGTCCGATCTTCTCCTGCCCTTCTACTCCGTCGCTTGCTGGTGATGTTGTCGCACGTTTTGGGAAAACCGTTCCGCGATGGGATTCGGAAAGCGTTAAGGGGTTCATTCGTATCCTACACACAGATCCGTTGCTCTTCGATGAACCTTTGTGGTGCAAAGCGGTCTGACAAGTAATGTGGAGGAATATGGAAGCATAGGAATGGTGGCCAAAGAAACAGCCGTCGTAGTGCACGATTAAAAAGTTATCTGGGGAAGGGATTTGCGGCCAGACGACTCGCTTCTCTGTATTTTTTCGAACAGCATCAGCGGATCTTTATCGCGGCCGAGCAACCGCAACCAGGTTGGCCTCTTGGCTTTTAAAAATATAGAGCTTCGAGAAAGCTGGGAAGTGTGCCGAAAAAAGACTTTGCCGTGCGATCGAGCAGAAAGCGAGCGGAAAAAGGACCGGGGGGAAAAAAAAATAACGTAAATGGACCCGGGTTAGAATCTGAAGCGATATCGGAACTGTACCTCCCGGGTGGGCTGCATGGCCCCAAAACCCCAACGCTTGCAGTCGATCTCGGGGATCTCCTCGTCGGGATTCACCAGCTCGATGTCAAAGAGGCTTAACATCAGGAAGATAAACTGCTTGAGCTCGTTCATGGCAAAGAACCTGCCGGGGCACATACTGACCCCGGACCCCCACGGCATGTTGTAATAGTTGACCTTCTGCCCGCCTTTGTAAAAGAGGGTCTTCTTGGTCCCGTCCGGGTTCAGGAAACGGTCGTACCTGAAGGTGCCGGGCTCCGGGTGGATCTCGGGGTTAATGTGGGCGGAGAGGTAAGGGAACAGAGCCAGTCGGTCGCCCTTCCTCAAAGCGTACTCCCTCCCGTCCGCCATCTTCAGCATCATGGCCTTGACCACGGAACGGATCAGGACGGGGGCAGTCGTCAGCCGCAGGTTCTCATCGATGGCGCTGTCCAGAGTGGGCAACCCGAGCTGTATGTCCTTGGCCAGCTTGCCCAGATTGAGTTCAGTCCCAGGTTCCTGCCCCGACTCCCTCACCAACTGGTCCACCTCAGCCCGCACTGCGCGCAAGGCTTCGGGGTGCTTGAGCAGGAAGAGGAGCAGCCAGAACGAGGAGGGTCCTGTGTTTCCCTGGGAAGCCCAGAGCAGAATAAACATGTATCTGTTCTGCATGATGTGGTCCACTCCATACTCGTCCATCTGCCGCTGACGCTCTTCGATCCAGGAGCTGATATTCACCTTGGTGTACATCTTCTTGATTGAGAGCAAGTCCCAGAAAAAACTCTTGAGCCTCTTGGCTTGCAGCCACTGCTTGGGGGATTCTATGGAATAGGCCAGGATCGGGAAGAGCTGGTCGTACTTCCTGAACTGGGTGAAGAGCTCCTCCGAGCCTATAATGTCCGCCTCCTTGGCGGACTGCTCCCCCTGCTCGTCGGTTGCCTCCACCCCGAACAGGGCCAGGTAGCCGGCTCTGAACAACAGGTTGTAGGAGTACTCGAACAGCCCGGCCACTTGCCATTCGCCCTGCGCCCCCTGGCCCACCTTGGAGAGCATCAGGTTCTGCAGGTGCTTCAGCATTGACTTGCTCAAGCCTGTCAACCCGTCTCCCATCAGGTGCTTGTTGCTGAGAATTTTCAGGAGCTGGTTGTCGTTCTCCAAAGCGTGGTAGTTAAAGACAGTGGCCACTAGCTGTTTGGCGAA